>NW_009953004.1:3086807-3096736 GCF_000747805.2 Chaetura pelagica
CCGCCCCGGGCAAAGGCTGCGGAGGAGGAGGAGGAGGAGGAGGAGAGGAGAGGAGGAGGAGAGGAGGAGGAGAGGAGGAGAGGAGGAGAGGAGGAGAGGAGGAGAGGAGAGGAGAGGAGGAGAGGAGGAGAGGAGGACTCCCTGCAGCTGGTCGGGCAGCCCAGCAGGAGCGGCTGGAGCTCCTTTCTTCTCTCCTGTGCGAGCGTTTAGCGGTAGCAGATAAATAAACTGACATCAATCATCTGTGCATAGCAGCGTGATCACCTTACGGGACTCATTTCCTCTCAAAATACACAGGTTTAATTTCTATTTAGCTTTCCTTAAACTTTAATGTCTACTTTTGACATAAATATGTTAGTGTTTGGGGAGAGATGAAGTGGAAATGGGTGATAGTGGAAAGGGTGTTGTGCCTTGGGCTGCTCAGCAGAAGCATTCACATCTTTACCCCTGCACAAGTGGCAGATGCCCAGGCTCTGGAGATGTCCTGGACCAGCAGGTCCATCCCCAAGCTCAGGCTGGTTTGTAAACCAGTGCCAGCTGCTGGGGTAGGCTGGGAGCTCCTGAGCTCCCAGAATGTTCCTCATCCTGGGTGCTGGAGGTGCTGCATGGGCAGAGCTGGCTGAGCTTGGCAAGGCAGGACCAGGGGGAACTATTTTAAGCTGAACGAGGGGAGATTTAGATGAGATCTTAGGAAGAAATTCTTTCCCATGAGGCAGGTGAGACCCTGGCCCAGGTTGCCCAGGGAAGCTGTGGCTGCCCCATCCCTGGCAGTGTTGAAGGGCAGGTTGGATGGGGCTTGGAGCAGCCTGGGCTGGTGGGAGGTGTCCCTGCCCATGCAGGTTGGGATTAGAGGATCTCTTGCTTGGTTCAGTGACATGCCTAACCAGGGCTGGCATTGCTGGGGACAGTGGCACCCCTGAGCAGCACAGCTGTGTCCTCCCTGGCCAGCAGCAGACATGACCCCAGACTGTTCCTCCTCTGCCATGTTTATGCTGAGCTCTGTAAACTCATCCCAGAGGTTCCTGGGGCTGCAGTGGGATGGATTCTATAGGTCAACAACAGTTCATTTCCTTATGGAAATTTATGGTCCCTATAACAAAATGCAGAGTTTGCAAGAGGAAAATGGCCTCTGAGCTCCTTTCCTCATCCCTCTTGCCTTGATGAATGTGAGACACTTGGCTCTCCCACTGCTGGTGGTGGCAGCAGAGAGGTCTGACTCCTGGCTGGGCAGGAAGGGGCACCCCAGCCACACTGCCACATTGCTCCTGATGGCAGGACTTGGTGGAGTCTCCTGGAGGACCTCTGCAAGGTTTAGGTTTTGTTTCTTGGGGCATCAAACCACAGAGGACCTCTCCAGCTCCAGCAGCCCCACGAGGGAGAAGCATGGCTCCAGCAGCCCAAGCTGGCCCCACGGTGAGCAGCAACCACCCCCCAGCTCACTGGGGCTGGTCTTGTGATGGAGTTGTCCACAGGTGCTCACACAGCCCTGCCTCTCCATCATGCTGCACCACATGTGGTCTGGGCGGTGGGAAACAGGTGCAGGGAGCTGGCAAATCCAGATGGAAACCGTTTAGTCTCACTTTGCTGTGGGATAAATTATGGCAGAAGGAGCAAGGCAAGAGAGTCAGAGCCAGCCATGGCTGCTGGTTTGGAGGTTCTACAAATGAACCTTTTTCCAGCCCAAAAATCACACTCTGGTCTGCTCTTGCTGCTCTTTCAGGGGTGTTACCTCCCTCAGCCCTGAAGGACATTTATGCAGCAGCACAGACCATTTTGTGTGCTCCTCAGCCTGCTTGGGGTGTGAGGCCACTCCTGAAGGGCTGATCCATGATCCCCATGTAGTTTCTGGTTTCACAGATGCACAAAACTCCACGGTGGGAAAAGGTGGGGTCCAGGCATCAGCTCCAAGGTGACCCCACCACGTGTGCTGCAGAGTGCACAGGCTTGGGCTTTCCCTTCTCCCCTCTGCAGCACAGCCCTGGAGGCTCTCAACAATGCCCACAGACCTGCTCCTGCACATTTGTTGGCTGGTGAAATGGAAGCCTGACAGAGAAGCAATTTGTACCATGGTTTACCTGGGAGAGGGAAAAGAATCCTAAAGCACACAGAGACCTCCAGCTGGATGCCATCAGTCCCTCTGTCTGGAGACACTCTCTTGCTGGTGCTGCTGGGTGGACTGGCCATTGGGAAATGGAACACTCTTGTCAACCAGGCTGCTGATAAAACCTGAGCAGCACCAGCTTGACAGGCCAGGCCTGGTTATCCCTCTGAGCTGTTAGGAAATGTAGGGATGTGTCTAGTCCCAGCACAACTCCTCATGCTGGACACCAGCACAACAGCCCGAACATGATCCATCCCCACCAAACCTTCTTGCCCCCCTCCTGAAGAGCCACCAGGATCCTGTGGTTTGCATGTTCCTTCCTTCTCTCACATGATTATTTCCAGTGTGGATCAGGTCTTTCTAACCCCTGGCCTCACGGGTTTACCTTCATCTCAGAGGAGTTTATGGAGTAAGATACACACCCTTGCCCTTTTCAGCCCAGGGAAAACTTCTCATGACATGAGAGAAATCCAAGAAATCAACAACTCTGGAGGTTTGTAATAAGTCTGAATCCTTCCTAAACCCAGACACTCAGCACGAAGAGGGGTCAGTGATCTCTGAGCTCCTTCCCCTCTGCCTCCTGCCATCCGTCTCTGGGTGGATGATGGGAAGCAGATGAGGCAGGCCCAGGACACCAGCTGCTCCAAGGCACGGACATGGTTTGTGTCTCTGGAGCAGGCGCTGGGCAGGACTGTGCTCTGGGCAATCCTCCTGCAGGAGACCCAGACCTCCCACCCTGGAGCTCCTGCATCCTCTTGGGCTCCTCCAAACTCTGGCCCGTGCAGAGCTGGGGGCAGCAGCAAGGATGGAACCTCCCTCCGTGCAAGATTCATCACGTGTGTGTGTGTGTGTGTCTGGCTGTGTCCTGGCAGGCACACGTGTGTCCATGTAGGAAGGGTTCAGGCTGTTCCACTGACCTGGGAAGCCTGTCTGAGCCAGAACTCCCCCCCAGTTGAAAGGAAGGGCTCAGTAACAGCGTTTAACCCTTCTGGGGGCTTCCCCGTGCTGACATCTTGCCTGAAAGGGCCCCTGGGGCTGCCAGGGCACTGGACCAGCAGATCCATCCATCTTCCCTGCTTCAAGCCTGCAGGTAAAATAAACACAGCTTCAAAAACACCCATGCAGTGTCACTTCCACTTGCTCCTGCAAATCCAGACTCTCACACTCTCCCTCTCTCCATCACTCACACTTAGTCCCTGTCCTCCCTGCCTTCGGCCTCACATCCCCATCCTGCTTCTTGCTTTCCCAGCAGCCTGTTCCCACCTCTTCCCAGCGGAGCAGCCGCGGGGCCGAGGGGCTGAGCCCTGGTTTGGGGGCCGAGAGGCCGGGGAGGCTGCGGAGCTGCCTGGGGAAGGGGCTGCCAAGGGCCATAAATAAAGCAACCGGCTTTGCTTTCTCCTTGTCCGGCCCTGTGCAAATATTTACTGCCCCGGTGACCCGTGGAGGCAGCACAGGCAGCAGCACAGGCAGCAACAGGCAGCAGCACAGGCAGCAACAGGCAGCAGCAACAGGCAGCAGTGGGCTGAAGGCAGCAACAGGCAGCAGCACAGGCAGCACTGGGCTGAAGGCAGCAGCTCTGTGACACATCCCTGCTGCAGGAGGCATTTGCCTTCCTCCTGCTCAGTGGATCTCCAGTCTTTGCACAACTACAGCAATTAGTAGACACTATTCAAACCTCACTGGCTGGTTTCAGGACCTCCTTCTGAGTCTGTCAGGCTATTTTCTAATGACTTAGGCTGTGATTTTCCAGGGCACAGGGAGAAACACTGGTATTGAAGGAGCATGGCACGCAGAAGGGGCAGGCAGCCTCCTGCCACCCTCTCCCAGGCTCAGGACCTGGGCAGCACTCACTGCTGGCCCTCATAAAGCACATTAAGTCTCCAGCAATCCCAGTGTTGTACCTGGGAGGGATTCACAGCCCTTGTGCTGCAGGGGGAGAGCAATCCATCCAAAGCCACGGAATGGAGGTGTGTGGGTAAGGCTGGATGTTCCCAGGGCTCTGCACATCTCATTATCCCTTGCTTGCTCTCTCAGTCTGCACCCATTTCTCCTTTGCTCACTCCACCTGGGCATGTGTTTGCCTTCCTGCCCTGCTTGGTGGCCAGTGTCCTGCTTTTTAATTTAAAGATAAGCCTGCACATCTGCTCAGCTTCACAGGGGAGGGCAGCAGCCAGGGGAGAGCAGTGTCAGCCCCCCAGGTGGCAACAGGCACATCACGACTCAGAGTCTCCTGCTTTTGAGATGAAGGGGGTGAGTGTGGAGCAGCAGGTTGGGCAGGAGAGCAGAACACTGTTCCCCTTTGCTTTCCTTGGCATCACCCTGCGGTGGGTACATAGCTCTGGTGTGATGGTGGAAGGGAAAGTGTTAATTGCCTCCCTCTGACTGAGGAATGCTGCAGTCAACTGCCCCAACTGGGATTTGCTGGTGGTAGGGCTGGGCCAGCTTCAGGCTGTCTATTTATCACAGGGAAGGGGCTGTGGGTCATTTAGCTGTTGGTTACCTTGGGGTGAGGTGTTGGGGCCAGGATGGCTATGAACTCCTCTCTGGTGAGGGACTCTGGCCTTCTGCTCTGGCTAAAGGAGCTCTGTCAGGTTTGCTTTGCCTCTAGGTAGAGCTCTGCTTTTAGCTTGGTCCTTCTGTTTAACCCTGGATCTCTTGGTGGGTGAGCAGGGCCTGGATCCAGCTCTGGTTGGGACTGCAGTTCAGGTTGTACCCATGGAGAGGTAGAAATAATCTTGTCTGTCCTGGTAAGTCTGCTCTGGGTCTGTCTTTCTTCTGACCTGCTGTATCACATGTGCTTCTCTGTGACCTTCCTACAAGGGAGGTGGGAATGCATGGAAATATGAAATGTTCTCCTTGCCCTTTCAGTGTCCCCAGAGCTGGCAAGTTCCACATCCAGCCAGGCCTGTGGCTGAACAGATTCACTAACAGCTTTCTTTTGTAATATCTCAGCTCGGAGAAGTTAATTATCTCCAAATATTGAAAAGGGCAGATGGATTTTGTAGGATTTACTTGGCTGTGTAATTTTGGTGCCCCAGAGATGCTATTTGGTCTGGCTGTGATGAGTGACACATCATTGCACCCGGGCACAAATGTCACTTGAGTATATTACTCCCTCCTTCTCCTGTTATTTGCCCACTGGGGAGAATTGTCTCCTCCAGGCTGGCCCAGCTGTGCCCAGACTGTTAATTCTCCTGTCCAGCCCTCTCCCTGCCTGTCCATCTGAGGACTGACCAGAGGCAGCTCTGCAAACTTCCAGCCAGTGTTTAAAAGCCAAAGGGACTGGAAGGAAGAGCCACAAATGGAGGGCTTCTGCCTGGAGTTGATGTATCATTGTTAAGGAAATGTTCTGAGCACCTCCTGTGTGTGGATGCAGCAAGGCTTGTTAATCCCTGGAGCTGATGTGGAGTCCTTGCTCCAGCTGGCTGGAGGATGATGATGACCCTTCTCAGCCCCTCTTTCATCTCTCCATCCCTCAAACTTACCCTCAAGGGGGTTGGGGAACTCTATGCTCTGAGAGGAGTCTGAGAGGAAAATGAGAGGTGGGGTTTGAAGACTTTCTTTCCTTGGGGATGTTCCCCTCTCTGGATCTGGTGAGCTTGGAGCTTGGCTCTCCTCTCCTGCCCACTTCTGCCATAGAGGTGCAGGACTCCCCTGCCTGCTTTTGCCCAGCCAGGGGTGCATTTAGGGACAGGGATTTATTATTTTTTTTCCTGTTTAGCTCAGACTAGAGGGAAATTATCCTTTATTTTTGCATCTCCTCCATCTCTTCGTGCCTCGATTCAAGCAGCGAAAAGTTAAATGTGTCATCGCATGATCAGTGTGCTCAGCCCAGAAACTAAATAGAGATGTTCCCAGTGAACTCATTCAGTCTCAGGTTGTTTGCCAAGCACAGCAAGACCCCGTGCAGCTACAGCTCTCAGAAGTTGTCGGGGTGGAGGTGACTGCTAGAAAGGAGACAGGCACACAGAGGTTTTGTGTGCTTGGTTTTAGTGCAGGAGATGAACTCTGGGGGACCTTTGCAACACTCCACTGCTGTTTATAGGCAGAGGTTGACTTTTGTGTTTGGGGGATCTGGGTCAAATAGCTAAAGGGCCTGTCTTCCAGGGTTTGCCAACTGTTGGAGTTGATTGAGTTGGACTGGGGAGGGCAGTGACCACAGTGCTTCCCTTCTAGCCTCCAGCTGGTTTGACTTGCATTGCAAATGTTTTCTCCTGTCACCTCTTAATGATCCTTTTTCCCCTTGCGGGTGTATAATTTCCCCTGGAAGTCTCCAGTGAATGGTTTCCATCACAGTTATTTGTCCCTTTCTTTTCAAGTCTACAGTAATTTCTATAGAATTGCAGACCTGGCATGATTTGGGGTGGGAGTAGATTGAATTGCAGTATTTCATCTCTGGCTGTCAAGTGAGCCTGCATTACCTTCTGTGGGGCTGACAGCAAGGAGATATCCAACCTGCTGGAATATATAAGGTGAGCTGACAAGTGGCCCAGTTTGCAGAGTGGAGCTTTTGCTCCAAAACCTTTGTTCTGGGTGAGCAACATCTTTTCTGGACCTGGGATGGAGGAGGAGAAAGGAATGCTTAGCTCAGTGGAGCCAGGGAGGAAAGGGAGAGCAAATGCTCTTCTGGGGGATACTATTGGAAGGACATCATAGAGGAGGAGTTCATAAATCCAAGGGGCTTCTCATGGCTGAGGCTTGAGTCATCTGCACATCAAAGGAGACCAACAGCCCCTGGTGAGGCTGCCAAGGAGGTGGGGAGGGGGTTGGTGTGTGAGTGAATGGAGCACTGAGCTCCTCCACCTCACCCCAAACATGCACTTTGAAACCCCTCACAGGCAGCAGTGGGTGGAAAACACATTCCCTTTGAGGTGGACCGTGTACTTACATGTGCTTGGGATCCTGTAGCCTGGGCTGGAAAACCCTCCTGGTGCTGCTTGTGCAAAGCTGCAGACCCAGCTGGCTGTGCAGGCAGGGCTCTGTGGGCATATCTGTGTCCCAGCAAGTGACAACTGTGTGAACAAACTCTTTGGTCAGGGCTGCCCAGTCCTCAACTGGAAGGTCCCTCTAGGCCAGGGAACTTTAGGATCCTACCCCCTGGATTTTGGAGGTACTGCCAGCTCAGTTCAAAGGGGCTTTATGGAGAATTTGGGGCATTGCTGGGTGGGACTCCAACCCTGGACTCACCTGTTGCTGTCCCATGTGTATTACACTGAGTTACTGAGAATCAGAGTGACTGTTTTTCCTACCTTCCCTGTGGGCAGAACTGAGGTGTCCCAAGTTTTTTTGCTTAACTTGAGAAAAATGCTAAGACATCCCCTCTGCTTCCCTTAGCACCCTCCAACTGGTTCATGCTGAAGTTTTGCCTTGCCCAGCAGAGCCTGGGCTGTGTGAGGGGGTCTTGCTCCCAGGACATCCTTGTGCTCCATCGGGACCTTGTGAAGCTGCTTTCCTCAGCAGGGTGCAGGACAGGCTCCTCTCCTCTGCCCCTGGGCCATCTGTCCCTGCCTGGCCAGGGGCAGGACCTGGGAGCAAGGTGGGACCATTTGTTTCTGATGGGCTTCAGGCTCCTGCTCTCCTGTCTCAGGGCTGGTGTCTGTTGATAGCAGAGGGCAACCTTGACAGGAGATGAAACACGTGCTGTGTTTATTGACCCCTGCAGGGGAACTAAACCTTTCCTCCCAGGGGACTGTGCTGCTGATGGATACTTAGGCAGCCTCTTGCTGTGTGTTTTTTCTCCTCTCTCGCTGCTTCTGGAGCAAGAGGAGCAGGCAGAGGAGCTGCAGGATAAAACACTGCTCTCCCCCAGCCTGGGCTCAGGAATCCCTGCTACCTTTGAGGGTGGGGAAATCTTGTATTCCCTCCTGGAGGGAAATGAAATGCAGGGTTTTTTGCAATGAGGTGTGGGCCCTGCAATGGGAATGGAACCACAGGGGTTCCTCTCAGCACACTCCTGTGGGTTAGACAGGTCCAGACACACTGGGACACTTGTGCCAGGACTGGGTTTCAGACATCTCCACCTTCTTGGGACCTAAATGCAGCAGGCTGGTGAAGGCCCTTTGCTCCTGTGGTAAATGCAGCTTAATTTTTGCATAGCTAGATCTTGAGAGGACAGCTTTGGGGGTATGGTAGGTTTCACAGCAGTTCCCATCCCACTTCCCTAGCTCCTGAGGGGAAGAGCTGGGCAGAGCATGTGGCAGTTTTCCAGTGTCTCTGGTGTCCCTTTTACTCTCTCCCCTCATTCATCAGATGAAAGACAGGAAGATATCCAGACCATGATGCCCTATGATCCTACTGGAAGTGCAAGGCAGGGTTTGGACCCTTATGTAACTCCGAGTGCTAATGATGCTTTATGATCCTTTAAAACCTTTAGAGCCTCAAAGGCTCCCAAAGAATTTGACAAAGCACAGTCCTGCTGCAGAGTTCCCCTTGTTGCCAAAATACAGCCAGGTCTGGGGATGAGGTGACATGGGGGTTAGTGCACATGTGCTCTGAGGAGAGGAAAGCAGCTGCCTCAATTCAGAGCAAGCTGCTGGGGGGAATATTGGGAAGGATCCACCTGAAATATCCCTGGTCGAAGCATGAGGAACTTGTAAGCCCTCAAGGAAGTCCTTCTCACAGCACAGTAACCTGCAGAATGCTCTGCTGTGGCAGTCAGGGACTCCAGGAGCCATCACTGATGTGATTTCTCTAGTCCTTGCCCCAGCCTTTGGGTACAAAGCTGCCCAGAGCCACCAGGGCTCCAGCTGCCCCATGGATTTGCTGGAGCCCCTGGTAGGAGCTTAGCACATCTTCCAGCAGGTAGTCTTCTCCTCTCTCAAACTTTCCTCAAGTAGAGGAAGCAGCACTGGAGCAGAAGGGTCTATAAATCAACCTGCTTTATTGCCATGCACTGTTAAACTGCTGCTGCATGTCACCCTGGAGCTGGCTGCATTTCCCTGCAGGATGAATTGATTCCTGCACACCAAAGGTCAAACCTTGAGCTCTCTGATTTAGTTCATTCTCAGTCTGGACAAAGGCACAATCCTCACTGAAGCAAGGGCTTGGATATCTGCTGCACTATAAATAACAGAGCTAAGTGAAAACTAAGCCAGGCTCTGAATCTTGCAAAGTGCTGGGGGATCCTTGGAAATGGATGGTCCTGAGGTAGACTTCCCATTTTAGCAGCAAAGGAAAGAACAGAGGCTTGGATCACAAAGTGGGGAGGTTTTTGGTTTTTTTCCCCCTCTTTTTTAGCTCTTCTGCAGCCTGACTTCCTCTCTTTGACAGAGGGATCCCTGAGAAGTGCAATTTGCTCCGAGCCTTTTGGTCTGATCACCTCTCAGGAGCTTCTCAGCACTGGAAGGATTCAAAGGGGAGTGTGAGCAGATGGCAGATGAAATGTCTCACATTCCTCTTTCCCCTGCTTTTTTTTTTTTTTTTTTTTTTCCCCCACTGCATCCAGCTCTTTTATCCGAGTTTGGTTTTCTTGTTCCCAAGGGAGGCAGTTTAGCTTAATGAGTTAACTCTGCTCTGATTGCTCCTGGAGATGCAGGCAGTGCCCCATCTCCACTGCTGCCCTTGCTTGGATCCAGCCAGATAAATCATGCTGATTTAAAATTGATCGTTCTGGGATGTGGAAGAAAGTGGAGTGGGCGGATTTACCCCATTAGGGTGCATTGATCACCATTACTGCGTGTAATCAGGGTTAATCTCAGGATTAATTGGGGGGATTTGCTGATGGAAACGATCGGCAATTTGTGTTAGTTACTGCTCTATTCGCCTCTAATGGCTTAATCAGATTACAAATTAAAAGGGGCTTCTTCCAGAGAATCTCCCTGGACTTCAG
>NW_009953004.1:3096796-3122972 GCF_000747805.2 Chaetura pelagica
TTGCCCAGGAGGATGGATGGGTAGGAGGATGGGTGGGTGGGTGGAAGGAAGGAAGGAAAGAAAGAAGGAAAGAAGGAAGGAGACCTGGAGACCTCAGCAGCACCTGTGGGGAGCCCCAGGCTGGGGCAGGGCGAGCACCCATGGGCTGCACATCTGGGGTGGCTGCAGGGGGTCCCAGGTACCTTCTCTGCCCTCGGGAACAAAAACCTGTGTGCAGTGAGGTGATGTTAGTGCATTTTCTTCTAGGATTTTTCTGGTGGCAAAAGGAACTAAACCAACCCTGGGTCTGAGTTGTGCAAGGTGTGTGATGCAGAGCTGGTATAGGTGGCTCTCTGGGGCTGGGACCAGCAGAAGTAGCACTTGAGCGATTTTGTCATGAGAAAACATTTCAGGAGGGAGCAGGAAAAGTTTAAACTCTGAGCAAACCATTAAGACAGTGATTTTTGCAGCAAATAAATTAAGGCTGATGAGCTGAGACTGGTTATGCTAATGATAGGAAGGGGTCCTGTCCTGGAAAGATTCATCCAGCAGGAGCTGAGCTGAAAGAATCTGAACTCTATTAATAGTGTAGTAGATGAGAAAGCCAGAAGGGTCTTTTAGTGAGCATCGTGGCTGAAAGGATGCAGGAGAGGAGCCTTGCAATTGCCTGGGGATCCACCCCTCACAGAACAGGCCAGAAGTGGGGGAAATGAGGAACTGTCAAATCCAGCTCTGCTGTGAGAAGGCAAAAAATACATCTGTTGTTTAGAAGCTCATGCCCAGCAATTTACCACAACAGATGGGGCTGGTTACAAGTTGGGGGGAGGGGCTCAATCTCACCCCATTTCTAATCTGTGCTGATATTGATTGAATTTTTGGTACGTGACAGTCAGATGTAAGTTCTGGAGATCTCTTTATTCAGCTATTTATAAAGACATGAGCAAACCTGAAGGAAAAAAAAAAAAGGAAAGTGAATGTTTCAAGTGGCTGCTGACAAGTTAGAGTAGTTTAATAAATCACTCGTAATAAACTACTTTACGTGTGCTGAGAAACACCACTGACTTCTTTAATAAACCATTCATGAAGAAGCAGGCAACTCTTAAACAACAGGAATTCATTTTCAGGGCTTGTTGATGTTTTCTGACTGTTCCCTGCTGTAAATTACTCACCAGGTATGTCAGTGTCTGCGTGTGCTCTCCAGACAGAGCAAATCTGTTGAGCTGCTCCTCGTGGCTGAAGAGCTGAGCAGGAAGGGGTAGCCTGTTCCTCATTCCTGCCCAACACTCCCCTCACTTTCCACAGCATCCTTATCTCCCAGCCAGCAAAGGCAAAGCCCTTTTCTAGGGAGGGTATCAGGCAGCTGTGCCTTTTTGCTGTTGCTCTAAGAAACCCCTCTCAGTTTGGATTAGGTGATGCCACTCCCTGCTTTTAGCGAACCCAGCAGAGGCAGCTGCTGCTTCTCACTTTTTCCAAGCCTTTGAAATGCAACAGCTCAAGCTGTGGCAGGACCTGGGAGGCCAAAGGACTTGTATTTGTGCAGGGAAGAGGTAAATACCAAGGATGGATTTAAAGAAGAAGAGTGAAAGGTGTGTTTGGATTAACAGAGGGGGCTGCGAGGCAGGTCAGCAGAGGTGCAGGGGAGGGTTGTGAGCAGCTCTATCTGCAGAGCCAGGCAGCAGCCTGGACACTGAAGTTCAAGGAGTTTTACATCTGTCCCCCAGAGCCTGGAAGCCCTCGGGTCCTGCTGCCTCCAGAATGGTGCAGGCAGCTGTGGGAGGTGAGGGTGGTCACAGCATCCCTGTCCTGCCCCCTCGGGAGGGACCTCCTGGCTTTGCTCTCCTCCTGCATCCAAGGCAAAAAGGAAATGTGCTCCTTTTTTTTTTTTTTCCTTCTCCTGGCTGTGAAAGGGACCCGATGCGGCTTCGGAAATGTCAGGCATTGTTCGTGTCTGTGCTAGAACATACATATGAAAAGGTGGGGGGAAAAGCCCACCCCCCCTGTTGGAACAGAGGCAGGGCTGCCTGACCTGGCTCTGGGTACCGCTGTTGTTGTGGTGCTCCTGGGGCAAGGTGGTGTGAGGGGAAGGCTCTGCAAGAACTGGCAATGCATCGAATCTTCTGGTCTCACAAGTGCAATAGAAAAGGGAGGAAATGGCCAGTGGTCCTTCCTGATTCTTATTTGGATGCAAATTAAGGATCCCAGCGACACAGCAGAGCAGCACAACACCTCAGTGCCAGAGAGATCTCAGTGCTGGAGCCAGGACAGAGGAGGCAGCAAAGCTGGGGAAGGGCCTGGAGAATCAATCTGATGAAGAACACTTGAAGGAGCTGGAAATGTTTAGTTTGAGGAAGAGGAGGCTGAGGGGAGACCTCATCAGTCTCTACAACTACCTGAAAAGTCATTGTAGAGAGGTTGGTGCTGGTCTCTTCTCACAGGTCATTAGTGACAGAACAGGAGGGAAGGGCTTCAAGCTGCACCAGGGCAGGTTCAGACTGGACATTAGGAAGGATTTTTTCACAGCAAGAGTGGTCAGACCCTGGAACAGGCTGCCCAGGGAGGTGGTGGAGTCACCATCCCTGGGTGTGCTGTAGAGTCATTTGGATGTGGTGTTGGTGTAGGTGGTTTAGGGGAGAACTTTATAGAGCAGGGATGATGGTTGGGCTGGGTGATCCCAAGGGGCTTCTCCAACCTGAATGGTTCTATGATCTGTAGAGGTGGATATTTCCTGGATGAAAAAGTAAGCAGTTCTGGAAAACAAACAAACAAACAAAAAAACCCCCCACAAAACACTACATTAGTAGCTGGGGTGAGGTTTTTTTTCATCTACACCCTGATACAGGGGGTGCAGGGGAATGATACCTTTTTCTCCTCCAAGCACTGGCTCTGAGGAGACTCAGCTGTGCCTGAGCTGTTCTCCTCTGCCAGGTGCAATTCCTTAAGCCCCTTGGCAGGAGTTATGGGGGCTGCTCAGCTCTTTGGTTTTTACTGTTTCTTCATTAAAAAAGCTCCTGACACAGACAGGCTGCCTGAGCTCAGTGCTTCACTGCTGCTTCTGCTCACCCTGCCTGACAAATGGGTTGTCTTAACGTTTCAATTGGGTGCTCCTGTCTTTCCCATTCCTGGCTGTTATCCTGCCTGGATCTGCACCCAGCTTGCTGCGTGTCTGCCCACATCCTCCTCCTCCTGCAAATAACTGACAACTCCATGGGCTTAATCTTTTAATTTATCTTGCAGCCAGCCAGGTAACTTGCCACCACACGCCTGCTGCCAGCCCGTGCCTCCAGACTCCTCACCAAGCAGTTGAGCAAACCCACAGCAGCATGTCTGGGGCAGCACCTGGAGAGACTTTGCCCTCAAGAAGAGGGTTTGCTGGATATTGGGAAAATCCCAACAACTGGCAGGGAAGTTTTCTCCTGCAAGAGGTTCCAAAGTCACCCCTTGCAGCTTGAAGCAGTGCTTATGTCAAACCAAGGGTTTTCCAGGACACTGGTCAATGCATCTTCATGTTCAAGGCCATGCCTGGTGATGCTGCAAGATCACTCTGAGCTGGTCAAGTGCTCCAGTTCATGGTGGCCTTGGCAGTGCTGGTTTCATGGTTGGACTGGGTGATCTTAAATATCTTTTCCAACCAAAAAGATTCCATGATTCATTACCTTTCCCCCTCCTCTGTCTCACAGCACACCATGATTTTTTTAGTGGCATAAGTTGGCCAAATGCTCTTTTTCCTGCTGTTGTTCCTGTAGTGGTGGTAGATGGGGATGAGCAGAGCAGGGGGTGGTTCAGCTCCCCTTCTGCTCCCAGGGGATCATTTCCCTGGCCAATGGAACCCTCAGCTGCTGCAGGCAGAGGAGCAAGACACATCTTTATGGCTGTGATTGTTGCTCTTTCTCTTTTGCAGGAGGTTTAAGAGAAAGCACTCAGAAAACAGTTTTGGAGCTTGGCAAGGCAACTGAAGACCCCATCTGTTGCTTCTTGCATTGTTAGGCTGCTCTCTGCTTCCCATGCCAGCCTGGTTGCAGTTAAATGGGGCTTCACCAGGTCACAAGAGCCAAGTGGCTCCTAAATTAGCTAAGACATTAATCAAGTCCCATTTGGATTAGTACATGGTGTCTATGCCCTCACCCTCCCCTCCGTAAATTAAGCAGGTTTTATGTCTTCAAGGCTTTTCTGGAATTGTGTCCTTTCTTCCTTCCACTCCCTTCCTGATTTCTGGTGACAAGTACATGCAGCTTAATTGGCTGGCATAGGAAAGGGCTGACATTAATTGGCTGTGTTTGGCATCCAGACATCCAGTCTTGCAGTGCTTCCCAGGGATTTTATCAATCCCATCTCCAAGACCTGCAGCTCCTGGGCACGGCTGCTGGTTTGATGGGGTTTGGTTGTCTCCTGCTGATGAGTGAAATTTTGTTTGGCTTTTATGGCACTTTGGCTGGGGAAGAGCAGTTTTCACCTGGCACACCCTGCAGTGAGTGCAGGAGGGTGGAGGGGACCTGCAGGCAGCACCTGTGGCTGGGAGAGGACACTGTGCTTGTGTGGCTGAGCAAGGAGCATCGGGATCCCCTCGGATGCTGCTCCTGGAAGGATATGGTGGGCACAAACACCCCAACCCAACTCCCCAGCAGCCTTTGCAGGTGGTGGAGACCCCTCCTCACCTGTGTTTCTCCTGTCTGGCAGGATGGGGGGAAGACCAAGGTGGCACAGCTGAACTGCCACCTCCCAGTGTTACCATAACATCCAGCTGAAGAAAACTCTCCAAGACTGATGTTAGAGTTTCAGACTGCAGGCATTCTTTATTGATGCATGAGGAATAGCTTCCAAAGTAATGCATAAATCTCATGCATAATGTTTAGCTCATATAGTCCCACTTATCATGATTCTCAGGAAAAAGAGACTTGTTGGTACCCTTGGTGCCTCTTCTCATAACAATTCTGGGGCCTATCACTCTCCAAGGAACAAGTTCTCACCAAACACAGGAACAAGATATCACACCAGAACAGGATCTCACAAAACACAACTCCAACCTGGTAATCTCCTATAAACAAGATAGATCCAACCTAGCCCCAATAAGTTTCCATAAGGCCTCATTCTACCTTAACTTTTCTGTTACATTTAACAGGAGAGTTCTATTTTGCCCAAGGAGGTTGTTGATGCCCCATCCCTGGAGGTTTTTAAGGCCAGGTTGGATGAGGTTTTGTGCAGCCTGATCTAGTGTTGGGTTCCCTGCTCATGGCAGGGGGGTTGGAGCTTGATGATCTTTAAGGTCTCTTCAAACCTGAATGATTCTGTGATTCTATAGGCAGCACCAGAGGTGAAGGTGCTTCTTCATCCCTGAACATCTCCCAGAGCTGCTGCTCTGCAGGGTGGGTGAGAATCCTTCTTCTGCCCCTCAGGGCTCCCAGGGTGTGAAGCCTGACATCTGTTCAATCCATCCTGGATACTTCCATGCCATGAGTTAGCAAGTGAGCTGTAAATTCACCTTTTGGGAGCAGTGGATTAGTGTGGGGAATATGTGTTTGGCCTCTGACAAGTTTTAATAGCCAGTTAACTTATTTTAAGGGACAAATTTACTAGTTCCTGGTCCTTGTTTTCACACCCGTCCCTTTACCTGATTAATTCTTAACCCACCTTCACAATTAGCTGTGAAGTCCAGCAGCTGCCCCTCCTGTCCAAACAACCTTTTAACCATCAGGGAGCAGCACTTTTGCTGGGATGAACAGGAAGTTTCTGGTAGCTCTAACTATAAAAAAATAATTTGATGCTTTTTTTATGGCCCAGTTATGACTGCCTCCTTCCACTGGAGTGACTTAATAGGGTCCTAAATGGCCCTGCATCCTTCCTCAGTGCAATCAGGGATGCTGGATCAGCACTGGTCTCTGCCCTTAATGGTGTTTCAAGAGTTTGAATAGGATTGTAAAGCAAAAAAGATAACCTGGCCCAGGCCTCTGCAGCGTGGTGGGTTAATGTGGCTGTGCTGTTGTGTTTGCATTGCTAATTTCCATTGATCACCTCTGGGCAGTGTTGGGGCTTCTCTAATCCAAAACTACAAATGTTTTTCCTTCGGTTTTGTTTTGGATTGAATTCATTCAAATAATTTCGGGCTGAAAGAAAAAGGCAGAAGGGGGAAAGAGAACATTGTCACCTCAGCTTCCAGTGTGAAAGAGTTTGCAATTTTACCTGTTTCTGATGGGCTGTTTTGCAGGACAAGCACCTTCCTGTCCTCAGGCACCCCCTCAGCCCTGGCTCTTTACTTTGTCTGCAGCTTTGCCCACTAACATTGAGTGAATTGGTGGCAAAACTTGGGACAAAACCCTCAGCAGCATGGAAGAGTGGGAGATAATTAGGCTTTTACACCTTTTTTATAAAAGGAGTTTGGGTGAAGAGGGAAATAAAGGGGCTCCTGAGTGCTGGAAAAAGCTCTGGCCTGGCTTTACCTTTCCACAGGAGCTGGGAAGGAGATGGGTGTTGGAAATATCCAACCAGGAGCAAAGCTTCAAGGGATAACTTAGTCCTTACACGCCAAGTTGGAGAAATGCAGGACCTGCCCTGGCACTGGAGAGCACCATGAGGTTGTAGGTGACCTTTCAGATGGAGAGCAGAGCATCCCTTCAATGCTGTGCACTGACAGTCTCACCTGATGCCATCTCCTGAAGTTAAGAGTTTAGCCACAAAGTCCCCCTCCACCTGAAACCCTTTGGCACCCTCCTGGACCTGTGGTCTCCTTGCCTTGCTCTGGAGGCCTCTTGCCATGGCCAGTACTTGCACAGAAGATCTACTCTGCAAACCTCAGCACATCCTCTCTCACGGGCCTTTCCCTGAGGAGATGGTATCTTGACATAACTTCACTGTCAGGAAGTTTAACAATATTCAGCTGAAGTTTTCTTTTATTCACATGATCCCCTTGCTCTTAGCAGCCTGGAGCACAAGCCTCCTCTCTGCACAGTGTTTATGTGCCCCAGCTATTTGCAGGATGCTGTCATCTCTCCCCTTAGCTGCTGCTTGTTTGAAGTAGGCAGATGCTGCTCTTAAAACCTTTCTGCCTGGATTCCTCCAGCCTCTAGATCACTCCAGCCTCCCCTTAAACTCTTCTCAGTGTATCTTTATCTTTTCTACCAATTACATGCTTACAGAGCATGCAATATCCCCCTGTTTTAATACACCCTCTCCAGCCCAGTATAAACACACAGCAGCATGTATACAGAAAACAAACCAAAAGGCTTCCCTCAGCAAGCTTTCTACTCCAGCCACAATTATCTCTCCTGGGGAGTGAATGAGAAAGAGCACATGCTGCAAGTGACAGGCTCTCAGGCAGCTCTTCGAGCACTGTTGGACCGTGTTCAACAGCTCATGGCAATGACGCTGGAAGGACGAGCGCGGCAGTAGGACGGGCTGGTTTGAGGCTGGAGGGTTTGTGTGAGCAGCTCCTCAGGAAGTGCAGCACAGAAAGGGTTTCCCAAGTCGAATTGCACGGTAGGAACATCTACCAAGGTAAAATATTCTCCCCAGCATCTCCCCACAGCCCTGAGGCTGTGATTGCAGGTGGATCAGGCACCAATGCTTCCCTGTGCTCTGCTTGGAGGAGCTGCCCTGTGTGCTGGGAAAAGCCAGGTTGCTAAATTAAAGACTTGGGGTTCAAGGTTATTTCCTGGTGAGTGCTCTTCCAGATGTGATTTTCACAAGCCACGTGCCAGAGGAGAGACTTTTTGAACGGAGGTGGATGCTGCCCTGTGGTGTGGGTAGCACTGGGTGACACCAGGACGTGGTTTGGAAGACAACCTGTTTCCATTGCTTTAGCAGACAGGATAAACATCCAACACACTTGATCTTTTGCCATAGCGCTGTGCAGGTCCATGAGGATTGTACCTGTTTCCTCAGGACCAGGCTCTGTGAGTGCCAGCAATGTCCTTTACTGAGAGTGGGAAGGAGCCCAGCAGCTTGCTGATGAGTCTTCTCCATCTGCTGGTCTTTGGAGATGGGCTGTGCAGCCTGCCAGGCCCATCTGCAGCAGGCACGAGTCCACCCTCGCAGGGAAACAGAGCTCAGACATGTCCCTGCTTGCTGCTGGGTGGGATAATAATGGCCTCAAGACAAAGGAGCTGGTTTGGAAGTGATCTTAGGGCAGGTGTCCTTGCTGGGTTGGTGCCAAGGGGTGGGTGGCCCCAGGGAGTGGCTGCCCACCACCCACCCACCTGCTCAGGATGCTCCATCCTTCTTGGCAGGTAATCATGATATTCACAAATCTTTGCTGATAAAGGGAGACAGAGCTCACAAAAAGATAACATTTCCAGAAGGTAACTGGAGGATGGGTCCTTCCCTGGCACCCATGGCCAGCAGGTCTTGTCCTACAGAGGCTCCAGAAGTCCTCACAAGCCCATCTTCTTCTCCCAGGGCAGGGGTGGGTACTGTCTTTTCCAGGATGGCAATGCCACACCGACAGAGCCCAGCATCTCCAGTACTCCAGGGCATGCTCTGGGACTCTGCATCACTCAGGCTTTCCCAGCAAGAATGAGAACTCAGGGTGACCCCTTCCTCCTTCAGCACACACAAACAGCTCTCAGGTGAGTTTCCCTATAAAAATGCTTCCTTTTACATGGTATCTCTTCTTAATTTAGTTCTTAAGCTATATTCTAAATTACAATGTGATATAAAAGATAGATACAATCTGGTTTTATTATACCATTCATTTTTTTTTCCTGTCAGATGTTAGTTATTAAACCACACTGCTTTTGCAATGCAGAGACATTTTTGCAGATGAGTGACCAGGCCTTAACACTCCATGTCCAGCTAATTAGAAACAAAAATAGTTCCCAACAGGGTAACTGAAGGCACAAAGTGGGAGTTAAATCAGAGAGGAAAGGTCACAGAGTGGGTGACCACACTGACTTTGTCCATCTGAGATCTTTTCTTTTTTTCCTCTTGCAAAAAGTCTCACCCTTTTGGACTAAAGATGCCTTCCTCTTTCACAAAGTGCAACAGGTGAGATGCAGGGAGAGGTAGGGGAGGGATCTGCTGATTTTTGAGCCAAGTTGTTCACTGGACTTTGCAAGCAAAGTTGTCAGTAGCATTTTGTTTTGTTTTGAAGGATTCAGGCTGATTCAGGGAAAAAAAGCAAAAAGCAGAGGGTAAATCTCTCCCTCTCCCTCAACTTGTGCAATTAAGAAGGGTTTTATTTTGAGTCTTGGTAATGTGGGGCCATCTGTACTGGCTCCAGCAGGTCCCGTTCCCCAGCTCCTGGGCTTAATTGCACTTCCATTGGCAACTGGAGCAGTCACTGCATGTGTTTCAAATGAACTCTCCACTTCAGGCTGGTTTTACTGATCACCTTTGTGTGATTGGCAATTAAAGCCCTTTTCAGCCGAGGGAGAATGAATGATTGCCTGTTTTTCAGCTTGTATCTCCCTCCTTCAGCTTGCTCTGCCTTTTGCATTTTCTAATATTCCCTCAGTTCCTTATCTATTGCAGAAGCCCCGCGCTGGAGCCTTACGCCTCTTCCCTTGATGAGAACCATGCCTTTGGGGACAACATCTGGGTTTTTCCACATCAAAAGGGACAGTCTTCGGTGCTGCAGCAGCAGCTCTGCCCAGTTTTTAGGTGCTTGTGGGGAATAGAGGAGGAGGGGAGCAGAAAAGAAAAGGATATTAAGAGAGCAAAGGAGGGTGAACTTAGCCCACTGGTAAATCCATCCCCAGAGCTGTGGGGCGATCAGGAAATGATCTCTTAACACCCTGCACCTGCATCCCAGGAAGAGCATCCAAAAGGGGCCCAAGCCAGCAGCAGGGTCTGGAGGAATGGAGCTCCCAAGTCCAACTGCAGGGATTGTCAAGACTACTTGGCCAGCTTCAGTCCTCATTCAGCTTCTGGTTCCTGCCTCCCTGTGCCTCTGCCAGCTGCACTCTGCCTTTCCCTCATCCAAAATGAATCCAGTGCTGTTGAAAAGTTGGGAGGTGGCAGATCTGGAAGCTGGTTTCAGCTGGCATGTTGACAGCATCTTGGTGCCGTGCACAGATGAACTATATGTTCATACTAGTTCATAGTATGAACTATCAAGTTCATACTATCTGGTCAAAGGCTAGTGAGTGGAGAGTGAGCGGCTGCTGGTGGGTTTATAGGAAGAAAAATCTGGTCTGGAACCATCAAACCCAAGATCTCACAGCTCTCCAGCTGCCCTGTGCCAAAGCTCATCATCAGATACAAATAAATGTGTGCAGAGGGGAAACAGTGCTTATCTGCAGCCTGGGATGGCTGTGCCCAGCTCTGGTGTGGAGCTTCCCTGGCTTAACCTCACACTGCAACAGGGTGCAAGCAGTTGAGATGGAGGTGCATCAAGAGGAAGAAACCAGAAGCAGAGGGAATTCTCCTGCCCTGCCAGGAATCTGGCTGGGCTGCTGGAGGCAGGGAGGGCGTCGCGTCCGCGCTCATTAAATCCCGGATGAGGTCGGCAGCGTGTCTGGCTGAGGTGCCTCCTGAAGCACAGGTCTTACCAGGTCTGCTGGTGCTTCCATTCAGCAGGGACACAAATTAAAGCATCCTCAGAGATGCACTGAGTGTTTCCTCTGACCTCAGAGGATTTGACTTGAAAGGCCAGGAAGTTGCAAGTAAAATGACAATAGAAGGAAGGTGATTCCCAGTAAAGCAGACTCACAACTTCACTCCCTTCTAATCACACCTTTGCCAGGGAATTTGCCTTTTCTTTACAATTGAGGCCGTGTCCTTAGGAAGCACCTTTGTAGGGAAGTGTGCCTTGTTTCCAGCACATCACAGCTTGCAAACCTGTGTCCTGCCTTGTCTCAGTGCTGTAAGGACAAGGCCAGGTCAACATTCCCAAACTCCCTTCCCACCCCACAGACACAGAGGAAGAAAGGGGTCAGAGTGCCTTTGACAGCAGAGACCTAAAGTTTGGGAAAGCCTGAAAGGAATTGCCTACAGCTGCTGCTGATCCTGGAGCTGTGCTTTTGGGTTTCAGGTGGGATAGGAGAGGTGTTTTCTCCAGGCTCGCTTCCCCCTGCCTGCAGGGGGTTAGAGCAAGGCGATTGTGGGATCTAAATCAGTGATGGAGGGAGGGATTAGGCGTTCCTCAGCCTAGACGGTTCCACATTCTTTCCCTCTGATTTGCCACTCGGTGCTCTCATTCCCCCAGCCAGGAACCGGCTTGCTCAGCTCCCTTCCAGTTACGGCGCTGGAAGAGTTTTCAGCCCAGCGTCCCTTCCTAGCCTGTGTGCCTTGATTTAATGCTTTGATTTGAAGTTATTTTTTACAATAAGAGAAAGATGGTCCATGCCAAAAAAAGCAGTTTCATAAAATGCTGAACATGACTTGCATTCTGTAATTGCAAACCTGAGAGACTTGGAGTAATTGACATTTTGGATGTATTGCAGAGTATCGTATTTAATCTTGAAAAGCAGGTTCCAGGCAAAGGAGGCAACTGCCAAGCCAAACTCAGACTCCTTGCTGGGTTCCTACCATAACTCATTTTCAAATCCATTCAGCACAGTCCTGAACCTAAATGTTTACGTTTTTGATTTACTAAGATAACATTCCTGGGTCACCGAAACTGTTTGTCAGGGAAGGTCTTGAGGAGACAGCAGGAGGTAGCGATGCACCGGCCTGAGCCCAGGGGACGGGTGCTGTGCCAGCACTTCCTAGTGCTTCAGGAGGAATTGTGTCCCTCTCCCACCATCCGGAGGGTGGCAGAGAGGTCTCCCCATAGGTCTTGATGCTGGGTTGGGTGATGGAGGGTGGGGAAGCTGGAAGCTGTGTATTGTGAGGTGTGTGTGGCCTGCAGTGCTCTGCTCCCGCTCGAGGGCTTCTGTGCTGCCAGGGCTCCATTCCTGACTGTGTGAAACTGCCCGAATGTGGGACTCGACGCAAGTTAAATTTCACAGAAGTGTGACTCAGGGCCTGTGTGTTTTTGTCAGTGCATGACTTCAGTGCTTGTGTCATTTCATAAAGGCAAAGGGGTGGGACTGATGCTGGGTAAGTTCACGCAAAGCGGGCACAGCCTTGCAGAGGCAAAGCAAACCTTCAAGCTGACCCATGGGTTCTACTTTTCCTTTGCCTGCAAGTGCAGCTTCTGTAGAGTATCTGTCCCACATTATTGTGGTTTACAGCCTGGCTATAAACATTTGCTTCTGTTTGAAACACAACAAATATAAGCAGAAATCAGCTTTATGCGTCCCAGGCAAAGATACCGGCTGAAGTTTTTACAGAAGGCCAGTCCTCTCTTTGCAAATAGAGTGTTTACATTTCTACAGCTTTCAGCAGAGTGAATACTAATTTACAATGGTGCAAATGAAAAGAAAGCAGAAAAGCCAGGAATGTAAGAGGGAATTATATACCCCTGACCGTGGAAATGAAGACACGGTCCTGGCACGGCGGCTCTTAAAAGCGTCGGCTGAGCTACATTTATATCAGGCCAAGTTTGGAGCCAGTGACTCACACTGGAAACGGCCAGACATCGGGACTGGTCGTCTTAAAGGTCTCCTGGCAGGGCTCCTGGGAGCAGGAGGTGCTTCTCATGAGCCAGGCCATGAGAATTGTGCTGGGCTTGTTTGTTAAACTTGTGTCGAGGTTTAAGTGATCCATATTGTGGTGCATTTTGCTGTGATGTGGACACAGTGAATTTAGTTGGTTCTGTCTCGGCTCAAGCCAGGACATTCATTCTAGCTGCTCCCAGGATTCAGCCAGAATTAGGGCGGTGTTGAATTTGTTTTTTTATATGCTGCAAATATTGTCCTTTACCTTGGAGGACTCCCAGCCCCACTGGGGGAGTGGGATCTGGGGTTGGAAGGAGCTTCCCTTCCCCTCTTCTGGGGTGGGCTTTCCACCAGGGCTGCCAGCCCTGAGGAGAATTTGGGGGTTCAAGGCTGGCATCGATTGGGAAGGAGTTATTATTTGCCCAGCTGCACATCTTTATTCATAACTGTGCCTATTGTTCTTGGCATTTTGCATATTTCATTGTGAGCAATGGGGTGGGGAGGAGGGCGGGGGGAAGCCATGGCCACATCCCTGGGAATTGGGCTGCTCTTGGATGGTGCTGGCGGGTTGCAGCAGGAGCCTGTGCCTGGCAGGACACTCACATCTGCTCCTGGTTTGTGGACAATGGAGCACCAGCCCCTCGCTGCACATGGGCCATCTCTGACAACTTGACAGCCTGCCCAGGAATTCAGGCCCAGAGGTTCAGATCCAAAGCGATGAACGTTGTCTGATCCAACATCAGAAGGGGGGTGGAAACAGTAATTTCAAAGGGAGGGAAATAAAAAGAAAAGTTGCCTCTTTATATTTTTTTGTTTTGTTTTTTTTTGCATTTGTGATGAGTGGTGTTAGAGCCTCCCTTCATCTAGGGAGTGGGAGCAGCTGGTGTGCTTCAGAGCAGGGCAAGGTGCTGCTCTCAGGCATTTCCCTGTCCTCTGCTTCTGTCTGGTCTTTTAAATCTCCCCTCACCCCTGGAGCAACCACAGCACCTCATGGCTGGGAAGAGAGTGGGAGGTTCTTCTTGGCATTCCCTCCCAGGCCTGGGCTCTCTGAGGACTTAGGCACCCTGAGATCCTGCCATGGGAGGGGATGTGGGCAGGAGCAGCTTCATCCTCTCCAGCTTGTTCTGAAGGACAAAATCTGCTCTTGTTCTCAGCTGTCCTGCAGGACAAAGTTCTCCATCTGTCCCAGGTCATGACCACACCCAAGAGCAGAGCAGCATGGCATGCTCTGTCCATGTGGCACAGCAGTGAGTGACAAGCTCCTGAGATGGGTTTGGGACCCCCCAGTCCCTCCTTTGGCTTTGGGACATCAGCCCTGACCTGCACCACACCCTGCCCGCCCCTTCCCTCGCAGACCACTCTGGTGCTGGCCCATTGCAGGACAGCAGCAGTCTGGAGAAGGGCAACATCTGGAAGAGAGTGGGGCAGAGAAGATGAGAGCAAGGCAGAGAAGATGACGTCTCCTACCCCTGACCATGCTTCCAGGCTGCTCTCCCACTCCCTGGCACGTGTTCTGCATCTCTTCAGCTCCTTGAGTACAGCAAATGGGTGTAAGTAGGTCTGAGCAAGCCTGACAAAATGTAAGGGACCTAAATTACATTACCTTGCACACCAGCTCTGAATCTGACCTTGGGGATTAATTAGATAAACAACCATCTTGTACAGTACCTTATATAAATGTACAAGCAAGGCACCATTAAGGATTACGTTGTCACTAACCTAAACCCTTAGTGATTTAATTAGACAATTAGAGGGTGCTTGGGAATGCTGTCGTAGTTATCAGAGATATTAACACCATTTGTATTTATATTTAATGGCATCACAGAAGGGATTTTAATTATTCTGAGTCTTGTCTTTAAACTTCTGAAGAGAAAACTCTCCTCTGACTTCAGCAGAGTCTCACAGGTGCTGTTTCAAGCCTCACGTTGGGGAGGTCCCAGGGCCAATACCCTTTCCACTGTAAAGCAATGTGGCTCCTTGGTGGCTGGTTTGTTCATTGGGATGGCCCAGGGTGTGCTGAGCCCACGGGTACCTGCAGGAGCAGCAGGGACCAGCCCTGAGCTCGCTGGTACCTCAGCAGGATTGACAAAGGCTGTCCCTGTGGGAATGACCCTGCGGGCAGGAAGGGTTGTGTGACAGTGGTAAAATCAATGATATGTTCAATAACTGCACGTGGAAGAGTGATGGGCACCTTCCGTGGCCCTTGGCATGCTATAAAAGAGCAGGATGTTTATTGGCAGGGGAAGTGTTTGGTAGAGCTTCCAACGGGTGAAACAATCCCTGTCCTCACCCGGGTCCTCTGCAACACCAGTGCAGCAGCTTAGGATATCAAATAACACTTGGTGACAAGGGAAAGCCTTCAGCTGACATCAGCTGCAACCTGAGGTGGAACATGGGCTGGAGTCCCTGCAGGAGGGAAGTCTCAACCCCTTTATCATCACTGCCAGCCCAGCACCCTTTCTTCCTGCTCTCCTGAAGATGCCATTCTTGCAATCTCCCTGCCAATAATTGTATTTTCGCTGTATTGCAGCCCCAGTAACACAATTAAGGCTAAATAATATGGGTGAAGTGGAAAGTAATTTCATTTGCTAACAAATGTTTGAGGCAAGTAGATTCTCTTTTTTTCTTCTCCTGTTTTCATATTGACTGAACCCACAACCCTTCCTCCACTCCCTGTGCTTCAGTGACACGTGGCTACAGGGAAGTGATGGATCAGAGGGACAGAGCCAGACTTGGGAAAAAATGAGATGACCTTTGCTTTGCTTTTCTATGCATGGAAGGGGTTGGGATCCTCTTGGGAGCTCTGGACGAGGCAGCTCATGGGATGTCCTCGGGTAATCAAAGACAATGAGGAAAAAGTGGGGTCAATGATCCGTTCGACGAAAACATAAGGCCAATGATACATCGAGCCGTTCCAGAAAGTGATCATTTGACAACAGCCTGCTGCAGGGAGCCATCTGGCCAGGGAAAGGCTGGCAGTGCCAGGAGGTACCATGGGCACCTCTGGGATGAAGGTCTGGAGGCTTCAGACACGGATGCTGTCCTGCTCCACCGACGCCGTCGTGGCTGAAGCACCTGAATGAAATGGGGGAGGCATCACTGGCCTCCACAGGTAGGAAAAATCTCCCTTGGAGCCTAGAAGAGTAGATGTTTGAGTGTGACCTGGTTTTCCAGGAGCTGATTAACTGGATGTGGGCTTGGTGAGCTGCTACTGAGGGATATTGCACATAGTTATTCAGGGTCAGCACTCTGGCAGGTTGTGTTACACTTTTCCATTTGCAAAGTGCAAAAAATCTGAGAGTGGAGCTTGAAAACCCCTGTGTAAATAAGAAATAAGAAAGGAACAATAAAACTGCAGGGAACAGCTTCCTCTCTTGTGCTTTGCTCTGCCTTTTTTAGGCAAAGCTGCTGCTCACCCTCCCTGCCTCCAAGCTCTCCCTAAGCCCTAGTGTCCCAGCAAGCCAGAAAGAAGTTCATGCTCCAGCGACCACCTGGGGATGATCTGATTTCCATGGCAGGGGGGATCCCTTCCTAAAACCACTCTGGGGCCAGGCCATGCCCAGGAGAGGGCTACAGTGAAATAGTTTGCAAATCCTTTTTTATTCCTTCTTTCCTTAAAAGATGCAAAGGTTTGGGTTGGAATTGAAAAACAAGAAGATGTGGCCTTGGGAGGATGCAGGAAGCTCAGAGCCCTGCTCTGAACACTGACTGACAGCCCGTTTATTTGGAAGAGCTGATGCCAGGTCCTCCTGCATGGATGGGCAGGAAGCAAAGGCAGGGAGGGAGGTGGAGCAGTCATGGGTGGTTAGGTGATGGCAGGGGAAATGCCAGGATGCTTTATTCAAATTAGATGTGCTCTCCAGGCTGCCAGATGAGGAAGGAAATTGAAAAAATAATCTCTTTCATGTGGGTTTTAGTCCTTGTTGCAAGGGAGTCGGGCTAGGATTAACTGTCCTGTTGGAGAAGGGCCATGGGAAGGGCCTCTTGCAGGGTGCCTGAGCTCTCCTGCTGGGAAGCCTGCCTGGAGCCAGCCCCATGTGGGCAGGGGAGCAGGAGTTGGGGTTTGGGAACATTTTCCAGTGCTCCCAGTGCCCCTGGATGGGCTGGTGTGTGTGGGGGGCAGTGCTCCTGCTGCCAGACCTGCTTTTCCACATGCTGCTGCCCTCAACAGGACCCTGAGCTTCACGGGTCTGGAGGACAAGAGGTCCTCAGGAGGACAAGAGCTCAGCTCTTTGGGGATGGGCTGAGCTGTGGAAGGGGCCTCAGAGCCCAGGAAAGGTCTTTAGCCCACTTCATTCATGGTGTACATGCCTGTGAGTGTGGTGATGTCCACGTGAACACCTGCTTGGGATTCAGAGGAGCTGAAGTCTCTTTTCTTCCTCTTCTAGGCTAAAAAATGGTGTGGACCCATAACTGGGAAATGTCCCAAGCAGCATGGGAAGGGATGAATTTCAAACCAAAGGTAAGATGGGGAAGCTTCACAGCAGCACCCTCATTTCCCTCTGAATGGAGAAGAATGACACAGCCCTTGGGAGTGTCCTGGCCATTGCAGCAGAGATGGAGAGTGTCTAACACTGGGCTTGAATGATGGCTAGTAAAGAGAAGGAGGAGGAAGGAGGTAAGGCTTGAGTGGTGAAACCAGTGGTTCATCTCCTCAGCAGATGATGCCACCACACAAACCCCTGGGATAGCACTTGGCAGCAGCAGCCAGTGCTTGGAACATGAGCTCCTGCTGAGCAAACCCTCCTGAGGTTGGTGCTGGAGCTCTCAGCCAGGCTGGCCCAGGTGGTGCTCAGGGTGCCCTGCATGACCAAGTGCTCACCTGAGCAAATGCTGCTTCTGCTGGACCCAGCTGAACCCCAGTGATCCCCTGTTTGAGGCTGCTCCATGGGAGCTGGGAGAACTGGATCTCACTCCAGACACTGACCTGGATGGTTGCTCTGGGAGTGCAGCTCTGCAAAGTGGAGGCAGAAACAGGCTGCTTTTATTTACATGTGCACTGATATTAATTCTCTTCCTTCTCCCTCCAGGCTGGAGCTGCTCTTTTCTTCCCAGAAGTTGCTCTTGGTGTTCTGTAGCTGACTGGTGGCCTGAGGTCTCAGCTGTCCCCTGCAATTCTCACCTGCAGAGCCAGTGCCAGGCTCTGGAAAAGAGTAGCAGAGCCCTGAGGTCCTGCAGCTGAGGATCAGGCACTACCAGCCTTGGGAGATGGCTCTGCCAGCTGAGGACATTAGCAAACCTCACCAGCTAAATGTCACTGCTGTCCTGACTTCGTTGCATGGTTCCTCAGCCCTGGTAGCTCTTGTCTGTGGACACCAGGGAAGGCTGGAAGGGACTGTGGAGCTTTGTCCTTGCTGTGCCCCAAGCAAAGGGGCTGGAAGTACCAGCAGATTTGTTTTCCCATGAAGTGTTGTCCTCCAGCCAGGAACAAACCTCTCCCTCCATAGCAGCCTCTGTCCATTCCATCTTTCTCCTGGCAGCTAAGTTGTTAATAAGCTTCCTTTTGCTATGATTCCTTCTAAATTACTATTTTAAAACAACTACAGATGTGCTAAATTGGCTCAGCATAATAGGATGAGATGGAGAATAAAGGTTCCCCCAGTGGGCTGTCGCCAGCACAGGTAATTTATTACCTGGGTGGCTAATTATACACTGCTCAGCTTTCTAGGGTGAAAACATCTTGATATTTCCTAGTTAAGGAGCCCTGATACAAGCGAAATGACCAGACATGTGAATAGGAAACACAGTGATTAAGTACCTGAGAGCTGAGGAATGCGAAGGAAAAGGCAATTCTGCAGCCAGGACAAATGAACTGTGTGATTTCCCCCAGCACCTTGGGGGAGCAGGGAAGGGCTGGGCTGCTCCAAACTCTGGCCAATTCAGGCACTTTGTGCCTGAAAACTGCAGCTAACTGAATTCCAAGCTGGGAAAGATGAAAAAAAAAAAAGAAACCAACACAAAAAAACCCTCAACTCTCTTGTAAATAAGAGGGAAGACTTTTTTTTTCATGAATTCTGCATCTGTGCCTCTGAGCTTGGGGGGCTGGAGGAAGCCCCGTGGTCCTTCCTCCCTTCTGCTCAGTGCTGGCTGCCCCCCCTTGCCATGCAGCCCCCCCAGCCCTGCAGATGGATCCTGCTCCACCAGGGGCTCCTGAGGGTGAGGGGCTCCCCCGTGGCCACCGTTTCCACCAGGGCACCATCAGGAGACCTCTGCTCCTCCAGAGCCTGCCCTTCTCACCTGCTTTCCCCACTGATGTCCCCAGAAGTGCTGGTAAGAAACCTACATCCATTATCCTCTCCCTCATTATTTGCTTGATAAAACCTAGTGTTTGCTTAGCTCGTGTGCTCGGGACAGGGCATCTTATAAAACACCCCCTGTTGAAGGCAGCAAAACAGGCCAATTTTTGCAGTACCTGAAATCTGTGGCATGAGGCAAATCCCATCGACATGGGAGCTGAAGAGCTCGTGCCAGCCCTTGGCCTCCAGCCACAACAGAGAAGCTGGGCAGCCCTGGCTGCTTCATGGAGCATTTGGAACAGAAAGGTACAAAGAAAAGACCTTGGCAAAGACCTTCTTTTTGACCCAGGCATGGTGGGGTTGGGCAGGGCAGGGCAGGGGGAGCCCCCAGGACTGGCTGCACTGGGGGTTTGGTGCCTGCTGGCTGGCCCATCCCTTGTATCCACACTGGAAACTGGTTGTGGTGCAGCTTGTGGTGGCCTGGCTAGGTCCCATGGCTGATGGGTTTGTTTGCTTCTGGCTTTGATCTCCCTGTGAGGCCAAAAAATGACCTCACCTCAAATGAGATCCAGACTCAAGAGACCTCTAGGTGCTCTTTTAGCACCTGAATCTTCCCCATCCAACAACAAGGATGGACATGATTTTACTCAAGTTGTTTCCCACCCCATTTGCCAGGGAAAGATGTCCCAACTGCCCCAGGGAAACCCCTCCAGGGTCAGCACATCCCCCAGGGGACAAGTATAGCACAGGGTGACTCAAGTGCAAACCTGAGCAGATATTTCTCATGAAAGCCATGCAAGGCTCATGAAGCTCTTCTGCCTTTGGAACAGCTGCAGGTACTGGGGTGACATGGCCTGGGAAGGGACCCCACATTGTCCCCAGGTCTCTGCAGCAGCAGAGCAGCAATAACAGCTTTGTTTTTTTTTTCTTGTGGCATTCTCTGTTTCATGTGTTGCAGTGGAGCAGGATGGTTCTGGGTGAAGGCCACGGCCAGGGGATGGATGCAGCTCCCAGAGTTGTGGGTCATATAGTCAACAAGTGGTTTGGTTTGTGAGGGACCTTTAAAGGCCATCTAGTCCAACCTCCCTGCAATGAACAGGGACATCCTCAACTAGATTAGGTTGCTCAGACCCCTGTTCAAACTGACCTGGCATGTTTTCAGGGATGGGCATCCATCCTGGGATTTCCTGGATGGGAACACAGCTATTGTCACCATGTCACCCTGGGTCTCTGACAAAGGTTTTTTTTGGAAATCCCATTGTATCCTGGCCCATGGGGCTGCAGTGATTCCCAGGATGCCCTGCCCCACAGCCCCAAAAGCAGGTGATGGAAAGGAGAAGGTCTCTGGGAGGGCAGAGTGCTCATGATAAAAGGGAGAACCCAAAACCAGTAAGTTTTCTGTATAAATAGGGCTTCACTCTCCTGGATGAAAGGCAAAGATGTGTATGCACATCTTTGGAGTCCACAGCATCTCCCAAAGCTCTGAGTCTGTGCTTCTTTATCCTTCAACTTCTTCCCCAATGAGAAATTAATTAGCCTTATAGTTCCTGCCTGGGAACTTGTAAACATGCAGCAGTGATGCTGGTCACACCCACCCCATCCCATCCCACCCCCCTCCCTGTGGTGTAGCTCAAGATATCTGACAAAAACACTCGAGAACAAAGCTGCCAGGCTAATTCAGGGAATTATCAGGAAGCCTGAAGCACAGCTGAGATAATAGGCCTGAAATAGCAGCCTGATGGTGCTTCCTCCAGAGACTTTGCAGGGGTCCCTCCCAGCCCAGGGTGAGCAGTGAGGGGCTCTGGAACCCCCAGGCTGGGACCTGGCTGGGCTGGGGTGGCAGCACTGACTGTTCTGTAGTCTCCCCATGATGGGGAGTGGGGTCAAGCTGTGCTCAGGGCTTCTGAGCCCTCCTTCCTGCCTTGGGACATCACCTGTGTGACAGGGCCTATTTGGTATTGGTTTTGTTTTCATGAAAATCTCATTTTTCTAATGGGCAGGAAAATTGTGTGATGAATTGTTGCAACCAAAGGGGCACATTGAAAAGCCTGCAGAGCAGGGGTGTGCTGGGGCTGCAGGGCAGCAAAGTGCTGGAGCACGTGTGAACCCAAGCACTGGGCAGTGATGGGACATTGTCCTCTGTCTCTGCTGTCCCCACCCCAACAGACTTGCCTGCAGATTTGGTCCAATCTGGCCAAAGCAGCCTGTTCTATGCCCAAATCTCTATTATGCCCCATTTTTGGCATGGCTGGCAGCTGCATCAAGGGACAGCTTTGTAGCCTTCATGCTCTGAAGCCAAACTTCACTGCTGACACATATTTTCCCCAGCACAGTTAGTGAACAAGCTGGGAGTTTCCTACCCTGGAGGACGGGCAGTTTCTGCAGCAAGGAGGGACAGTGGCAAGGGGAATCCTCCCATGAAAACATCAAACCTTTCTCCTCTGATGCTTGGGTGATGGGACCAAAAGGACTCCTGTTTGTACTCCTTCCCTCGTGGAGGAAATGTACTCTTCCAACTATGACTTGTAGCTACTTCAGAAATGAGTCATTACTTTGAACATAAGCTAAACACTGGAGCATGATCATAAATAAATAAAACTGGCTTCACAAACTGGAAATTAAATATATCCCATCCTCATTTGCAATGCACCATGACTCATACTGTTGCTTCCTAGTTTAGTTTTGCTTTTAAACCAGGTTTTGAAGCCTTGTAGTGCTCTTTGCACTGTTTATTCACACTGCAGTTTTGATTTGTCTTGTGATACTGCTAGAGGAATGTTGTTTGCCCATATGTTTAATATTAACAACAAATCCCACCCCTCGATTGCTTTCTCTGTTGCTGTGTCCTCGCGGGGCTGGCGGCGGTGACAGGCGTGAAGGCGCTGGGCTGGGGCTGCTCAACATCTGCTGTTCTCCAGGTCACCTCCATCTCCACCGAGGGCCACAAAAGCCCTGCCCAGAGCAGGAGCTAAAGCTACAAATCCAGAGGGCACAGATCCGGGCTCATGCACATCCAAGACATGCTCCTTTACTTAGAGGTGCTGGTCCCACTTCTTCCTTCTCCTCAGCCCCTCTGTCTCCTGCTTCCCTGCAACAGCAGGAGTGAGCAGATGAGCTGTGAGCTGCTTCAAGCACTTGATCTTATCTAATCCTTTTTTTTTCCCCCACCAGGATGATTTCCAGCTGGATCAGTTCCTGAGCCTGAATCACAAGGAATACTGGGATAAACAGCTGAGACTTCAGTGAATGTGAAGGAGAGGGTAAGGAACCACCCCTGGTTCTGCTGCCCAATGCACCACGGCCACTTGCCCTGGGCCTCCCTCCTGCCTGGCTTTGGGCATCACATCCAGGAGCATCAATGGCTTTCGTGTACAGAAAGCAGGTGAGAAAGTGCCTTGCTCAAGCTCCCCTCCCTCCTTTCTGTCACTAAAGGGAGCTAGATATTGGAGGAGACCAAAAATCCCATGCCCACCCTGCCTGACCTCTCCTGAGATCCAGGGGCTGGATGGATTCTACATTTCAAGTCAGCACTGGCTGAGGCTTGGAGATGGCTGAGCAACCCAAAAGCATCATGCCCATAAGCACTGCTCACACAGCTGCTCCCAACCTAAGCCCCTGGGCAGCAGGGACACAGCAGAGTGAAGCCCAGGACCCATCCTCTGGAGGAGCCCAGCAGCTGCCTGCATCCCTGCTTCCTTGTTACTGCTGAAGGAATTGGAGTATTTTGGCTCCTAATCCTCCCCCATCCACCCCCGGCTCCTTGGTGTCTGGCCTTGGTTGCAGAGCTCCTGGTTAACAGCAGCTCTGGAAGGCTCCTGGGTGAGGAGGTCAGCACAGGCATCTGGGGTCACTTTAGGGTTACCCTGTTCTTTATTTAGGCAAGAAAAAATAAGTCTGCCTCTCTCTTCCCCTGGGCTGGGAGGAGGCAGAGGTAGGGAGAGGGGACCGAGTGGATTTGTGAAGAGCTGGTGTCTTTTTTTCCAGGTTAGATGCATCTCACTCTGCCCTAGGATGCAGGGGTTTGGGCTGAGGCCGTGTGTCCTGGGAAGAGCAAGGCTGCTTTGCCATGGCCTCAGGGCATCCCAGGAGGTGAGCTGGGGGTGTCTCCTCAACATTGGGGCTGCAGGAATACCCCAGAGGGTGGATATGTCCATTCTGTGCTTCACATCTACCCCTGTTCTTGCCCTTGATGTTTTCACAAATGCCCTGTTTCAGCAGCAGCAGGGGATGGTTTACCCTGGGAGGCAGAAGGTAAGCTCATCCAGGAGCCCCTTAAATCCCTGCATTTGCTCCTGCGTGTGCTGTTTCCCATGCCATACTTCAAACCACAAAGCTCTAGATTAATCTGCTTCCTAAAGCTGAGCCTACTGAGAAAACAGATCCTCCCTGTGATTTCCACTGTATCAAGAAACCTCCAAGACCTTGGTGCACCATGATCCAAATGAGTGAAATAACTGCAGTTGCCTGTCTTGGCAGAGTTCAGCTGCCAGACCTGCTCCCTGCACAGCCAGGCTGGAGCATGTAAAACAGGCAGGGTAACTATTTTTCCAGCTGTCTGCAGCTCACGAGCTGTAGAACCCACACTATGTTACACCTCCACACCTTGCCAAGGAGGTGCCAGCGATCATGGGATCATTGTGCTTCTTTTAAGATTCTGAAAACTGGAAGAAGTCCCTGACAGCAGTGGTTCTTCCACAGGAGTGTGTTATTTGGGGCTGCTGGCAGGGACTAGGCTCCACTGCTGTTCCCCAACGCTGTCACTCCATCCCAGTAGGATGACGCAAGTGAGACCTTTCCCAGCACCAGCTCTATCTGAGGCCATGAGTCTTCATGGACCTAGACCTCCATCTCCCACCTGTCAGAGCCCCTGGTCCCCTGTAGCAGCACTGCAGATGCCCAAGTATCCCAGAGCAGTGGACACCAGCCAGGAGCTGAACCCTGCATTGGGGTGGGAAGGCGCTTGAGTTGCCCAGCCAGTCTGAAATCAATTTGTGTCTATCTTTGAACCTGATTCCTCTCTAAGCCTGTTTTGGCTTTACTTGTTTGGAATAGACCCGATCCTAAAGGGAAAAGCAGACAAACCAGACTAAACATCAAATTTTCAATAGCAACTGCTAATATGACAGCCATTAAACACGAGCGCTCTCCTGCCTCCGGAGCAGCTGGAAGTTGGGCTGCACACCCACCTCCAGACCCCGGCGCTACCGAAAGGGAAGTCGGGCTGCACGTGGAGATAGATCACATTGCTGGAATGAAGGAGAAACCCAGTTTCCTGCTGCCAATCTTTCTGGCATTCAGTCTTTAGCTGGGGTAGGAGGAGGCGATGAACTTTCCCCTCGCGAGATGCAGGGAATGGGGAGCTCGTGGCTGCCCGGCTCACTGGCTCTGCAAAGGCAGAGCTTGGCAGGGAGGCTTCTCCCCTTGGCCTGCTGGAAAATTAAATCTTATTTTGTTTTGAGATGAATCCAAGAGGCTTTGAAGTCCTGGGAGGGATCTGCTGGCCAGGCAAAGCCTTCTCTCCCAGAATTTCAAAGCCGTGGCGTTGGGATAAATCCAAGAAAAGGGCTCCTGTATGGCCAGGGTGAAGTGGAGCATTGGCAGAGAGCCCTAGCTCAGGCCACTGGTTTGTCCAGCTGTGCTGGAGACCAGGGAGGTTTTAGGGGAAGAAACACCCCAAAGACAAACCCCCCACCACGCCCCTATTTGCTCGTCCGCTTGTGCCGCGCGTCTCTTCCATCTCAGCTGTCCCTGATGCAGCTGAAATTTCAGGAACAACTTGAGCAAATATTAGTGTCCAAGGACCCCTTGTGGGTCTTGCTGTGCTGGGGACAGCAAAGGAATGAGAGCCATCCCAACGGCATCCCTGAGCAAGATCCCCCACCACGTTGTCAGGGGGCACTTGCAGTCATGGCACAGCGTGACCCGGGACCCTTCTCTTTATCTGCCGTGCTCCTCCTCTTTCCTTGAGCCACTTCTTTATCACATTTCCAGCATACCTTCCACTTGACTTAACACTAACATATGTACAGTCGACATTTCAGTAATGCCTTACAAATTAGCTAGGGCTGATTGAGAGATTATCTGCAGGTTCCAAGCTCTTCCCCCCCCCCCCAGCACTGGCCCCCACCTTTCAGCTTTGAGAGGGCTGAAGCGGGGGTCCCTCCCGGGGAAGGGAGCTGGGGCCCCCTCCTGGTGTGCCCTTGACTTTCTAGGAAGCATCTTTTTCTCCTTAGTTCCTCTCATTAGCTGAAGGACTTGTTGGGGTGTTGCAGCCAAGCAGGCCTCAGCTTTATGGGGGAACCAGCATCCCTGTGGAGGTAAAGGGGGCTTCCCATGTCCTTCATCACAAGAGATGGAGCACTCCATCTCTGGAAAGTGGCTCTTGCTGACACAAGAAACAGGCAGCACTCAAGGGACGGGGGACCTGTGCCATGGCCTGAGGAGCAGAGACCATTTGAGACCCAACAGACCCACTGCAGACTCTGCTCCAGCAGATTTCTGCCTGCCCGGAGTATTTGAGCTTGTAAAGCAGAAGGTGGGAAGGCAGAGGGACTGTGTATTTGTCCAAGAGCTTTTCTGAGAAAACCTTCTGTGGTCCAAACATTGGGTTTTTGCTGGGTCTGCTTCCTCTGTCCCAGCAGTGCAGCCTTCTGGACAGTGAGGTTTAAAGTCCTCCTGGAGGCATTCCCATCATCCAGCAATTTCCCTAGCTAAGCATTGTTAGGGATTTCTTTGTTCTGAGCTTTTACATTTCCTGCAGCCCTCTGGAGTTCCTGAGCACCAGCCTCTCAGTGCTCTGTGCTGGAGCCTTGTTTCTGTGTCACTGAGCCCTGGGATGTGCTCTGCGGGCGTTTCTGTGCGAAGGGCTGTGAAAAAATGAGGGTATGTTTTATGATGTTCCAGTGCAGAGGGGCCCTGCACTGACCACAGGGAGTTGTTATGACTGGGAGGAACCTCTAGCAGCTCACCTGCTCCATTTTATCCACCACATCAGGCGGGTAAACCATCCTTGTCAGATGTGTGCTTGGCCTTATCCTTGCGTATCTCTGGGGAAAGCAATTCAACAACCTCCCTGTGCAGCTTGTTCCACCCTCTGAACCCCAGTTAGAGTTATAAAGGTTTCTCCTAATGTTTAACTTAAATTTTCTCTACTGCAACATAACACCATTATTACTGGTTGGAGCTCCTTGATGGCTCTTTTTCCCCTAAGCCCCCATTTAGAAGAGACAGGGAAGGAGCTGGATGAACTGACTTACAGCTCGGTTACAACACAGTTTCAGCCAATTCCATTTAATATGAGTTAAGGTAGGCAGAGTTTATGGGATCATCTCGGGTTTTAAATGGTTTTAGGCAATGCTCAAACATCCTCTTGTGAAATGAGCCTGGTTGCAGAGCTGGTGCCTCCTCCACCAGGATCAGGGGGATGAAGTGGGGGGATCTGGCAGTCATGAGGAGAGTGGCCAGAATCACCAGCTGGGCATAGGAAAGAGT
>NW_009953004.1:3123221-3124283 GCF_000747805.2 Chaetura pelagica
AGAGTGACAGTGGGGAAACAGAGTCTCAATGATGGTTTTTTTTTTTTTATTATTATTATTGTTTTTCCTTCCTTTCCCCCTTGCACCATTTTGCAGCACCCCTTAGCCACGGGCATCCCCCCCTCCTGGTACCCACTGATGGGCACAGGTGGGAAATGCAGAGCACAAACACCCACACCCTACCTGCGGAGCAGGGAACTCGTGAAACTCCAGCTCACTCCCCTCCAAACTTCCTTTTCCCCCTCTCCTCAGCCCTGCCTCCCCGCAGGGACAGGCAGGGGCAGGGGGCAGCAGTGGTGGGGCAGGGAGCAGGGCTGCATCTCCTGAGAAAGGCATCAGATGTGTCAGACGAACTGTGAGAGCTGCTGGGCCACAAGGATCAGCACAGAGCAGAGAGAGGAGACTGGAATGCAAAGAGGAAACGAGTACATGGAAATTCAAAACTCTCCCCAGATGAAAAGCAGAGGGGAGGGGGGCTTTTTTGGCAAGTGAAGTTGTAAAAAAATAGTCCCTGGTTTTCCTTCTCGTTTCTAACGTTGTAAATTGCACCAAGCTCTAGTTGCATGACTGCATCCCATGTTCTCCACTGGATCCAGCATGTGTCTGCCAGGAAGAAGCCACCACCCTCCCATCACTGCCAGCAGGACCAGCAGGATTTGCACCTCTTCCTGCTCCATCAGGCTAAGCTGCTCCTACAGGGCAACCACCTGTGCTGGACCTCCCTGGGTGGCTGAGCTGGCAGGCCAGGATGGCAGGTATTGGTTTACATTTGAATTTTGATGCAAACTGAAGAGCACGGCCACGGGCAGCATCACCAGTGGTGGCAGAAGAAGCTGGTCCTGGTTGGGTGGGTGGATGGGATCTCCTGGCAGAGCTACGTGTGGGATGTGTTCCCCAAGCATGGGAGAAACCACGGCTGGGGTGAGCAGCTCACTTGTCCCATTCAGCAAGTCTGCACTTTGGGGGTGTTAATGGGTGTTCCTCACCCAGGAATCATCTGACTTCAATTAAAGTAATTATTCTACAATATTTTCTTTTTCTTTCCTTTTTTTTTTTTTTTTT
>NW_009953004.1:3124344-3142172 GCF_000747805.2 Chaetura pelagica
TTTTTTTTTTTTTTTTTTTTTTTTTTTTGGGGACTGAGTGATTGTAGCAAAGTCACTTCTATCCACCCAGGGCCCATTTGTAAGCAATTTACCTCAAGAATTTGGCAGTGGGAGTTCAAGCAGCTTTGCTGGACGAGTAAGTCCTGCTGCATGTTTCCCTGTCGCCTGTGGATGAGCACAACTTGTTGAGTGAGGTTAGTAGCACATCTATTTGTGCTTATCGACTGGAAATGTGCTTCCTATGGATATTCTGCAATATTTACTTAAATCGAGCTGTTTCTGCTAAGCCTGCTGGCAGAGAGCACAATCATCCAACTTTTCATGGCTAACAAAGACAAAACAGGACACTGGGCAGGGGCTGCACTGATTGTTCAAGGACTCAAGTACATGCAATATTTGTTTTGTGGTATTTCTCTAACTTAGTTTACAATGTGGGAATTTTTATTTATTTTTAAAGCATCTCCCCCTCCCCCAACCTTGTAAAGCTTGTGGTTGCAGCCAGGACTCAAGTTACAAACTTTTTGCTGTTTTGCTTTAGCCATGATTTTATTTTTTTGTTAATAGAAGTGTGGTTAGACTATTTTTATTTTAGCAAAAGAGTTGGTTTTCTCCCTTTTTTTTTCCTGATAAATTGCAAATGGATGAAGGAAATTTGCTCAGACTTTCCCTGCTGACATTCTCCTCTGGGTGGAGATTAAACATGGGGAATTTCAGTCTAAAATGCAAATGCTTTGGACATTTATGAGAGTGGGAAAACAGGGGCCAATTATGAGAACTGCTTTGTGACTTTATAGGGGTGCTACTGGTGGCCTTGGGGAGTGCTGGGGGCTGAGCTGCTGCTGGGGGAGGGGCTGGGAGCAGTTTGCCTGGACACAGGAGCCTGCCTTCATCCTCCTCCTGGAGCCCAGGTTGGTAGGAGAGATGGTGAGCACCAGGTCTTGGAGATGGGGAGCAGCATGGCCTGGGGAGGATGAGAACCAGGGTCTGGAGAGGATGAGCACCAGGTCCTAGAGATGGAGAGCACCATGGTCAGGAGAGGATGAGCACCAGGTCCTGGAGAGGATGAGCACCATGGTCAGGAGGTGGTGAGCACCATGGCCTGCAGATGTAGAGCTGGGTTTCCACAGCAAGATCTGCTCCCATGGATTATTTAATGTTTGCTGGCTGCAAATCCCAGGAACGCAGCAGACCTGCAGGACACTGGGAACCCTTCCAGCCCCATGGAGTGAAGATGAAGGGTGTTTGGGGTTCAGAAGATACATGGAGGGACTCTGTTTATTCAGCAGCAGAACAGATGCAGCTTCAGTTCAAATATCATGTGTGAGTTGCCTCAGGAAGGTGGACACAGGTGATGGGCTGCAGGGTGCTGGCAGCTAAGCAAGGTTAGATGTGACAAAACTCTTTCAGGTTGGTGGAAGGTGAAAAAAAAATATCTTGGTTTTCTTTTCCCCATTATACTCCTCTTTTCCCTGTGATACTCCATCTTACTCCTGTGCCTGGACTTGAGGTGCAGCTGCTGCTCAGGAGACCTTGCTGCCTGCTGTCCCACACAGGGTGGGTGCCAGGACATTGCCAGGACACTGCCAGGGCAGAGTTTTCCTCTGCCCTTCCTGCCAAAAGGGGCCAGGTTGGTGCTGGGCACTCTGGGGGGATGAGGGGTGGCTGTGGGCACCTTTGTGGGGCCCTGTGATCTGCTGCTGGATTTAGGAAGGGACTTGGGGTGGGAGCTCCTCTGGGGAAAGCCCCGCAGAGTGGGAAAGTACATCAGCTGCTGGGAACTCCATTTTCAGATGAGGTCACCAAATGGGACCCGTCTAACAGAGTGATATTTTTACAGGGTTTATTTATTTATTTATTTATTTGCTCATCTCTCTTGCTTTCCATTTGGTGTCCTCAGCAGTTCCTGAGGGGTGTGTTTTGACAAGGAGTCTCAAACCACTTGTAAAGACTTCCATGGGAGGACAAGGTGGAAACTGTGGTGTCTACCCCCAGCACTGAACAGGTAGATTAGGTTATGGTAGGTGGATTTAGGTTGTGGTTGGGCTTGATGATCTTCAAGTTCCTTTCCAACTAGGATGATTCCGTGATTCTATGAACTTCAGGAGGAAGCAGGTTGATCCCAGAGCTTGGCTGCCTGGATCCAGGAAGGAGGGGGCTGGCAGCACCTGAGGTGGTTGGAGGGAGGTGTGTAGAGAGGGGGCATGGGGGAAGCTGGAGGAAGGGATTTAACAGGCAGAAATGCTGCAGGTACCCACCAGGCACCAGTGGAAAGGTGTGGGAGCAGGGAGTATCGGGAGGTAATGCCAGCAAAGCTGCAAGGGCAACTCTCTTCTTCCACCCACGGGCTCTCTTAAGCCCTCACCTGTCAATCAACCCCTTATTTACATGAATACTAAATCCACTTGCAGCTTCTTTAAATAAAACAAGAACACGCACCTTCCTGTAGTGAAACATATTATAGCAGTTTGTCACAGCATCACCCAGTAGGTATTAATTCCCAAATCATTTTATGACATGTTTTATCATAAGTTATTAAAGAAGGGAGCTGCATTGGGCAACCATTTGATAAACTGAGCCATAATTTAACACGTTCCTCCGTCATATTAGTGGGGAACAAGATTTATTTTCTCAGCACAACCTTAATTATGGATCACAGGGAAAGTCCCGCAGAGTGGGAAAGTACATCAGCTGCTGGGAACTCCATTTTCAGATGAGGTCACCAAATGGGACCCGTCTAACAGAGTGATATTTTTACAGGGTTTATTTATTTATTTATTTATTTGCTCATCTCTCTTGCTTTCCATTTGGTGTCCTCAGCAGTTCCTGAGGGGTGTGTTTTGACAAGGAGTCTCAAACCACTTGTAAAGACTTCCATGGGAGGACAAGGTGGAAACTGTGGTGTCTACCCCCAGCACTGAACAGGTAGATTAGGTTATGGTAGGTGGATTTAGGTTGTGGTTGGGCTTGATGATCTTCAAGTTCCTTTCCAACTAGGATGATTCCGTGATTCTATGAACTTCAGGAGGAAGCAGGTTGATCCCAGAGCTTGGCTGCCTGGATCCAGGAAGGAGGGGGCTGGCAGCACCTGAGGTGGTTGGAGGGAGGTGTGTAGAGAGGGGGCATGGGGGAAGCTGGAGGAAGGGATTTAACAGGCAGAAATGCTGCAGGTACCCACCAGGCACCAGTGGAAAGGTGTGGGAGCAGGGAGTATCGGGAGGTAATGCCAGCAAAGCTGCAAGGGCAACTCTCTTCTTCCACCCACGGGCTCTCTTAAGCCCTCACCTGTCAATCAACCCCTTATTTACATGAATACTAAATCCACTTGCAGCTTCTTTAAATAAAACAAGAACACGCACCTTCCTGTAGTGAAACATATTATAGCAGTTTGTCACAGCATCACCCAGTAGGTATTAATTCCCAAATCATTTTATGACATGTTTTATCATAAGTTATTAAAGAAGGGAGCTGCATTGGGCAACCATTTGATAAACTGAGCCATAATTTAACACGTTCCTCCGTCATATTAGTGGGGAACAAGATTTATTTTCTCAGCACAACCTTAATTATGGATCACACAAGCAGGGGATTGAGTCTGATGAATCCTTCAGGTTAATGATGCCTCCCGTGAAGCACCTCCGGGCAGGGCACGGGATCTTCCCAGAGCTGCTGACTCACCTGTGGTTGGCATGTCTGGCTCCAGGTGTGCAACGTGACCTTGAGTTTTGGGCCTCCAGAAGTTGCTTGTGTTCTTCTAGTGAGATTTAGGGCATTCCCAACAGGCTGCTGAGGCTGGCTAGCTGCCTGGCTGGGCTCCCCTGGGGGAAGCCAAGTGCAGGCAGCAAGAAAGACCTTCCCCACTGAGCAGGAGTGTGTTATAGAATCATTGAGGTTGGAAGGGATTTTAAAGATCATCAAGTTCCAACCCCCCTGCCATGAGCAGGGAACCACCAGACCAGGTTGCACAAAACCTCCTCCAACCTGGCCTTGAAAACCTTCAGGGATGGGGCATCAACAACCTCCCTGGGCAACCCATCCCAGTTCCTCACCACCCTCAGGGTGAAGAATTTCTTCCTAATATCTAACTTAAATCTCCCCTATCTCAGTTTAAAACCATCACCCCTTGTCCTATCACTGTCTTCTCTGGTGAAAAGCCCCTCCCCAGCTTTCCTGGAGCCCCTTCAGGCACTGGAAGCTGCTCTAAGGTCTCCCTGGAGCCTTCTCTTCTCCAGGCTGAACACCCCAACTCTCCCAGCCTGTCTCCAGAGCAGAGCTGCTCCAGCCCTTGGGTCATCTTGGTGGCCTCCTCTGGACCCTCTCCAACAGGTCTATATCCTTCTCGTGCTGAGGGCACCAGAACTCTGTGCAATACTCCAGAGTCCCTCAACTCCCCCTTAGCTGGATTACTAGAAGTTGATTGATACTTGGTTTCCCTGACATCTGGTCACTCTGTAGCCCATTAGACTGAGTAAACCAGGAAAGTCTGTTCTCTGACCAAGCAGTAGAGATTTGTGCCCAGGCAGGGCTTGCCCAGTGCCCATTGCTGTTTGTTATGGAGAGCAGCAGCATGATTGCTCCAGACCCACTTCTCCCAGAGGCTGGAGCCCTTCCCTCAGCCTTTGTGGCTGCTTTTAGCACTTCTACAGCAGCTGTGAATTCTCCAGGATGGCTTCGAACCAGAGAGTCCAGTGCTGCTTTCTCAGGACCCTGCTCTTCAGCCTCGGGTGGCTGTTAGAGGACTTGGGAATGATGGGGAAATGGGTAATGAGGCGGGGATATCTGCGGTGTTATAGAATCATTGAGGTTGGAAGGGATTTTAAAGATCATCAAGTTCCAACCCCCCTGCCATGAGCAGGGAACCACCAGACCAGGTTGCACAAAACCTCCTCCAACCTGGCCTTGAAAACCTTCAGGGATGGGGCATCAACAACCTCCCTGGGCAACCCATCCCAGTTCCTCACCACCCTCAGGGTGAAGAATTTCTTCCTAATATCTAACTTAAATCTCCCCTATCTCAGTTTAAAACCATCACCCCTTGTCCTATCACTGTCTTCTCTGGTGAAAAGCCCCTCCCCAGCTTTCCTGGAGCCCCTTCAGGCACTGGAAGCTGCTCTAAGGTCTCCCTGGAGCCTTCTCTTCTCCAGGCTGAACACCCCAACTCTCCCAGCCTGTCTCCAGAGCAGAGCTGCTCCAGCCCTTGGGTCATCTTGGTGGCCTCCTCTGGACCCTCTCCAACAGGTCTATATCCTTCTCGTGCTGAGGGCACCAGAACTCTGTGCAATACTCCAGAGTCCCTCAACTCCCCCTTAGCTGGATTACTAGAAGTTGATTGATACTTGGTTTCCCTGACATCTGGTCACTCTGTAGCCCATTAGACTGAGTAAACCAGGAAAGTCTGTTCTCTGACCAAGCAGTAGAGATTTGTGCCCAGGCAGTGCCTGCTCAGTGCCCATTGCTGTTTGTTATGGAGAGCAGCAGCATGATTGCTCCAGACCCACTTCTCCCAGAGGCTGGAGCCCTTCCCTCAGCCTTTGTGGCTGCTTTTAGCACTTCTACAGCAGCTGTGAATTCTCCAGGATGGCTTCGAACCAGAGAGTCCAGTGCTGCTTTCTCAGGACCCTGCTCTTCAGCCTCGGGTGGCTGTTAGAGGACTTGGGAATGATGGGGAAATGGGTAATGAGGCGGGGATATCTGCGGGCTCTGCTCCCTCGGGGCTGAGCCGGCTGCCAACCCGGCCCCTCTGAGCATCAGGGAGGCAGAAAAACCCCAGGAAATGACCCAGGGGCTTCCAAAAAAGCCAAATATCTCCTCCCATTGGGGGGAGTTAATGACCCTCCTGGTGAATATCACTATTAGGCTGGGAACTTGTCAGAAATCCTCACGTTCCCCCGATCGCTGCCGCGTTCTTGTTCTTTTTCACATGTTTATTTTTGGCTCTGGAAATTGTCTTTTAATTCCTGCCCCTTTGTTCTCACGTCTCTCCGTTGCAGCTCCGTGCTTGCTCTCCTGGCTCTGGCCACTTTACGAGAGCCTGGAGGGTCCTGCAGAGAGGGGGAGGTTTCCACACTGCTCTTGGGATGGGGGATGCAGAATCCAGGCCCTCGGACCATCAGAGAGCAGAGCCAGGGGCCAGGATGCTCTGCCAGGGCCATGACAAGCTGTGAGCTCTGCAGGCAGATGCATCCCACTGCCTCCTCTCTGCCACCACCACGCCAAGCTTCATTTCTTCCTAATCACAAATAGGGGAGGAGGGGAAAAAAAATAGTAATCCCTTATTAAACTCTACATTACAAAGCAGTTTGGGGCAGGGAGGGGTAAGGAGTGCAGAAGGGAAGAGATGCTTAACCACATGGGGTTGATGTAATTTCTTGTAGTCAGGAGAAACAGAGAAACCCAATCCTGTTCTCTTCCCCTCGACAGAACAAAGGGAAAAGTCCCCAGGGGGGAATTTTAAAAAGTGAAACAAAAACGCACCAAAAAACAAACCTGCAAAATGAGAAGGGAGAGGAACCAAAAAAAAAAAAAAAAAAAGGAAAGACAAAAAAAAATCCCTGAAGTGTCCCCTCTGTTGTGTAGAACAGCTTCTCTCTTCCCCCACTTCCCCAGCACCAGTCGGGCTTAGAGAGCCACAAAACAAGAGTTCATGGTGTGTTCAATCGATTATTCCCCCTAATGCTCTGTTTTTGGAGACAGGTAATTTATTTCAGACTCTACATGTCTACATGTAAGAAATATATATATATATAATAAAATTTAAAAATCTCCTTCTTTTTCTTTCTTCCTTTTTGGTTTACAGCCTTTTTTTTTGCCCCTTTGCCCCACCTCCCCTTTCTTCCCCCTCTCCAGTCCCCCAGACACAAGTGTTTCTCAGTGAAAGGTGCAGCCATTCCCACAGTGAAACCCAAGGCAGGTAATGACTTTCTCACCCCATCCATACTGCTCCAGAACCTGCTGCCTCCCCAGCTGCATCCCTTTCTTTGGGAGAGACAAGGAGGAGGGGGGAAGTGCCAGCCCCCTCCACTTCCCTCTCCTCCAAGACTTTTCAATTAAAAAGAAAAAAAAGGACAAATGTGTAAAGGGAGCAAGTGTTTGCAGAGATAGAGTTTCCATGAAGCAGAGGGTTGGGAAGCAGGGGCTGTTGGGTGTCCACAGGAGCGGGTACCCTGGCTCCTAGAGGGGCAAGCAGGAAGGCTTTTCTGCTGCTGCCAGCCCTGGGAAAAGGAGGAGCTGGCTTGGGCTCCTCCTTGTGTTTGGCCACTTGCCTAGGAAGTGCCCAGCTGCCAAGCCCAGGGGCTGGGGATGGAGGTCCCAAGTTGCTTGGGCCAGGACCTGGTGTGTCACCCACCCAACCTGGCTCCAGCCACTGTGCCTGGCTCTGTCCCAGCTGCCCCCCTGGGGTCCAACACCTTTGAGCTGAGGTCTGGACGGGAGAGCTGGGCTTAGGGCTCAGCAGCTGAAGAGCAGCTGTTGGTGCAGGGAATCTGCTCAGGGCAGCCTGGTCCCATCCACTGTGGCTGCAGTCACACCAGGGCCTGGTTTTGGCACCCCCAGGATGTGCTGGGACTCCTCACTGTCCTTGGACTTCTGGGCTTCTGCCCTAGAGAGGTGATGTCCAAGGGCTGCTCCTGGGATTCCCGGTCCCAAAGGGAGTCTTGGGCCAGGAGTTCTAGGAGTGGTGGCAGTGATGGAACACACGGGTCCTTGTCCCCAGCCTTTCACCACCCCTTGTTAAATGATCTTTGTGGAGCTCTGGAGCTACGAGAGTGGATGAACAGATTTGAAGGGCTGTGGGACAGGATTTCCTGGATTACACTTGGGCACATCTTATTCCAGAGGGGCTTTCATCCTCATGTGTTCTGGCCTTCCAGGAAAGGAGGAGACTACCCACCACTTCCAGCTTTGCTGTGAAAGCCCAGGCAGGGCTCCTGCACAGGAAAGGATTTTTTTATTTCTTTGTTTCTCACTGGCCTCTCCAAACCAAGGATGGGTTTGGAAGCACAGAGCTGAGACCCTAGGAAGAGCAGTGCTGAGGATGGTCCATGGTACAGCCCAGCTCCTGCACAGATGATGCTCCTGCCGTGGTGTGGGGCAGCTTGGAGGGGCTCAGGAAGCCTATGGGTCTTGGCCACCCACCCTGACCCTCCTCCACATCCCCAGGAACATGAAAATGGCCACTCTGTGCAGGGTGAAGTGTGCCAGCTGTAACAGGAGCTTGTTGAAACCAAGTCCTGGGTTTAGTAAGGTGGGGACTGGCAGGCTGGGCAGTGATTGTTCCCAGTTTGAGGGAGTGGGAGAGATGGTGTTTTTTTTTTTAATCTCATAAAGAAAAAGACATTGTGAGGGGAAATAATAAATATCAGGGAACAGGGAAGGAAGAGGGAGGGGAATGCAACTGAAAAATGTAAACTCTGCCACCCAGCCAGCCCAGGGCTACTGGGGCTCATTGGTGAAACACTCATCTGGGGCTGCTCAGAGGGGTCACCCCTCTGTGAAATGGAGGTGAAAGCTGCTTGGCTTCGGGGGGCTGCCAGGGGTCCTGGCACCCCAGGGACACCTCCTGGACCAAAATGTGGGGACAGGCAGGGACCAGTCCCCATGTCCTGGGGTTTTCTGTGCTTCCTGGAGTGAGGGGAACAAATCACACCTGAAAACCCCTTTGCTTGGCCACTCCTCCCTCTTTCCCGCCTATGGGTCTTGGCCAACCACCCTGACCCTCCTCCACATCCCCAGGAACATGAAAATGGCCACTCTGTGCAGGGTGAAGTGTGCCAGCTGTAACAGGAGCTTGTTGAAACCAAGTCCTGGGTTTAGTAAGGTGGGGACTGGCAGGCTGGGCAGTGATTGTTCCCAGTTTGAGGGAGTGGGAGAGATGGTGTTTTTTTTTTTAATCTCATAAAGAAAAAGACATTGTGAGGGGAAATAATAAATATCAGGGAACAGGGAAGGAAGAGGGAGGGGAATGCAACTGAAAAATGTAAACTCTGCCACCCAGCCAGCCCAGGGCTACTGGGGCTCATTGGTGAAACACTCATCTGGGGCTGCTCAGAGGGGTCACCCCTCTGTGAAATGGAGGTGAAAGCTGCTTGGCTTCGGGGGGCTGCCAGGGGTCCTGGCACCCCAGGGACACCTCCTGGACCAAAATGTGGGGACAGGCAGGGACCAGTCCCCATGTCCTGGGGTTTTCTGTGCTTCCTGGAGTGAGGGGAACAAATCACACCTGCAAACCCCTTTGCTTGGCCACTCCTCCCTCTTTACCTTTCAGCTGCACTGAACCACTTCTGAGACCTCCCTGCACCCCTTGAAAAACTCCTCCCTGGACCCCATGGGCTCCTGGGCCATAAATTCAAGCATGAGTGTGTTTGCTAACCAGGGAATTCAGGGGAATATTTTGATCATGAAACCGTAAATGTATTTTCTGATGTTTTGGAGTGAGGACAGAGCCTGTGCGTGCTCCCTCCCCATTCTGGCTACTCCCACTGCCCGCCTGTCCTCCTTTGAATGACTCCACCAGGATCAAAGCCTGCCTGAACCTTTTCCATATGCCCTGCTCCTCTCCCATGGGCCCCATGGCCAGGTGGCTTTTCACAGCTTTCGCACACTCTCCACAGACCTCCCACTTCTAAAAGAAACACAATAAAGCTGGGCCAGGGAAGCAGCTCCCTCGTCACATCTTCTCACAGGCTGTCCTGGAAAAGGGTGGCAAAAGTCAGTGAGCATGGCACAGGGCTTGGCATTTGGGTGACCATCACTCCCTGTGCTGCCACCGGGGGTGACGTGGGTGTTTGCAGTGATGGAGCTTTTTGGGCCATGAAAGGTTTTTAGGCAGAGCTTGGGCAAATCCCCTGTGGGACATGTTTTTTCACCAGAGCCATCCAACGTCACCAAACTCCATCCCACCTCCGTGCTCTCCTCCCAGCACATGGCCGAGGCTTTGACCTGCACCAGCAGCACATGGAGCCACATGGCATTTCATCAGGAGCTTAACGACCCTTCGGGTTGCAGGCGAGTAAACAAGCTTGGTGCAGTGTTATTTCTGTGTTAAGCTGCTGAAGTTCCACTAAATATATGACCACGCATCAGGCGCTTGCAAGACAAACCATCTCGTTGGGAGTTTGGAGGAGAACAACAAAAATGATTAAGCAGCTGAAGGGATTGACTTATGAAGAGAGATTAAAAGAGCTAAATCTGCCTAGCTGGGCCAGCCAACGTCCATGGCAAGGGATGATAACTATCTACACATATATGAAGGGCATAAATCATGGCTTGGGGGATTTGTGGGGGGCAACCCTGGGAGATTAACTGAGAGAAACAGACAGAAGTAGGGCAAAGGCAAAACAATCATCTAGACAAGATCTGGTAAGGGCTCCTGGTCTGGAGAAAGAGGTTAGGAAAAGGCAGGAGCTCCTTGCTGAGGCCTCCTGGGCCTAAGGAGCAGTGGGCAGGGAGATCTGCAGAGCAGGGGGATGCAGGACTAGCCAGGACCAGGATACCAGGGGCCCATGGCATGTCCTGAAATAGACCCAGAAAGCTGAGCTGGGAATTTGGCACTGCAGGGGGTTTGTGCCTACACCAGTAAAATCTGGCCTTGGGAAGGAGAGGCCAGTGTCCCCCAGGCAGCTGCAGTGGGAGGCAGAGGTGCTATGAGCTCGGTGGATGCCCCATTTACTGCCACCCACAGCAGAGCAGCAGAAAACAGGAACTGTGGAAACTAGGATTGCTACACCCAGGTGCTGAGGGCAGGGTGTCGAGTATGATGGAAGGGGAGCATGTCATTGAGGTCTTCTGAGGTGCAGTTTGCCTTGAAAAATGCAGAGAATTGCCAATGAACCTGCTCCTGTGCAAACCTGGAAGCCTGGGCGAGGACAAGGCAGAGGGAAGAGCAGGCAGGGGTCAGCACCACAGGTCCCACTGGACCACCAGCCCTGGCACCACGTTGGTAGCTGGTGAGTTGCAGGTGGACCTGGACAAGCACATCACTGAGGTGATGGCAGTGACACCTTCTCCTGGGAGCCTGGCAGGGCTGGAAGGAGGGTGGATAAAGCTGGGATGTGTGTGCAAGGCTCGGTGGCTACTTGACTTTGAACAGGCTCACGTGTCTGCTGCTCAGGAGCCACCAGAGCTGCTGGTGGGCTTCCTGGGAGACTCTGCAAGGCAGCTCAAGTGCTCCTGAAACAACCACGTCTCAGCTCTGCCTAAGGCAAATTCCCACACAGTTAAATGAAGATGCTGAGGAAAGAGCTGGCACCCTCTGATGCTGCCTCTAAGGAGAAAGGGAATATTTATGACAGCTTCTGAGGATGCCTGGCTCCCACACACCACTTCTTTTGATTAGGTTTTAAAAATATTTAATCTGCACAGTTTTACAATGGGGATTCAGGTTTATTCCTGCAGCAATCCCTCCTGCCTGGTGTGCGGGTGAGCTGCAGCACTCCCACCCCTGGAGATGCCTGTCCCTGTCCTCCCCACGCAGGATGTACCACGGGCATGTGACAACCACTGGAGGAGGAGACATGGGTCTGGCTCTGCCTGCCACGGGGCAGAGTTTGCCACCCTGGAGTCAGGGTGCTGGTCCTGCACGAGCTGAGGTGAGGGGAAACTCCCTCCCATCAGAGGCAGGATCTGGATTGGTGTTGAGCTCAGAGCAAAACTCACAGTGTGTAATTCACTCGAGACTTCTCTGCTCCCAGCAGTTCATAATTCCTCATGTGAAGCAGTGTTTGCATTTACTGGAATAAAGAGAGCTCTGCGGGCTCCCTGCCACTGGATGCTTTTCCTTTTGCCAGCGGGTTGAGTTAATAAATGCCTTTGTCCACCTTCAAACCCTGAGAGGGCTGGAGGGGGCACAGGGTGGTCTTTGCCAAGCTGGTTTATTTTCTCTAACATTGTGTATTTTCTCTAACATCTGCACATAACAAAAGCAAAAAAGAGGCAAAGGAAACCTGTCCAGCAGTGCTCAGAGAAATGAATTTCCTATTCCCTGCAGGGAGTGAGGAGCTGGTTCTCAGCCTGGGCTGCAGCATCTCCCCTGCAGTGACCTGTGCCATGGCCCTGCCTGGCTGCATGGTCCCCTCCTGCCACCCTCATGTCCCTCTCTCGGCCACCAGCCCAGCTCAGCAGCTGCCAGCAGGCCAGGCCAGCTCAGCTCTTTAAATGGTAATTTCCCGTGAGGAGCTCCCAGGTCTCTCATTTCTCTCCTCTCCAGCCCAGACTTTGGCTTACACTTGCAAATGACAAATTATGCTTTTTGCCTCTAATTCCAGCTTCCCTGGCTTCCTCACTCGAAGCAGCCCTCTGCAGAAAGCAGCAGGTTTTTGCAGTCAGCAGGAGGTCGGCTTTTCCTCTTCTCTCTGCTGCCTCCCCCCTGCCTTAATTGCAGCCCAACGTGGGCTTTCGAGGTGTATTAAACATACAAATTATTCTGCAAAGCCTCGTGAAGTGCTAGTTACCCAGGCCTCTGATGGGAAATGACAGTGCAACCAGAGAAGCCGTTAATGTCAAAGCATTGTCTGAAATTGCTTTGGCAACACCAGCGCTTGGCAGATGTGGTGCACAGGGCTGGTGTGGGCACCTTTGTGCCCCAAACCCTCCCCCACACCACCCTGGGTTGTGCAGAAGACCAGAGGCTGCTGGCGAGGGGCTCCCCGGGCTGCACCTGCAATATTTGCTCTCGCTCCTGCAACGGTGCTGATGAATTGGAGAGAGTTCAGAGGAGAACCAGGAACATAACCAAGGAGCTGGAGGGCATGATTTATATGGCAAGTTTAAAAGGGCTGCATAATGGCAACAATAATAAGCGCTCACAGCACACAGTGTTTTTCATCTCTGCGCCCAAAGGAAGCTCACACACACTACACCCAAACTGCATTAACAGCTTAACTCCATCCCGCACGGGCAGCTGAGAGCAGGAGTGATGCAGGAACCAACTATGAGTCTCCTCAGAGCTGGAATGCCAAGTGGGGAGGGAGGGGAGCTGCCCAGGTTAGCCCAAGGGGCTGTGATGAGCAACACGAAGGCATGGAAATTCAAAAAGAGAAACAGGCTGAACATCAGGGAAATTTTGCTGGCAGGGCAGGGCAGCGGGTGGGGGATTGTTGGCATCTTGGGGCAGGAGGGATGGCCTGGTGGGTCCTAAGAGGGGTTTCTAGGTGAGTGGGTCTCCTCGGGGGATGCTGGTGTGGGATGGGTGGCTGGGCCCCAGGGGCTGCTGGAAGGAGACAGGAGAGGTTTGGGTCTTGCTAGATGTGCGCTGGATACTCAGAGAAGGTGACAGTGATGGTGTGAATGTCAGGCTGAGGTCTATACACCCAGGTGGGTTCTGCAGCTGTGTCACCAGCTCACAGGGTGTGTTCACACAGTGTCTCCTGTCTTTGTGGCTGTGGGCTGTAGAGGATTAATATATGGATGAATATCTGTGGCTGCAACCAGGGCCAGCACCACCAACCCATCCTTTCACCATGGGTTTCAGTACCAGCTCATGGTAACCCCAGGCAAGATGCCAAGGGTTGGAGCAGGAGGAGGGAGCCCTTTCATGCAAAGTGTCCCATGTCCTCCAAGGCCTCTTATTTTAAACTAATTAAGACACATGGAAGAGCACCCAAAGACTTACAGAAACACATGCAGAGTTAAAAGCGGGACTGTCCCTCTGCTGCATCTTTCCACCACCCCCCTGAGGTATTTCTGCCATCCTGACTCTCCACAAGTGGTACCATCCAGTGGGACCTTGGGGAGCACAGGGATGCTGGGGCCAGTCCCAGTCATCTTCCTGGGGGCTCCTTCTGTGATGGAGAACGCAGGGATCCAAGCCCTTCCCTTATGATCAGCTGCTGCCCCAGCCCCAGGTGGTGGCTTGGCCATGTCCCCCAGCCTTCCTCCTCCTCACAGGGCTGTCCCTAGACGCTCTGTCCCCAGGCTGGGATTCTTCTGCCCATGGCTCAGGCAGCAGGAGCCAGCAAGCAGAGTTTGATTGCTCTGCTCCGAGCCCTGCTCTCCAAGGAGGAAGATGAAGTCCAACAGTCTAAATACAGTCCAGCCTGACAAAAGCAAAGGTGGTGGGAGGGGAAGATGGTCACAGGGAAAATTCCCTCTCCGTGCCTTGGTGAAGGGCGGTGGCTTCCCAGGCAGCTGGGGAAGTAGGCATTGAAAGTTCCTACCAACAATAATCCAACAAAGAAGAGAGAAATAATAATAAAAATAATAAAAAGCCAGAACGATAGTAAAAAAAAAAAAAAATGCTCCTTTTACAAGCTGTCTCATTTCCAGCTGTGTGGAAGACTGTGAGGGAAAGATAAATGCAGATCCAGCCAGAGGGGAGCAGGGCACGGCTCAGGTCTGCAGGAAGATTTAGGGCCTTGAAGTGCAGGGCTTGATCATCACACGAGGAAAGAAAAATCTCTGGGAGTGGATATCACATTAAACAATGTGTTGTAATAAGTGTCTTATGCTTTAGAGGAGGAGAGAGAAAAGTGAAATCCCCCGTAAGAGCTAATTACTGCAAATTCCTTTTCAATAAAACAAGACACACAAAAAATCCTCTCTTAATGGAAAAATCCATTTAAGGCTCAGATGAGGTAACTGTGGTTCACGTCCTCGGCGTGTCAGAAGTGGAAGTCAAATCGGCTTTTCCTCCTGGCTGGGGCAGCCCAGCCCACCCCAGCCTCCTCTGAGGGCTGCAGGTGTGAAGCTGAGCTGTTGGGGTGCAGGTCTGGAGGGGCATGGGGATCCCTGGGGAGCAAAATCCCAGGAAAAGGCTTTCTGGTGCTTGTGGGAGGGAGAGCCCACGTCAAAAGTCAGGGTGAACCCCATTTATTTATTTGTTTGTTTGTTCTGCTGGAGCAGGGCACAGGCAGAGCCTAGGAGAATGGCAGGGGCTTGCAGATATCCCCCCTGCAGGTCTGGGTGGCTTATCTCAGGGCACACAGGTGGTCCCAGTGGCCCCTCACTGGTGGTGTCACACTGGTGTAAAGGACGAGCCTGGAAGGCACAGCAGGAGTTCCCCACCCCAGCACCCCAAGAGCCCCCTGTGATCTCCATCACCCCTTACAGTCCAACCCAATTAAAATGAAACAAAGAACTGAATTAGGAGTGGCTTTGCCTCTGTCCCTGATCCTCTGTATTTCCCCACGACTTGAAATGGGGCCAGTTTGGTGGATTTCTTGCACATGGGAGCAATATATTGAATTACATGTATGTCCAGTGCTTAGGAGAGATACATTTCTTTTCCACATGTTCATGCAGCTGCGTGACCCCAGGAAACCCAACAGTGGGGTCTGTCTTCGGAGACAAATAGGGATTGTTTTGTGTGCGTGTGTAAATGCTCCCTCCCCCTTCTCTCCCCCCAGCCTCTGTGTCTGTCTGTGTACGGAGGGGATTATTCCCCACCAAACACGTTCATATCCCACTGAAGCCAAGCAGCATAAACACAGGATATTTATTCACCGCAAACCCACAGAGTGGAAATGCAGCTTGGGGAGAGGCTTGGCAGCCCCCCAGCCAGGAGACCTGCCTGCTGCCTGACCCCGACTGCCCGGGGAAGGGGTGGGAGGCTGCTGGAAGGAACTGCTGGAGACAAACCCGTGGGCAGGCAGCAGGTCTGCCAGGTTATTTCTCTGCACCACCTTGAGCAGACCTGCTCCTCTCCCTGCCACCAGCCCTGCCAGCAGGCTGGGGAGAGCAGGGCTGCAGGGGGTTCTCCCAGTGTCACCCTCACCCTCCCCCAGCACAGCACCCTCAGCTGAGAACGCAGCTTCAGCTCCACATCCACGTCCTGTGGGGACCCACCAGCACAGCCCATGGCAGCAGGACCCAGCCCGGAGGAAAAGGATGGAGAAATCCATGTTGTATGAATCAGCTTGGGCGGGACTGTTGCGTGGCAGCTGCTGGCATTGAGAGGGACCTGTCCTTTTCATCCCCTGGGCTGTCACTCAGCATCCCACAGGCTGCCCAGAAGGGATGGAGGCTTTGTTGATAAGACCTGGGGCTTCTGAGAAAATAAAAGCGGAGGGTGGAATGGATTTCTTCCTCATTTCTTTTTGTTTTAAAGAAAAACGTAGAGTAAAGAAAAATGTCTGTAGGGTAGAAAGGTGTTTGATGTGGAGCACAGCTACACAAACACATCACTCCCAAGCAGCAGGCCTGGCTGCTTGCTGGAACCTGGGTCTGCAGCATCCTTGCAAGTGCACTTCCCAAGCACTGACTGGAGGGAAAAGCCCGCGGCTGGTCCTTGAACCTCTCGGGAAATCAAACACTGCTGGACTCCAGCATCAGCTCCAGGGTGAGGCGAGGTCAAGGATCACACGTGCCCTCGGGTCCTGTTCCCAGCTTCCCAGAGGCACTGAACTCTGGCTAAAGCTGCTTAACCCTGTGATGATCTAACCCAGCTGCCCTGGCACCCCCGGCAACCCCTGCCGACTGCGGGGGTCCCGGTGGGACGTGGGGTGGTGGGCAAGGGGGCTGAGCTGCTCAGCAGCCCGGGGGAGGGCTGGGGGCTAATGGGATTAGCTGCTGAGCTCTGCTGAGCTGCTGGGGAGGAGCATGGCTGGCTGCCTTTTTGCTGGCACCGGGCTTGGAGTGCCTGGCTAGAAACAGGAGCTTTAAAGCAAGGCAATTAATCACGGTGCACGCTACTGTCTGGATGGGCTTGCACCGGTTCACGGGTCCGGCATCTACTGGGAGTCCTGACCAGCCCAGTCTGCACAGGCAGACACGGGCTCAAGGCTCCTTCCCAGGGTCACGGTGAGGATGCAGCTTGAGTTGGGATTCTTGAGTTCTGGTTTGAGTTCCCAGCATCAGCTGAGCCACACCAACGTGTGAGTGTGTGAGTGTGAGTGTGAGTGTGAGTGTGTGTGTCTGGCCCCGGGCAGCAGGGCAGGCACCAAGACCAGCTACCAGCACGGGGTACCTGTGTGATCCCACACCTGCCATAGGCTCAGGGGCTGCACAGGGTTACTTGCCATGGTTCAGGCTGATAATCAGTAGTATTATAAGCAGCAGCAGCAGCTTGCAGAGATCCACCCTGCCCTGTCTAAACTCAGATAGCTGTGTGTGAGAATCTGACCCCTGAGCTCTCTGTAAGTCATAACCCTTTTCCCACACCCTGCACCACACCTAAATTCACTTTTCTTTTTTTTTTTTCTCCCTGAGCAAGGAAAAAGTCCATCCCTGGCCCTAACCAAAGGAGGGGCCACCTCCAATCAGCCAGTTTGCTGCTACTCATGGGACCATCCTTGCTTTTTCAGGGGCAGAAGCCAGTCCTGCAAAACGTCCTTGTTGCTGCTGTGACGGGCTCAGGGGAGCTTCTCCCATGCAGCCAGGCTGGTGGAAGCCATGCTGGGCCCATCCTGGTGGGAAGCCACTTTTAGCTGATGGTACAGGGAGGGCCATATTGGTTTCAGTCTGTTCTGCAAAACACTAACCAGCATGTGCAATCTGTGAACCCCCTGCTTGACGAGAAATGCTAATTGTGTGAGAAGAACCTGCCAACAGCCCGCAGTATTCAGCGTGAAGAGGGTTTGTTAGTATTATTACTATTGTTCTGGCAGCTGCAGAACAGCCAGCCTGGTTCACCAGGGCTGAGGGAGGCAAGCAGGGCTGAGGGGAGCAGGGGACGATGCTCTCTGGCTGCTTGCTCCCCCCCAGGAGGGATCCTGCCTGCTCTTCCCTTCTCTGTGTTGTAGGAGAAGGCTGGACACAGCTTTTCTCCTTGGGCTGTCAGTTTTGCATAAAATATGAAGTGCAAATACCTCCCTCATCATTCATTGCCTCTTCTGCCAGCACCTGCCCATCCCCTGCCTGCATCCTGCTGCTTCCCAGCCTGGCAAGGGGTACCCTGGCAC
>NW_009953004.1:3142248-3147832 GCF_000747805.2 Chaetura pelagica
AATGTAGGAGACAGGATTCACACCTTCTCTGTGATTGCAGGGCTCACACCCACCATCTCCAGTGTGGGGCTGGTTCCTGCCTGCCCAGGGCACCTCACAGGCTCCTGCCTGATGGGGACTGCTGGGGATGGGAGGGCAGAGGGAAAGGAGAAGGGAGAAATGGAGGGAGGATTTGTTTGCTGAGCCTGAAAGCACATGTCTGCACATCACCAGAAGGACTCATTCAATTCCTAGTGATCCACACAATCTGAAAAAAGCTGAAGAAGGAGAAACAATGACTCTGTCTTGATTTAAAAGCAGAGCAAAAGCTTCATGTGGTGCAAAACCATTGTGGCTTTGCTGGGTTTTGAAGGAGAAAATCAAGGCTGTATTTTGCAAGATCATCCTGACTTCTGGGCCTGGAAAAAAAAAATTGATGGATTCAGTGTTTTTCTTTCTCTTCTGGCCTTGCTAATTTGCAGAAAAGGAACCAGATAAAGTTTGATAACTTTGAAATAGAAAGAGGAAGAGAAGATGTCCCAGTCAGTTGGCTCCTAATACTCCCCCTCCTCTTGCAGAGAATAAATGAAGTGCTCTTCATTCCCGGCTCGTCTGCCACCCTCCATGTTTTTCTTTCTCTTCTGGCCTTGCTAATTTGCAGAAAAGGAACCAGATAAAGTTTGATAACTTTGAAATAGAAAGAGGAAGAGAAGATGTCCCAGTCAGTTGGCTCCTAATACTCCCCCTCCTCTTGCAGAGAATAAATGAAGTGCTCTTCATTCCCGGCTCGTCTGCCACCCTCCACTGAGTCTGTCATGGACTCATCTGTGTATAAATTAGCTTTTCACAGTAACGCCGTGTAAAATTATTTCTGTCATCCTTTTATCTGACCAGTTTATCTCATCAGCTTGTCAGTCTTAATTCTGCAACCTTTCTCTCCTCTCCCTGGCAGGAGCCACCTGAGCTTCTTTGGAGGCTCCGGGCCCCCCTGTGCTGGGTCTGCTGCGCGTCCCCTGCAGCTCCCGGGATGTTTAGCAAGGTGGAAACTTCCACCCACGCAGCAACGCTTGGAGACCACTGGTGCAGGCAGCCAAATGGTTTACAACCAGTCTGTCTGCTGGCAAGCTGGAGAGGCACAAAGACTGCCATTTCCAGGCCATTATTTATTGTTCAGAATTAGGCAATGACATTTCTCGGGATTGGCACGTGGTAGGTGACCCGCTGCCTGGAGCCGGAGCCGGGCTGTGCCTGGTCAGATCAGCTCCCTGGTATTTTCTCCCAACAGTAACATTTTTGCACTCCAGCTTCTGCTGCAAAGGCTCATGGAAAAAAGCATTTCACATCTATTGTCTGGGACTCTTTGTGCTCACTTGCACGAGTGCTGCTGGAAAGGGAACCCAAAAGGGATGCAGCTGGAAGATATTAATTAGAGATTCCAGATGAATAATCACCCAAGTCCTTCTATCACCTTGTTTCAGCTCTGCACAGCCCACAACTTTCTCCACAGGTGGGAGGTCCCACGGGAGGAAGGCACATGCTCCCCCTGTGGCCCCATGAAGCCTGGGATGTAGGATATGGGATGCAGCTTCCAGCAAGGGTACCAGGTACTCTAAGGGATGGTCACCCTGCACCTGAGCACTGCAGGAGCTGCCTCTGAATACTGCAGAGCAACATTGCATCCAAACCCCTGCCCTCCCCACACTTCCACTCTTCCCTCAGCTCACTTCTCCCAGCATCCTTCCCCTTCCCTCTTTCCCACCTTTTCTGGGTTTTTCCACTGTAGGGGTTAAATTCTGCCTTTATTCTGGAAAAACAGAGGGACAGGCCTCTTGCCTCCCTGGAGGTGCCACTTGGACTCTGCCATCACACCTGTGTGGCTCTGTGGTGCCTCCCTTGGCTCCTGCACCAAGTGTGTCCTTCAACCTGCCCATCAATGGCTGAGGAACCATCTGCAGCCTGGAACACCTCCCACCTCCCTCCCACACTCCGTTGTGCTTTGATTTTTAGCAGTTGGTTGTGACTACTGGTTCCCCGCGTTGTTATCTATTCTCTTTCACTCAAAGAAATATTGTGGGTTGTAATTCTGTCTGCTACATCTTGTGAATATTTCTGGACTCTGAAGTTTCCTGGCTCCAGATGTTCTGGCCAGACCAGAGGAAAAAAACCAACAAAAACAACCAAAACAACACACAAACTAAACCAAACCGAAACAAAACCCAAAAAACCTCAGCATTAATAAAAACCTTTTGAAAATAAAAAGTTGTATTGCGCAGCAGTGACATCATATCCGTGAAATATGACCTGATGATGTCACAGCTGTGAAATGAAGGATGATTGTCTGTCTTTGGCAAATGCTGGCTGTTTGGGCCAGACCTGTTAAATAAATGCACATGTACTATAAAGATGGATATTAAACCCAGAAGTTGCTAATGCTGCCTTGTGATCACCTGGGTCAAGAAATGTGACAGGGAGCCCTGATGACGGGGCGGGTGCTGGGAAGGGTTGGGAAAGGGTTCCCACCCCCCCTAGATCCAGACGTGAGGTGCCTGAGAGTTTTACTTTGCTTTCCCCCAAGTGCTTGCTCCCAGCTGGGAGCAGAGGACATTCTCGGGAGAGAGGAATGGCTCTTCAAGCCTGCCCATCTGAGCCAGGTGGATGGCTCAGTGCTCAGGGGACCATCGTGGCTCCAATGGTCCTGCTGCTCAGAGAAGCCAGTGCTCATGAACCTGACAGAGCCACCCATCCCCACCAGACTCACCCATCCCCACCCCATAACCCCCATGGCCACCCATGCCAGGCAGCTCAGGGAAATCCACCCCTTTTTGACCCCCTGACAACTGATGTACCCCTCAAATCCTACAGATTCAGTTACCCTCCTCATTACCTTAACAAGATTGGCTGCAAACATTACTGCCTTGGCTATCTCCTCTTACACAATATATTTAAGCTATATGAAGCCACAGTCTATAAAATATCTGCACCAAATTGCCCAGCTTTCATAATCCTGAAACTACCTGGCACTGCAGTGATGCAGTATCCATTACATGTGCACTTTCCTCAGCCACACATATTTCACACTTGTGTGCAATCCCCTTTGTGAAGAAACATGTTGCAATGCCATGGAAAAGGTCTATTTTTTCCATATGGGCCGTGCTGACAGTGTCAAGCCTTGAGCTTAAGCTCCCAGCATGCTTTTTTAATTTGGCCTTTCCTCTTTCCCTTTTAGTCCTATTGTTCACAGAGAAGTTTGTACTATCAAGAATGTGCAAAGCAGGAGGGTGCTGTCTGCCAAGGTGTCGATAATTGATACCCTAAATGATGTGATGCTCTCTGGGAATTCCATAATGATTCTTGTTCTTGCTGGATTGAAACAAGAATACTTATTTATTCATATATTTATTTATTTATCTAGTTGTTCACTCTCCTGGGTGGGATGGGTTTGGATGGGACATTTCAATTACAGAAGAGGATGGGGGCAGGGAAATTGTCTTTGAATTTGTCTGGAGGATCTTGTTTTGATACTCTCGAAAATTTCTTCGTCTTCCCACATAACAGGGGCTTGTGTTTTCAAAAATATGCCAAGAAGTAGAAGGAGGAAAGGCAAAAGTTGCAGCAGGGATGAGAAGCTGGGACCAACCTGTATGGATGTTGCTTTCCTTCACTTAGGGCAGTGAAAAGATGCTTTTACTTTTTAGCCCAATGTAGACTTTTTCATTTATTTATGTGTTGCTGTTTTTTTAAATCTGAACTTTCACCGGGCAGGAAACTATTTCTTTGACAGTTTTATTCAGAAATAAAAGATTGCATCATGCAGAGAGGTGGAATATCAACTTCAAAACCATGGCACAAGAGGTGGATGCAGGCACTGGTCTGCTGGGATGCCTTGGAAATTGAAAGGGTGATGGGAGGCAGCACTACTGCTGGCAAATAAAAGGGAACACAGCATGGGGAATGTTCTAGGCAACTAGAAGGAGTCTTGGAAAGGCAGATGCTTAATTCTAAACTGTACAAACCAGGATAAACCAGGCAGCAAAGCAGAGCAACTCCATCCAAAAAAAGAAAAGCCTCCTCCATCTTGCAGCCCTGCTCCTGCTGCAGCCAGGCAGGGTCAGCTCCTGGTCTGGAGGGTGAGGAGAGGGGGGGATCCGTTGGCTCCCCCTTCCCTGAGATATTTGGCAGAGCCAGGGTAGGAAACTCAGCTGCATTCATTCCCTGCAGACGCCGTGGCCAGAAGCCAGCTGCAGACATGTGGCACGGGGAATGGGAAGAGCAGTGGGGAACCCCAACCAGCGCTGCCTCCAGCCAAAGTGGCCGTGGGGCCATTGTCTGCGGCGGCTGGTGCCCGCGCCGCGGCCGGCTGGGAACCTGCAGCAAGCCGCTCTGCCTTTCCCCTCTGGCATTTGTGTGCTATCATAGGATCCTGAAAGAAGCTCAGAAATACCCCGCGGGCTGCCTTTCTCAGTCTATTTCTGCACGTTGCACCCAGTCGGAGCCAGAAGAAGGCAGCGTGGCCAACCTGTCCCTCTCAGCTTCCCTGGAGCCCTCTTTGCGGGAGCGGCGGCTGCAGCTCCCGGCGAGGGGTCCCACAGAGCCCGGGAGTGATGGAGAGCTCTCCTGCCAGCAGCTGCTCTTTCCATTACGAACTGGACTGAAACCTGGAGGAATATTTCCCTGAGCTGGAGAAAGGCATTTCGTTTTGCAGCTGGAAAAGGGGGCCCAGCTGCCTGTCCAGGTGAAGCTCAGGAGGGGACAGGATGGGGAGCCAGCGCTGGAGCTCAACCCTCGCAGGAGGGAGAGACCATCTCGTGGGGTCTCTGAAAAAAAGCAGGCCTGCGAGGCGTGGAGGGATAACTCACAGCTTGCAGTGCTGAGGGACCAGAGCCAAGACAAGAGCCTTCTTGCTTGCTCCATGTGGAGCCTGTGGATAGGCCCCAGACCTTCCCCAATACCCTGTATCGCTGCCTGTGCCGGGGAAAACCCAGCTCCACTGGCTCCAGCAGGCAGGGATGGAGGTACCAGCCCTGGGCACCTTCACTGCTGTGCAGGGAGCATTGAGGGGGGCTTGGGCAGAGCCAGGCACTGCCACGAGCCAGCCCCAAGTGGCAGCCAGGCAAGGGGAGCCACCCCTGCTCCTTCCCACATCAGCTCCAACTAGGAATTTCTCGTTCGTGTATGGAAAAAAGGCATTTGCTTAAATGATGTCCTGGGACTCGATTTTCCAGGCTTGACTCATTCATTGGAAGGAAAGTGGGGTGTCAGAAACCAGGGGATATTCTGCAGACTTCAGGGAGAAAAAAACACCAGATCTATCCATCAATCCATCAGCCACCTTGGCACCCAGGTGTCTCGGAGCAGAAAGAGAGGGACAGGGAACAAAAGGAAGCAGGGAAGGGGCTCCCCTGAGGATGCCCATGCCTGCTGGTGCCCAGGGCGTATGTGCTGTGCAAGCAACATATGGCTGGGCATGACAGGGCAGGAGCAGAGGCAGCCCAAGATGGGCAGGAGATGGACTTGTACCACAAGTGTGGCACCTTGATGTCTGAACACTGCTTGTTAATTAGTATATATGGCTTTATATTTGCACCAGCAAAGCCAGAGCAGGAAT
>NW_009953004.1:3148171-3157922 GCF_000747805.2 Chaetura pelagica
GAATGAACTCACCACTGGCTAATTCTTGACAAAGGAGAAGAATCTGGGGGCACCTGGAGCACAGCTCGGCAGTGCAGCCCTTTCCCAGCCATGATTAATCCCCAGGAAATGTTCTGTGGTCAGACCATTACCACTCCAATCTGTGGATGAAAATGAATCAGAGCAGCATATGACTGTGGGAAAATTGTCACCAAACTTGGATGGTTTTGCTTTGTTTCACCACAAAATTACTAACGAAGCATTGAAACGGGGAAGGATGTCTGAGTGTAACCTGACATTAACCCCTCAGTGGACCCCGTCAGGCTGCTAGTAGCTGCTTTCACGGGAGAGCAATTCCACACTTCAGCTCTTGGCTGTGTGGAAATTCTTTAAATCAAGACAGAGAGACTGAGCTGTGAGTTTTACTGATGATGGCTGCCCCGTCTGGGTGTCTGCCTTGGCTGAACTCCTGCAGTCCTCCCCCAGCCTGCTCTGAGTGCTGCACAAAGCCTGGTGCGGACTCTCCATCCTCCTCCACATTCTTCCCAGACCTCTTCTCTGCCCTCCCTGGGCTGTGGGTTTTCTCCTCCTGGAGATTTCCAAGCCTCTGGTGCCCTGGGGTCCCTGCCATCCCCTCCAGCCCCACAGAAGCATCTCATTCAGCTCCGAGATCCCAGCATGTGGTCTATGGGGTGACTGTTTGGAGAGCATCCTTCTCAGGGCTGGACCACGCCGTGAATCAGGATGCATAATGAGATTCTTGGCAACACGTCTGCCTCTTACAAGCGCCTTCTGGAGCCACTTGCCAGACAGATCCCTGAGTGCAGCCTGCCTCTGCTGCTCGAAAATGAAAGAGGGCTTTGTGAAGCCACCACAACCAAAGCTTTCTTGTGAATGGACAGGCAGCAGCAGCCAGCCTGGACGCAAAGTGCTGCCTGTGCCACAAAGCCTCGGCAGCCCTCGAGGGGAAGAGTGGGAGAGGAGATGAGACAAGTGGGAGGTGGAGAACAGAGAGGTGTGCAGGTTGTAGTGTGAGGAAGGAGATGCAACGGGGAGTGCAGAGAGGCACAAGGAAGAAGATGGGAGAGGGACCAGCTTGTGTGGCACGTGGTGGAAGGATGCTGGGGTTTGTGTGGAGCTCACACAACCATCCCAAGAGCCCTCACACATGGGCGGAGTCACAAGAGCCATGGAAATAAATCTGAGCTTGCTCTGAGCAGGCTCAGCTCTGCTCTGCCCAAGCCAGGAGGCAGCCAGCCCAGCCAGCCACCCTCATCCCTCCAGCATCTCCACCTGGGGACAGGCAGGAGGAACAGGAGAATCAGTAGGAAACCAGGCTTTGGATCTGGGGAAGAACCCAAGTGCTCAATCTGCCTGGATCATCCTCCTCAGTGAACTTATGCACAGAGGGAACTAAATTCAGTAACTGATTTTTCATACATGTATGTATATTAAATTGTTTGAGGTAGTAAGAGGCAGAAGCATTTGTGCACAGCCTCAAATCTGAAATCCCACCTCAAAGCAAAAGTATATATATGCATATTTTGAAGTGTATTCATTTAAAATAATAAAAAAGAGCCCTGAAAAAAGGAGCAATTCTTTGGCTAATAGGATCCATAGGGAAACTAAAAGAACTTAACAGCTCTGCAGCAAAGTCTGTGCAGCACCTTCCTTTAGAGCGGTGCAGGAGCGTGGGGTTTGGTGGGGAGGGGAAGGGAAAGGGAGAGGGGGGAAGGAGAGGAATGAGGTAAAAAACCTGCAAGTGCCTGAAAAATTATGTCAGGTGTCACAGCGTTACGTGAAGGGCCGTGGGTTGCTGCTGTGTTATGTTGTCCTGGGGACAGCAACAGCCAAGTCCCACTGACAGGTTCTCGCCATCACCATCAGTCCCAGTTCATTAGGAGGGGAGACGTGTAATTAGCCCATTGTGTCATTAGTGAGCGTGGCTAATTGGCAGCAGTATTGCAAACCCAGGAGTCCCCACGGCAGGAAGAGGAGGTTGGAGGGGGGGAGGGGGTGTGGGGGGAAATAATATGAGGAGAAATATAAAAAAGTGGTTTAATTTTTCAGGGCACCAGGCCATTTCTGGGGGTGAGGATGGGGCTGGAAAGCTCCAGGATCCCGACCCAGGATGCAGCGCCAGGCCTGGTTCTGCAGCACCGCCCTGGGCGCTGCTAACGAGCACCTGGCAGAAGTGCCAAGGCTTTTCAGACACCAACACCCACCCCCCGGAGCTGCATGGCACACACAGACACACACAGAGGAACTCAGGGCTTCCTAAACCTCCATTCCAAACAGGCCGTGGTAGCTAATTGTGTTTCTAATGCCTCCTGTTGCACGTCGGGGTTTAAATCGATTTCAATAGAGCGGATGTTAATGATGCTCCCCGTGCTGGCTGCACTCCTCCTCCTCAGTCTATTCTCTCTCTCTTTACATTTATATGTACACACATTTATATTTATAGACCTGTGTGATATACACACTTGTGGCTACCGTACCACACACTCTGCTGGCTTAAATGGTATTTAAAGTGTGCAGTATAACCCTGGATGTGTTGACAGTCTCCAAGTACCAGTGGCTGAAGGCAGCTCCTTTCCTCAGCAGTAACAGCTCCTAGAGAAGAAGGAAGAGGTGAGGGCCTGGCTTGGGACCATCAGCTTCTCCCTGGAGGAGCTTCACCACAGACCTGCAACACCACTGCACGGCCATGTCGGTAGTTGTCACTGACATGAAACTCGTCACAGTGAAAAATGAATATACATAGTTCTGGGGTGGGCTGCAATCATCCTGGTCTTGGCAAGATAAAGGCCACAAAGCAGATTAGATGAAATGGAGCTCTTTTAGAACAAGCTTAATGTTTGACTGGGTTTGAAGCTGATGTGATGTGCTTATGCTTCCTTGTTATCACTGGAGTGGCAATTACAGCTTTACCTGCAAAACCCTCAGCCCAGCTCTGAACAGGCCCTAGTCACCTCCCACACAAATTTGACATTTCCTTTCTCCATCATTTTCTATCTCCAGAACAAAATTGGCCTGAGCTGCGATAAAGTGAGGAAATCCTGAGCCCTTAATCTATGTTTGTAGGTGGAAATCGATCTCCTGGGCTGGAACTTGAGATTCATCCACACTATGGAAGGGTAAGCCCAGAATTTTCTACCCAATTAGCACAGGAGAATGCTGGTCAAGATTGGAGTTTTGCATTTTCCTGTCATCCAAGCCTCTGTAAAACCAGGCTTGCACTGTCATGTCCTTTGCAAACTCCAAGGAAAATCAAAAGGGAGCATGGGATATTCTTCAGGGCACAACCCTTGAAGAGCTAGCATCTCTCCTCACCCTGTGATAAAGCACACCCACCTCCAGGAAGTCCCCATGACCCTCTGGAAGACAATATGCCTTACTTGTAATTCAACCAACTCACTTCAATGAGACCTTCCAATAGAAGACAGATTTCTCTCAGGATACAGAACACGCAGGACATGTGGTGTGCCATCAAGGAATGGCCAAGCTACCATCCAGAAAACACAGCTAATCCCAAATAAATGCCTTGGTTTACCTTCTCCATTCTCACTTTTCCCCACTAGTTCCTCTAGGAGTTGAGCATATCTGCCTGTGCAGCACAGCACTGCTTAAGTCAAGGGGCATTGGACTTGGGCTTTGGGGCTGGATGCAGGTCTTTGACCCCAGGGCCCCTGCTTGGAGGTGCTGGGTTGCTAGAACCATCCATTCCATCTCTCTCTGTTGTCTGGCACAGTTGGAGTCACTGTTCTGTTTATTTGGTCATTTTTGGGGTGCAGGGAGGGGTGAGGGTATAATTTTCAGCAGCCTGTGACAGCATAATTAGGTAAATATAAATGAAAGAAAAACACATTCTCGAAGCCCAGGGACTTTCACATATTTTCCCTGTTATTCCATCTCACTGGAAAAATAAAAGCTACTCAGCATGAACATTTATTAGCAATTAGTATCTGGGGCACTTGGGACCTCCTGGGACAACCTGGGTAATTAAAGCTTCCCAGAGCCTTCTCCCTGCATTTTGCCCCCCTCTGCTCCTTTCTGGTTCCAGCCCTGTGACAGGACATTGTGCTTTTGTGAGGCATCAGCAGCATCAGATAGCTCAGAGCAGTGCTCTGGTTGCAGTCTCCCAGGTCAAAACCTCCAGAGCATCCTTGTCCCTACCCAAAGTCATGCAACCAAGAAATGAAGCAAATCCCCTTCAAAAAACAAACAATAAAAAACAACAAAAAACTCACAACCCTAAAAAAAACCACCTACTAAACAACAAAAAAAAAACCCTGAAAACCAAAACCAAACCAAAACCACACAAAAAACCCAAACAAAAACAAGTCACTGTTGAAAACACCATAAAAGGGCAATTCAAAGACCTAGAAGAGCATCTTCACCACATCATCATTGAACTTTTCTGTTCTCTGCCCATCTAGACACACACCGAGTAGCTCCTTTGAAATTTAAGTCTTCACACACACACGGAAGACAAACTCTGCCAGTTTAAGCTCAAGTGATAGACTGGGACGTATGTTCATGCAAGGTTCAGGAATCAGCTTTGCCATTAGGATAAGGAGCATTTTCAGGAGGCTGTTTGGCTCTAAATACAGGCAGGTTTTGGCAGGGGGAAGATTTCAAGCTTCCCTTGTGATACTGGGAGCCTGAGCAGCCGGGCGTTGTGAGGTGTCAAGAGCAGAAGGACTGGCTTGCTCACCACCTCACCTGCCCAAAAAATGAGAGAAATACCAGAAGCACTCAGAGCTCTGATCTCACATCTTCACAGGAAATTGGAGGAAACCCAAACAACTATAAATCCTAGTATTTTTCAATGACTTTGTTTTAAATCTGCCATCTAATACTAGTCACAAATGCAGCTGGTTGCTGCAGGAGATCAGAGGCACCTTCAAAGCTTTACAGAATGTATTTGGAGGATCATGGTGAAGGTAAAATTCAGCATCAGGAGAGAAGCACTTATTTTTACAGACACTCAAATGAGAACAGAAAGAAAATAACAGATCAGATTAATGTGTTCCCACATGGAATTGTACCTGCATGCTGCACAGACACAACAGGGCAGCTGCTGACACCAGTGTGGAACTGCACCACACCTGAGGTCTCCCTGCTGGGAGAAGGGGAAGGGTGGGGAGACAGTGATGAGCACCAAGCTGCAACTCCTTCCTCTCCAGTGTGGAGAGTCACCCTGTTCCTACTTTGGACAAGGATCTAGGGCACCAGCCCCATGGATGGGATTTGACCCAGAGAATTCAGAGCCAAACCCAAGTGAAGCTGTAAGGCTCCACCACCCACTTGCCTAGAAGCCACATTTCATCCCCTGGATTGCAGCAGGGACAGGCAGATCCCAATCCAACCTGATGTCACCACCTGAAGCCTTTGAACATGACTGCTGGTTTTCAATCTGAGATTCTAGCTTCCAACCAAGTAAATAATTGTACATGTCACCTTTATTTACTGCCTCCAATAATTCTTCGCTGGCCCTTTTGGTTTGGACTTAAGTGACTTTTTAATATATATTTTCTCACACTGGTGGCACATAATAAAGTAATCATGTAATTACTGCAGCCATAAATGTGTCACCTTGCTAAGTAATTTTTATGACTTAGAACAAGAAAAGAAAAGTGTGTCTCCCTTTCTGCAGTGATGTGGTTTGTGGTCGCAATCACTTTAAGGGGTGGGTTAGTTTGTGTCATTCTCCTGATTCAGGCACTTAGAATTTGTTTATACTTCGATGGAGTCTTTCTTCAGCTGCCTGCTCAATGATATTCAAACATTTTCAGAATTTCACATCACCACTTTCCCAGAAAAAGGGGCAGCAGACGAACAGATCAGTAAAAAATCAGACCTGAAAGGAACCCCAAGTAGCCTCAGCCCAGGACAGAATCCCCCACTCCCTGCTATTGCTGACAGATGGTTCTTTGCCCTCTCCTTGAAGAGGCACAATGATGGAGAAGCCAAGATTTCTCCAGAAAACATAACCTGGAATTTCACTCTTTTTGCAGGTAGGAAGATTTCCCATCTTTCCAGGATCCCTAGTTCTTGCTGCCACTCTCCCAGCTCCTCCCAGATACATCCCACAGCGCTGGGGCAACATTTTCAGGTCTCGAAAAAACTCAGAGCATTTAGAATTAGTTTTCACAGCAATACCTCTGATTTACAAAAGCACTGCAAAGAGCTTGCTTTTCAAAAAGCAACTTTGCATTGTGACCTTATTTTATTGCAGTCTTGGTGCAAACCACACTTCCAGTTACAAATGAAAGCAGAATGCTAATATTCATTTTGACAAATCAGATCAGAAATTTCCAGCTGTGCTGCACTGCTTCATTAGGACTATTTTTGTTTGATCTGTAAATTAAATTTTTCTTCTTGCAAAGGTTTTATTTTGAATAAAATAGTGTTTTCCAGGAGGCAAATATTTCATTTGAATTTTCTTAATCACTTGTAGCCCCATGTCAGCAGGGTTGATTGCAATGCTTTCATGCTAAGTGTATGTTTGAGCACTCCATGGCATTGCAGCAGCAGTTCCCAGTTTCTTCCTGTCCTCCTTTCCATCTCAACACTACAGATCCCTTTAACTCAAGAAACTATGAAGTGGATTCAGTGTGCTACCAATCTGCTTCAAATAGCTGGTAACAGTGAACTTTTCCTGTTTCAAAACTCTCCACATGAAAGCCCCAAAGCGACTGAGACCCGCGAGGTGTGAGTTGCGCTCCAGGATGCAGATCTGTGGGCAAACTGAAGGACAGAGCAGGTACCTGACTCACCCCCATTTAACACCAGGAGCCTGTGGCAGAACTGGACTCCATAGCAAGAAACCTCTGCACTTCCAGCAGAAACTTTCAGATCTTTCCAGTTTTCAGTTTTCCCTGGTGGAAAGAAGGATACTGCCAGTGATTCCTGCATTGCATGTCTGAATATGCATTTCTTAGTCACCTTTTGAGGATCTCCATCAACAGGTCATGACCCTACTGGGGATCTAATGGCCCTCAGGGACAAAATGCCTCTCCCCAGGGTGGGTTTTGCCACCAATTCTGAATTATTGCTGCAGAAGTGGAGAAATCAGATAAGAAGACTCTCCTTGTCCCTTGTCCACTGGGATAAATTCCCTGCTGCAGTAGGAAAGGGGGTAATTGTGACTATGCTCTTCCTGAAAGGCAGCTCCACACATCTTGCCCTGTCATAGTCAGGGGCTCTTCCAGACAAACTAGTTGCTGCTGCAACTCAAGAAGCATGTTTTATTCATGCCAAAGAGCGCGCTTTTGGCCGCGTCAACATCAAGTAAATGCAGCACAGAGCGGGCCAGTTGGGTTCATCCCAGGAAATAATTTATCTCCCTTAGGGAAGTGCTGTGCAGTGCCCTTAAGCCCTCCCTGATATTTAATGGTGCGAGCCTGATGCTTGAGCACTGTCCCTGTGCTTCTGCGCTGCTTTCAGGCCACAATCGCTAGCGTTTGCAAAGGCTGAGGGGAAGGATTTGTTTAATGCAGCTCCAAGCCCCTGCCTTAATGGGTTGTTAATCCATACCCAGTGCATCAAATTTGCCAGCTGACTCCCAGGGGTCCCCGACGTGCCTCCATCCTCCAGACGTTTGCTGGCAGCCTGTGGTTTCCTGGGATCCTCTAGGGAAATGAAGCAGGGACTGTAATCATAACCCCCACACAGCCCCCTCCCTCCTGACCCAAAAGCAGTTGGCAGCCAAAGCGATATGCACATTACTGGATTTATATGAAGTGCTGCTGAGCAAGAAAGATTTGAGGGGGTTTAACAGCTAGATGGGACCGAGAGATGATCTCAGTGCATTGGCTTGTGCTGCAAGGAAGGGCAAGAGCTTTAAAGTAACAGAACAGGAGAAGCCTGCAGAGAGTAGGTGGGTCCCTCCCTGTCCCCATGGGGCAGCCAGCACACCCCAGCAGGACACTGTGTGTGTGTGAGGCAGTTGAATCTGTACTACCCAGAAGTGGCCTTAGGTGACAAGACAGCTTGTAAATGATGCAACCCCAAATTATGCTTATGCCTCAGGTCTGCTTGGTACAGGGGCAGAGAGAAACTTGGATGTGTTTTCTCATACAGACTCCTGTCATGCTACTGTCCTGGAAAAAGCAAGGGCCTCCTGAGCATGGAAATGGGATTTATCTCGCCATCAGGCTTGTACCCGATCAAGCCTGAAGGATGTCTTACTGCTGGAGCTTACAGGATCCTTGGTGATGTTTAGAGCAGATGCTCTGTGTTAATTTGCCCTGTAATAGCAGGACAAATTGCCGTGTGTCTGCAGGCTCTGATAACAGCGGGCAGAGCGCGCTGCCCGGCCGGGCCGGCGGGCTCAGCCTGCACACAGACCCAGGGGTGCCCAGAGCAGCCCCAGCTAGTGCCCGATGCACAGCTCTGCCAGCAGCCAAACCCTCACAGCCTGTTGCTCCCCCGGTGCTGCTGGTGGGTGCTGTGCTGCAGCCCCATCCCTGCTCCCCCAGCTCAGGGCTTTCTTGCTGTATTTCTGCCTGGATCTGCAATCCCCTTCACACCATCTCAGGGTCCCTCTTGGGTAAAGTCTATCTCGTGGAACTGGAGCTGAACTCAGGGCATCTCGGCCAAGCAAACTGGCACCTACCAGAAAAGAAGCTGAGAGCACCCACTAAACCCCAACCAAGCCAACAAGTCTCAACAGGAGACTTAAATCACATTCATCAGGGGTGAGAAGCTGTGGGATTAACCCCTTCGGTTGCTCCTCACCCCCTTCTGACAGAAAAGCTTTTAATAGGTCAGCAGATAAAAAAAGCAGCAGCAAAAACATTCCTTATCTCCCCTGCCATGCCTGGGCTCTGTAATACAACTGATTCCTGCGATGTGCAGACCTACTCAAACAAGTTTATCTTCATTCGAGGAATAGTCATACAGCGAGATTGCAAAGTAATTACCTTCTCACAAACCCTAACTGGAAATCTTCACATCCAGTCATTAGCTTTAAGACAGGCAGACAGGCAATTATATCTGAATAAATGACTGAGAAATGAGTCCAGGAGACTCTCAGCCGTGATTCAACCTCCAGTTCACAATCTTAGGCACAGCAGCAAGCCACCCATCAGGTCTACCTGGACCTGGCGTGGTCCTTTCCTTGCCCTGCACCAGTCTTTCTGGATCCCTCCCTGGGATCCTGGTGTGGGCAGGGTACCTGCCTGCCTCTCCCATGGTCTGGGATGGACCCAGGTAGCCTTGGCCAGGATGCTGCAACCCCTCCCGAGTATTTCACTCTTGGCTGAACTCCTCCTTCACCTTTTCCCTTCCTCTCTTTTCTCAGTAGGTTCATAAGCCTTGATGCTGAAGGTGTGAAGTCTCCCAAACAGGTGAGCAATAAAACATCCGAGACCTCACTGCAGGGGAGGCAGCAGCACTCCAGTCTGATGGTTAGAGCACACAGGCAGCAAGCCAGGACACTTGGGATCAATCCTGGCTCCAGCATAAACTTGCTCAGCAGCCCTGGGAAGGCGGAAGAGGGGAGAGGGTTTTCCACAGGAGAGGGGTTTCCCTTCACATGGTGCTTCAGTGAGGGTCAGCTTTTCTGAAGGGCCCAGCACCCACTAGCACCCACAGTGGCACAGAAAGTCCCCTGACAGTCAGGAACTGCTGCCCCTCTGCGGGGCTCATCAACCTTCCTCTTCCTCACTCCCCTGTAAGGCTGGAACAACACAGCTGGCTGGTTTCCAAGCCTTTCCCAACGAGGGCGGGCGAGTTGCGCTGAATTTATTTCCCAGCCACGCTC
>NW_009953004.1:3158503-3197327 GCF_000747805.2 Chaetura pelagica
GCTCTTCCTGAAAGCTGCTTTAAAAAGCCAAATGCAACACTCCCTCCCATAGACCCCTCTAAATGCTCTGCACTTAATTGTCCCCCCGTGGGTGCCAGTGTTACCAGGAGAAAGAGCAGGGGTGCATCAGCCCTGCCAGCCACCTCCTGGTGCCCACGGTATTGATTCAGGAGCTGCTGTCTGGCGCTCACCAGGGCTGCATTCTTCATCATCAAGATGGCTATTTTATCTTCTGTGATTATTTACTTAACAAAACACAGGTATTTGCAGCCCAGAGGGTATTCCCCAGTGGGAGGCTGGAAAAACCGTTTTGCGGGGCACAGCCCATCAGGCCTGGGGAGCACTGACAGCATTCCTGACAGGGGGAGATGGCGGGCGCTGGGGAGGAGGAGCCGGAGCAGCTGAAGAGGTTGTTTGATTGTTTCCTGGTTGTGAAAAAAGTCAGCTGGTAATGGAGAGAGAAGAGGAGGAGGGAGAAGGCAGGGAAGGTGTGGGGGAGGGGGTGGGTGGCCTGCTGACGATGGGAACGACGCTTCTGGCACCAGCTTTGTACATATGGAAGCCTGGATTCCTGGCGAGCCCGGGCTGTGGGTGGCCAGGTCTCCCTTATCTCCCAGGGGAGGGTGCTTCCTGGATGCAGAGCCTCCTCCCAGCCCCAAAATGAAACAGCTACAACTCTCCCTTTGTCTTCTGCAGAAACCTCTAATCCACGTCTCATTACAAGGCACCAGGGAAGGAGCCTCCCCGCACGCACCCCCTGGTGCGTTGGGCCGCAGAGAAGTCCCAGCGAGGTTCCTGCAGCGGGGGCCGGAGCTCTGCTGGGTGACAGGCAGCCAGGACTCTTCCCTCTTGCCCTTCCTGGGACCCCCTTCCCAGCCAGGCACCAACAGATCCAGAGATCAAAACCAGAGGATGGGAATCAGTGTCCCCCGCAAGGTCCCAGCTGCCATGACCCCAGTGTCTCCCAGCGAGGACCAACACGCTGAGCTCCCTGCTGCTCTCACTGGAAGCTCAAGGTGCCAACAGACCTTCTTGGAAGAGGGGAACAGAAGATGGAGGCATTCATGGCCCAGAGGGTGGCATCCCCAGGGGCCGGGTGGCTCAGAAGGTGCTGGAAGATGCCGAGGGGCACTGAGGGGGAGGCGGGTACAGGGGGGCAGCTGATAAGTGGAATTAGGGGTTTTGAAGTGTGCTGAGCTTTGCTTTTCTTTTCCTGGACCACACAGGCCTTCCCTGAGGCATCGTTCCTAGAAAAATTAGACCACTGTGAGATTTATTGGCTGAGGGGAGAGCTGGAGTTCAGTTCTCTGTCATCAGGTTCAGAGGCAGGAACTCCAGCCCTGTCCCCTCTGTGTGAGGGACAGGCAGGCTCAGACCAGCCCTCCTTCACCCCTTGGCTGGACGGGGACATGACTGGGGTGTTGTCACCCCCACAAGCAGGTTTTTGGGCTGTGTGTGTCCCCCTGGGAGGGGATGCTGGTGTGTCCCCCTCTTCCCTTCCCAGGCGGGGCTGGGTGAGGTGACAGAATGTGGGCAGGTATGTTCCTAAGGAGGAATATCCCTCTGGATTTGACAAGGATGAATTTGATCAGTGGGGAGGTGTTGCACTGTCCCACAGCAGCCTGCCTCTGAAAAGGGAATAAAAACCCCTCAGGAACAAAGCAGCCTAGTGCCTGGTCTTCTGACCAGGAAAAGGACTTGGCAGCCTTACAGCTGGTAACACTTGCCCTCACCAGCATAAAGTTCCTGGGTAAAGCCCATGCCCTGTGGTGCTTTCACATTTGGCAGCTACCAAAGCGTGGTCCTTGAGTTTCACCCTCCCCAGCCTGTGGTGGTGGCCCACGGGGCTGCTTTGGGGAATGCAGAAGGTCTGCCAGGACCTAGCCAAGCCTCTGGGCTTGGCAGGGGAGGAACAATGGAGAACAGACCACAGAGAGATCAAGGTGTTCTGTGTCATGGAATGAAGGCCTCACCATATGACCAGAGATGAGCCTGAAAGGGAAAAGTTCATCTTCAGAGGCAGTGTTGGGCTTTGAAAAGCATGGGCTTGTGGACTGTGTGGTAGAGTAGGATAGGTGCAGGGAAGAGGGTCTAGCCACCTACGGGGAGGAGCAGGGTGATGTTTTGAGGCTTAGGTTGGTTTTCCGTAGCTTGAAAGTAGCAGATGCTGGGTCAGATAAGAGAGCATGGCATGATGCTGCAGCACAGCCATCAATAGGATCTGCCACCCTCAGCTTCACCCAGATGCTCTTCACCCCATCTCCTGCTGGTCCCTACACCTCTGTGCTTCTAGGTTTGCAGAAGCCACAACCAGAGGGACATACCTGCAGACCATCTGAATACAGAGAAGTGCTGATCATTCTGTGGGGACTTTCACTCTCTCCTCTTGCCAGCAGGAGCTGATGGCTTCATAGCCCAGACAGGCACACTTACCACCTTTCAGACTGCTCAGCTCCGTGTCTGGACATGAAACACCCCTGTGTGAAGGCCATCCTCCTGAACTGGCTTGGAAAGCAAGCTGGTCTCCTGCTGCTCCTCTGCATGACCCTGAGCAGGAGGAGAAGGAAGGCAGCTCTGTTCCCTGGGCCCCTCCTTGGCACAGGTGTCTCAGGAAAATGGATTTTAGCACAGTGCTGACTGGCAGCTGCTTGCTGCTCTGGCCAGAGGGCTGGGGCTGGCTCATGAGGGAGCCACCCTCCTTCCCCATCCAGTAACACAGTGTCTAAGCTCTTTGCTTCCATGCACTGCACTGCACTGCTGCTTTCCAGCGTGCTCCCAGTGCAGGCTCCTGCAACACGTCTGCTGTACCCTTGGGCAACTGAGAAATATGTAAATGTCAGTCTTATTTGCAATGCAATAATGTTTTGAGACATTGAGGTCATTATGTATTAACCTGGGAATGACACTGTTTAATCTTCCCAAGAGGTTGGAATCAAAGAGAAAATATATCGAGCCCATTCCCAGGAGTGTGTCCTGCATTTGTGGTTTTATAATCAGAAGAATGTAGCCTGTGTTTGTACTTTGCTGGGTTAGGAAAGGGCCTTTCTTAGTCGTTTGTTTATTCAGAGGTTAATGCATTAGCTGTAAGGAACCTGCCAGCAAGGGCACAGAACAGGAGCTCTTTTTCTGCCCGTGATGGCTAACCTGTCAAAACAGCAGTGGTTCAGATTAGCACCCAGAAGTGCAGTTCAGTGTTGTTTTTTTTCTGGTTACTTGAACATCTCCCACTGAATAAACAGGTTGGAAGAGCCTTAGTGTGCACTCTGGTATCACTGCTGGATGCCCATTCTGGGTGGAATTGTAAAACACAGGTGGGGTTTTGGTGCTTCAAGTCTCTCTGCTGTGGTCCTTGCCAGAGGCAGGATGAGGCTTTGGTGGTTCCATGGTGGTTTATTCCACAGTTACTCATCTGTGGTCTTCCCAAGGTGGCTGTCAGTTGGCTACGATGGCAACTTTTGTTTGGTTCTGTCAGGATTTGATTTGACATCTTTTTCCAATTCGACATCTTCAGTCTGTTGTCTGTGAACAAGCTGAGGTACAGAAGGCTTTGAGTGCCCCATTGCCAAGTCCCAGAGTTACCTAGAATGCTTTAAATGCACCCCTTCACCTCTGCAAGAAATGAGACTGCTCTACTCTGGTGATATTTAGGAATTTCTTGCTCACTGTTTCTTAGCATGATAATTTTTTAGTGGTGCTGTCTCAGGCACAGAGGAGGACAGGTCTTACAGCCTAGTCACAAAGTTGCTACAGAAACAACTGTCATATGTTTAGGCCTTCCATCTGCTGCTGAGCTGGGATTATAGCTTATGTGAGTGACCTTCAGCTTCAATGCCAAGTTGGCAAGGTCCATTTATAGGTTAGAAACAAGAATTTATGGGGCTCTGAATGAGCACAATGGACTTGAAACTGGGTGGCACTAGAGGTGCCATGGTAAGGCACTCCATGGTGAGGGGTTCCCACAGCAACCTTCTCTGGAGGCTCATACAGTAGGTAATTCTACAACCTAGGCTAGGTAGGAGCCCATCTGCCTGTGTCCTGGAGGGCTGACAGGGGATGCTGTGTGTGAGCAGGCCCTGTGGTGAGGGAACTGGACTGTTTGGGTGTTGGCTTCACCTGCTGCTTTATAATAACATAACATGTGCTTGAAATAAGAGAAAAAAATGAACAGGTTGTATGCCAGTTGTATGCCCAGACCTGGGAAGGATGGAAATGGTGGCTTCAGTCCTGCTGCAGAGGCTAAGGCCTCCTCTCCTCCATTTCCATTCTTCACTGTCCCTGCACTTTGCTTATCTGCCCTCAGAAGCTGCCAAGGCATCAAACTTTTCTACGAGTTGGGTACAGAGGAACTTCAAGTCCTGACATTATCTAACACCAACTGCTACCATAGATGTGGCAGAAGGCAAGTTGGATTTGCTCTGTTCCTTTATATATAATACAGTAAATAAAAGCTTGGAAATTACTGTAGAGGCAAGAAAGGCCTTCAACATGACTCTGCTTGTGCCTGCAAATTCCAGCTAAATTAGCCGTCTCCTGAAGGAGACTGTACCAACATGAAACGGATGCAGGGCATGAACTTTGTCAGCTCTTCTGATGCCCTTTGTTGGTCGTCTTCCCTAAGCTCATGCCTGTTTTTCAAGGCACAAGTGGAAATGATTCTGAGCCCATCCTTCACATAAATACCAAGAGGATTCCTCTGGCTAATGTGATTACTGAGGAGACCAAACAGGGAGATGGACTCGGAGAGACAAAGCTCTTGGTTAAACAACATAGATGTCTCAAATATTTGCCAACACTTGCGAACACAAATATTTACACCAGCAGCAAGAGCCAAGGCATATTTTTACTTCAAGATGTATTAAATGTTTCCTTGAGTGTGCAGAATTCGGAAAGAGCTCTTATATCACTCGCCGGCTCATTTTCCAGGCCACTGAATGCACTCACTTATTTGGCAAATCTTGCTGCTGAAACAGTTTTTGCTCATCTGATTTTACTGACTTTCCTGCTTTCCCTGAGAATCTTGTGCAGGGAGGAAGAACGAATGCAATTTTTTCCCCTCCAGCCAGCAAAGCACTGTATCAGATTGCAAAATCTCACTGCCAGAGTTGATTGTTTGTGGCCCTCCATGCTCCTTCTGACCTGCTTGCTCCTGTTGTGGGAGGGGGAGGTTCCAAGCAAGGTCAAAACTCCAAGGCAATGCAGGGACCTCATCAAGCCTTTGAGCCTAATGAGTCTGCTGGAGCTACAGCCCAGCCCTCAGCACGTTCCAGAGGCCCTGGGTTGGAGTGACACACCTTAACTTGGGAGGTGGCTGCTGCCCTGTGAGTGCAGCCAAACTGCCCAATTTCCAGAGGGATGGCCAGCCTGTAATTGTGGCCCTGTGATAAATGGCACCATTTTTTGGAGGTATGCCTTCACAGGTGGAGAAGAACCACCAGCAGTGCTACTGCTGCCAGTATCATTGATCCTAAGCATCTTCACAGTCCAAGGAATGCCTCTGATGCTAGGACGCTGCAGGAGAGAGCTCTGATCTTTCTCAGACAGCTGTGTTCCCCTTATAAAACAGTATATTGTGCTAACAATAAATGTGAGGCTTATTTACAGTCTGAAACACTGGCAGACTAAAAAGGGGAAGCAGCAGGCAGTTCCCTCACAGAGCATCATGGGGGATTAATCAGCAGCAATAAAACTTCACTCAGTCTGCTCCCCCAGATCAAAGGGGATTAAGCTGGGCACTGGTCAGTCAAGCTGCAGTCAAGGGACAAGGGTGTGCATTTCGGGGGCACGTTGCAGGCCCACCAGAACAGAAACTGGGAGGCAAAAGGTCTTGGTATGATGCAATGCTGTGGACAGTTATGAAGGAGGGAATCTTGTGAATGAGTAAAAATCATCATCTTTTTCCAAGTTATTTGGCTTGTGTAAACTTAATAAAAGCTGAACAGATGGGTTGTGTGTGTGTGTGGGTAATAGAGGGCAGATGAGGATGGCCTTCCTCTGCAGAGACAAAATGAGCCCAAATGGTCCCTCTGAAGCCCAGAGATGGAACAATTCATCCTGCAGGTCAGGGAGCAGCAGTAGATGTCCCAGGTCTGGAACCAATGGACACAGAAATTCTCTGCCAAGAAGCACCTTATCACACAGGCAGTGGGAAAAGCCCTGTGCAAAATTGTCCTGGTAGATTCCCAGTGGCAAAGCTCTAGTGGGCAGGCTGGGCAGGGGTGAGGGACAGCAGGAGGCACCAAAGGACATTTTGCAGGGACCCAGCAGGGCTGGTTGTGTGGCCGAGACAGAAAATGGAAAGGGGCTGTTCTGACCCAGGGAAAGGTGAGCAGGAATTTGTGGGTGCTGAAGATGAGGTGTGGAAAGGGTGTGGTGGGATGGAGGAGGGTTAATAGGGACAGCTGGAGGCAGCTTGCCTGGCATCCTCCCACTCGCTGCCTGTCTCTGTCTGGCACTATCAGCCCTTTGCTTAACAACACGGTTCCTATTGGCACTGAAATTCACACCCACATATCGACAGGGGAAAGCACAGCCCTGACCTGTACTTCCAGTGTGGTTCATCATATGAGTTGTTTCTGTACCTCAAGGAGTGACTGGCAGAAGGTGCTCCCTCGGTGTCATGCATGTCCACACCACACACTTAATTAACCCTCTTTGTGCATGACTGAGAACCAAGATACAAATAAAGTGGTGAAGAGGAGATACCAGATAAATTAGTGGAACATCTCTATGGTCCAGTGCCTGGGAAAGGCGCGGGAGGAACGGACACACAGCAACAGCTTTTGGGCTGTAAAGCTCTCTGGTGCCCTCCCACCCACGACTCAGTCAGGGTTATGACAGCCAAAATCTCTCCTCAGACACTTGGGTACTCCAGAAGTGGCTTCCCCTGGTCCTGGGTATGTTTGGATACATTCTTATGGTGTTTGTCATCTTCATACTGTTCTGTGGTTAAACCCAAGCTATGTTTCCTGGAGAGTGGCCCTTTTCCAACCTCGGGGATGGAAACACAGGTCTCTAGACTCTGTTCCTTCCTGCATTTGGCAACAAAAAAAATGGAGATCTTTGGAGGAAACAATACAGAGCAACATTTCACATCAGTGAGACACACACAAAGTATTTTTGGCAGCATGGTGTGGGAATTTGGCATTGACTGTTGCTCTTAAGCTCTGGACTCCCTTGTCTACAGCAACAAGTGGCACCTCCATCTATTATGTCTGGAGTGTTCCTAGGTCCTAAAATGGAGAGTCTCATAAGAGACTGATAAAGGAACTGATGGTGCTCCAAGAGATTTTCTTTAAGGAAGAGTCCTTCTGAGTCCCTAAAAATGGTTAACTCCAGGAGGTGTGGATCTTGTCCATGGTTTTGTTGGCATAGCACTCGTTTCTTATGCTTCCTGGAAAGACATGGCTGTTTCGCACCCAAAAGGGACTACAGCAAACCATGTGCTATCCTGGATTGCTGAAGTGCCTGAGGAAACAGCCCTTGCTGTGGCTATTTCTTCATTTGGAGATGGCTTTGCTTCAGTGTGGGGCAGCTTCTTGCAGCATTCTCCAGGGATCATGATTACAACTGAAAGCAACAGCCAAGAGGAGAAGAATTCAGTCCTTCCCCCAGAACTGCAAGGTCTGTAAATTAAGATCTCTATTGTTTTATCCTCGATTTTGGAACTCAAACTGAAATGTATGGACCCTGCTCCTTCCCTCACCCAGAGGAGTGATAAATAAGGGATTATTCCCGCCAAAAACATCAGTCCTTTAATATAGGAAAAGGGAACGAACCAAATATCCAGTTCCCTGTCTCAAGTTCAAGATACACCTACAAATCTGAAAACTGGGGAATCTCTGGCAGGGTTTCTGCTTTTTTTTTTCTTGCTTTTTTTTTCTCTCTCTCTCTTTTTTTTTTTTTTTCCTAGAAAAACAAACAGAAATTGTTGTTTTCTGGCCAAAAAGTCCAAGCTGTTAATTTCTTCTCTGTTTTTCCCTTTCCTTTATTTTTTTTTTGTTCTAGGGCTGTTTCTGAGCAGCTAGGCGAGGAGGACACGCTGGATAAACATGGTACCAGCGGGGTGTTTGGAATGCTCCTCACTCTGGACCTCCTCCCCATGAAGGAGGAGGCTGGTGGGGTGAGGGAGTCTGGGTCATAGAGCAGAGGGCAGGGAGAAGACAGCTTCTCTTTTCTGCTTGCGTGTCCAAATCTTCCCAGCTGAAGAGGGGAACTGGTGTACTCTGGTCCTTTTATTTAGCATTCTCTTCTCCACTTCCCCTTTCATCCCCATGTGTCAAACAGCTTGTAGGCTTCATTTCAGGGAGCCAAGGAATTTGAACTACAGGCCCAAATACCTCAAGCAACTCTTAATATACTAAGTCTTGAAGCAAAGTTTAGTGGTGCCTAGAGCCAGCATCAAAAGGAGAGCCTGGGGGTGTAAGATGGTCCTCAAAATTTTCTAGAGGATTAAGTTAAAGAGTGGTTTCTCAGGGGGTACAGGCACCATTTCAGTCCAAACTCACACAGAGCTTCTTCATTGATTGAATTAATTCTTCATTCTTGGCTGGGGGCGAGAAGCTTTCTAGGGAGGTTTGAGAGCCCAAGGGGGTACAGAAACCAGAGTCCTGGTGCCCACCTGTTTCAGACATTGCTTTCACCTTCACTGTCATGATGGTTTTGTCCATTCCCATGCAAACTCGGCCCAGCAGTGAAGCAAAGCATGACTGTGCTGCTACTTATTGCAGACGTTTTTGTTTCTGGTTAGATGAAAGAGCAGCAGGATCAGCCCTTTTTGTGGATGAACTTCAGCATGTCACACTGGTGTTGGTGGCCAAAGATGGAGTATAGCATGCTGGGAAATGCAGTCTCCATGAGCCTCAGTACTGCAGAGGGCCGAGGCTACATTATGTTAGTTCCACACAGATTTAGATCCTCCCTTCGTTTCCCAGTAAGTGGCTTCTTGCAGGGAATAATGGTCCCACTGAAAGCCCATTGAAGTAGAGGAGAGTCTTTCTGCTGACGTCAATAAGTTTGGACCTGGTCCCATGCAAAATGAAGAGAAATGAGCAGCAAATCTTCTATGTCTGCATGAGGTATTCTGTTGCATCATTCATTGTCTATAACCACAGTTCAGCTGTTTTTATATTGCTAAACTGACAACTGGAATCATTTAAAAGGGAGGGAGGATGAAAGGTTGACTGTGCCCTCTCTGTCCAGGGGCTGTTGCCTGATCACAGGGAGGTCTTCTGGTCAGTGTCTTTAGCAGAGCTGAGCTCCTCCTTTTCATAAGACCTTACTTTTTCCCCAGGCTTCAACTAGTGGTTGTGTTTTTAGGGTGAAATGGGTGCTTTATGCCCAATCCCCCAGGGTGGAAGGCATTGCTAGGGACTAAGAGAGGACTATGGGATGCCATTGTGGCAGCTTTAAGTGTTCCCTCTCAGAAGGAATCAGAGTCACTACAAACCCAACAATTGTTATTGTGCAGATTCTTGGTATCTTCCAGGAGCTCAGGGGTTGACAGCCTTTGGGAATGATGTGCTGGGTGGTGCCAGCCCTTCCCAAATTAACAGGCTCTTGAGACCCAGCCTTTGAAGAAGTCAAGATGCTGCCCATCAGTGAAACCGGGCTGTGTGTGTGGCTGTGGCTCCAGGATTCTGCTGTGTTTAAAACTTGGTGAGACCGGAGGGCTGCTGCCTTCTGTGGGGACCTCCTCTCACGTGCCGGGGCTCCTGGCTGCCAGCCCTGCCTCAGCTCTGCTGGGTGCCTGCTTCATGCCCTCCTGTGCCATCCTCCACAGCTGCTGGTCGCTGCTGCTGCTGCAGAGCACTGACATCCTTCCAAAACTAACAGAGCACAAAGGCACAGCCCATGCTTCGGAGAAGGGGCTGGTTGCTGGCTGAGGGCAAGTCCTCTGCAAAGAGGGGAGCTGGCTGCAGGCAGTCAGGAGTTGGGCTGTGCCCGATGGCAGAAGCATGAGGTGCTCAAAACGTGACCCAGCAGAGCTGCCACTGGGTACATCCCTTGTGCACAGTCAGATTTTTTGTCATTACTTGTTATGTCATAGGGAGAAGCTGAGGGAGCTGGGGGTGTTTCGCCTGTAGAAGAGGAGCCTCAGGGGGGACATTATCACTCTGTTCAACCACCTGAAAGGAGGTTGTGGTCAGGGGGGTCTGGGCTTTTCTTCCAGGCAACCAGTGACAGGACCAGAGGGCCTGGCCTGAAGCTGCTCCAGGGGAGGTTTAGGTTGGATATCAGGAGGCACTTCCCCATGGAAAGGGTGATCAGACACTGGGATGGACTGCCCAGGGAAGTGGTGGAGGCACCATCCCTGGAGGTGTTCCAGGAAAGGCTGGAGGTGGCACTTGGTGCCATGGTCTGGAGATGTGGGGGTGTTGGTCATAGGCTGGACTTGATGATCTTAAAGGTCTTTTCCAGCCTTGGGGATTCTGTGATTCATTGCAGGGATGGGGTGCCTTTCCCCTGGAGCTGACCAATGGATTGAAAGGTCCCTTTGAATCACTGGCAGTGGCCACGAAAGGCAGAGGCCAGCTGGTCTAGCCCTGGCATGCCAAGTGTTATCCAATAATCCCTTATTACACCCCTGCTTCCCTGCACTCTCAACGCTAGCTATTCCTCCTTGAACCAAGTGCTACCTTGTGGCCATCAGTGGATTTTAAGTTAACCCTGCCATCACCTGAAAGGCAGAGCCCACCATGGAATGGGCACCAGCTCAGTTGGCATGTGAGGCAAACACAAGCTCTAAGAGCCACCAGACAATGTCTTTTACATAGATCTGCATCCGTTACACACGTGTGGGTGTGTATTTCTGCATGTGTGTGTGGGCAGAGATACAGGGAGTGTGTACATATGCATGTGTTTGTACAGACAGAGGGAGGGGGTACTTTGTACAAAAGGCAAAGGTGTAGAATTTGACGGTTGCCATGGATACAGGTCAGATGCCTTTGTTCTCACATTGTGGTGTAGCTTAGGGAGATGAGAGATGTGCCAGCTTCAGAGAGAGAGCAGGGAAGAGTGGGGTTTAATTTATTTTATTTTTTATATGTAAAGGAAAATATCCATACCTTTAAAATCAAAGTTTGAAATATAATGGAGTAGATTAAGAGAATCTACAGATGCACATGTGATTGAACTTACAGAGAGTCTGGGAAGCTACTCAGTTGAGTGGCATCAGGGGAAATATCATCGTGGTATTGTCATGGTCACAGACAGCCCCTCTGTGGAGCCACAAAGCCACTTGTCTGCAGTGACTCTGCACTGATACAGAGTCTGATGCCCTCATGCACTGTGTGCACAAGTGTGTACCTGTGTCTCTGCCTGAGTGTATGTGTGTGCTTCTGCCTCTGTTTTTCCCTTTTCAAGTCTCCTCACTGGATTTCTGTCCCAGACTATTTGATTCAGGACTGGAAAGGAGGTTTCAAACCAGAATCCATATGGGGCCCGTCAGTTGCGACTGGATTCATTTTTAAATCCTTGTTAAGTCCAACAAAAAGCCAAAGATTAGAGTTGATATGTTGGCTTTTATCCAATTACTGATCCTTGAAAGGCTGCCTCTAGCTTGCCAGGCGACTCTTATTCCCCTTTTTCTTCTTGCTCTTCCTCTTCCATTCTAATTGCTTCCCAAATTTGGGTTTATTACCATGATTTTCAAGCCAGGTAATCAGAACCATGTATGTTTTTCCTCTCCCACATCTCTTTCTGGTACCAATCAGATCATGTCTCTTTGTTGGTTCAGAAAGTCCATTTTCATATCTTGACCACCAACGTCAAAGCCTTGGCAAGGCTGCAGCCCTTTGGGACAAGGCTTCAAAACCAACTGTTCACTTGCAGACACCTCCACTGGCAGCCAAAGAACCACATCTAAGAGAAAAATGATGTTGTTGTTGTCCATTAGCTGGGAACGCTCTTTCCTTCTCTAAAGCCAGGGATACTGCTTCCCCTTCCTTTGTCCCTCATTGTTCAGGGCTTGTCCTGATCAGGGCCAGGGTTCCACAGTGGATGCAGGACATCTCTGTGAGTGCAGGGTCTGGCACTGAGCACCAGGCTCCACGGGGATGTCCACGGATGTCTCTGCCTCAGACCTCACTGTCTGGCTTTGCAGACACCAATGCTGAGGACATGCCTAGGTGATCAGTGCAAGGACAACAGGAGCTTTCGAGGTCAATTCTGTTGTCTCCTGTGGTCCAGCTGCACTCTACTGCTGGAGAGCTCTCTTCCAACCTGAGCTCCTCCCTGCTTTTCATATCACAGCATGGAGCTTGTCTCTTTGAGACCAGATAGCTCTTGGCAGGCTGGATTGCAAGTGAAGCAACAGAGTGACAGAAAAAGAGACCAGAGCTCTATTAAGAGCTGCATGTAATCAAGCAAGGAGAAGGGATGGATATGAGGAAGGGGATACTGGTGTTATCACTGATATTGGTGAAGCTTTGTGTCAGAACCAGAAGACTAAGCAGAAGGGGAGTTAGGAGGGAGCTGGGGCAATGTAAGTGGACCAGCACAAACGTGAGCTCTCACAGTGAGGACACCCAAGCAGATAGTCCTGCCTTGTTCCCAAGTTGTGCTTCATTTGGAAGATCCTCTGTAAAGCCTTGCTAGTCAGTGCAAGTCATGAACTGACAAACCTGGAGCTCTGGAAGAGGTTGCCTAAGCTGCTGGAGGGACAAGGTGGGCAAGATGAGGAAGAGAGCCTGCAGGGCTCTGGAGCTGTTGGAGCATGATGTCAAACCTGGAAGCAGAGAAGGGACTCGGGCAGTGCTAGAGACACAGCTTCAGGGAGTGAGCATTGTGCATTCTCCTGCTCCAGGAGGCATAAAAGCAAGTTCCTCAAAAGCCTGATCTTGTCCCAGATGACAAAGCCCAGCCAGGCTGGCCCAGCAAATTGCTCCTCACTCCACCACAGGAAAGGCCATCCACATCCACATCCACATCCACAGCCACATCCCACCTCGGCAGCCAGCGCCTGCAGGATTTGTTAGAAGGATTTTGAGCAGCATCTGCCAGGGGGGCTATGTGCAACAAGGGGCATTAAAAAGCCATCATAGATTGTATTGTCCATGCATTAATTTAAAATATATGCGGCCACATATAAAATATTACCTAACACGTAATATTAGTGCAGTTTAAATTAGACAGTAGGCCGATAGATTTTCAATATGCGCCCTGCAATGTAACATACACGGCCAACAGGCAGTGGATGGACGTGAAATGTGTGTGTGAGATGCATCTGGACCAGGAACAGCTTGCAAAGCCATTCAGGAAAATATTTAGAGGGGTGAGGGGCGGGAATGAGCTTGTTCTCTCTTTGTTTTTGTGACTGCTTTAACTCCAGGCTTTCTGTCCCGGGAGTCCCACAGAACAGGCTGGTGCCCCCCTGCAGGCAGCACAAAAAGGAGCCAGCCCAGCCCAGAATGGGCTGTGCTGTCATCTCACCACTTCAGCGGCCCTTTCATGAAGAGGGGTATTAAAAGGAACCAAAATTTCCATTCACTCTTGCCATTGTTGGCCTGGCTGATCACCCTCCTGTCTGGGCAGGTTTGCTGGAAGGCTCTGGGCCATCCTCCTGGACCTGCCAGCACCGGGTGTGAGCACGGGCAGCCTGAGTGTGGGGACTCACACATCCCTGCCCACATGCCTGTGGGCACAGCCATGGTCCCTTCATCCCACCCCTCAGTAAAATCCTTCCTTTTTTACATCCATCCCTCACTGCCATGGCAGCCTGGGACTCCTGACCACCAGATCACCTCTACTCCCTCTTGCAGCATCCTCTTCTAGTCCAAGTCTGACCTGCCTGTAGATTGAGATCCTAGCTGGAAGCACCATCCCAAGGAGATACAGGCAGTGTCCATTGTGTTCTCTCACTGGATTTATAATTTGTAGGGATTAACTGGCTCTTTGTCTTGTTACCCGAGGTCTGAAATATTCACTTTGGCTTCATTTCCTTCTAATCTCTGAAGGGAAAAACCTCCTGGAACCCAGGGCACTAAATGGAGGTTTTAGTGGGATTTAGGAGGACGCCTCTCCCATACTTCCACCGTGGAACACTGATGTAGGAGCCAGCTGACACAAACCTGGGAGCAGTGGCAGAGTCTGGGGACGTCCTGCAGTGGGTGGGTTGGAAAGCAGAGGAAGCTGCACCACACACCTTGTTCCTTTTGTCTCTGTCATTTGGCACACACCAGTCCCCAAAACCAAAGCCTGGCTCGTGTCCTGCTCCAGACGTGCCAGAAGGGTTTATGCTGGAAGATGTTTCTTATTTCTGGAAACACTGTCTGGGACATTTTTTCTTTAAAGGTTTTAGTTTATCAACGTGGAAAATGCTGTTGAAAGTGGACATTATCCACAGCACTTCCCATTTCAACAAAAAGCCAAAGTTCGTTTTATGGAAAGAGGAGGAAAAAAGAAAGTTTCAGTGTTTGGTATGAAGCCTGTTGAGCAGCTCAGCCCTGCTCAGGGCTGGCCCCCAGCATCCCCTTTTCCTGCTCCAGGATAATGGGAGCTCAGAGGCACAGAATCAGCACGCTGGGAAATCAGCGGGATGTGTGTGAACTGGCTTGGATAAAATCCACCCCAAGCACAGCCCATAACCATAATATGACCAAGAACAGCGAAGCTCTGAAGCCTGAGAAATAACATTTCATTTCTCCCCATCCCCCCATTTCTTTTTCCACTCCTGCTCCAACCGACACACACCTGGGCTCCAGTTGCTGCATCCAAGGACCACAGAAAGCCTTGGTCTCACAGCACCTCTCAACCAAGGACTCCAGCTTCACCCAGACCAGGCTTTGGCTTGCCTGGGTTGTTCAAAGCTCAAGCTCTTTTTCTGGCTGAGGGACTGGGATTCTACCATGCTGGATCTCCAAAAGTGGCTAAGCTTGGCCCAACACGGGGAGACACCCATGAGCATGGACTAAGCATCTCTCATTCCAAACTCCCCCAGTTCTGAGATTAGGCAGAAATTCAAACAAATGAAGCCAGTTGCTGGAGAGGACAGGAAGCAATTACAGACCACCCTGTAAAAGCAGGACAGTGAGCAGCTTGTGTGGCTGCTGCTGCTGTTTAAACAACAACAACCCCCAGGCCGGGAAGGGCAGGAACATCTTTGAAGAACAATGCTGGAGCGAGGTGGACTGGAGAAGCTGACAAAGGAGGATTAATAAAAAACGCTCTGGCACAAGGGCCCTGGGCTCTTGCTGTGTGGGTCAGGAGGATCCTGCTGGCAAGAGGAGGACAAACAGGATGGGTTCATGGTTCCAAAGGGAGTTGGGACCCAAGACCTCCTGGTCCCAAGCCAGGGAGGGGACCCAGGCAGGTCAGGAGGAGGGTGGCCTGCAGGATGCCTTTTCCATCTGCGGGGCTGTTCTGCGGCGGGATTTTTTCCCTTTGCCATGGAGGGGGAAACAGGGGGGAGGCATTTTCAAGCTGTTTTCTCCAGGATATCCCAGCTACGCCTGACAGCTGGTTCCCATTGGGCTCCTGACCAAAGGCAGTCTCCAGCAAGGGTGGGAGTGGGCGGGAGTGGGGGAAGGGAACCTAATAATGATGAGGACGAAGAAGAGGAAGGATGAAAGGCACTTAAATGTGGAGGGTGGAACTGAACCAGGAGGACAGTCGGTGGGAGGGGCTGGCAAAGCTTTGAAGCTCCTCACTATGGGGAGCCTCCTTTAAACCCTACACCATATTGGTACAAGGTGGGGGAGGAGGGTCTGTCTCTCTTTATCCCTCTGAAATATTACAAGAGGTTGAGACCCCCACTCAGGATGGCCTGTTTCTGTCCATTAAGCATTTTAAATGTTTGTCCATCTCCCATGGCCTCTTGTCCTTCTGTTCTTTGTGGGAATGGGCCTGGGATGGGAGGGTCCCAGAGATACCCTCCTTGGAAATGAAAGGATATGGGACGTGGTGTAGGGATGATGAGAGGTGGTGTCAGTCACAGTCTTATGCCAGTAGGCATCCAGATGGAGGACGTGAAAAGGAATTGTTTGTGCCCTGCAACCCAGCATCAGGTGGTGATTTTTTGTAACCTTGTACTCCCATGCTGTCCCCTCACAACCAGGGGAGCGTTTGCCAATAAAAGCTGGGCTAGACCCAGTTTGGGGAGCTCCCTGGCCACACACAAACTCTCGTAGCCTTTTAAAGGCACTGTTGTTGGCAAGGGCAACACCTTGGCTGTTGATGTGAGGAACTGGAGAGGGCTCTGCACTTCCCTGGGCCTAGGTAGACACAGTTGTCTTGAACAACTGAAAGTATGCTTCCAGAAGGACCCAAGGGTTTGTTAAAAATTAATGCTCCCCCTCTTACTATTACCCAGCCACCAGGCAGCTCTGTGGTGTGTGGCACTGCAGGCTTTGCTGGGAAGTGTCCAGGCTGAGTACTGAGGTGGGGAGGGCAGACCTGGGCAGCAGCCTGACCATTGGAGCTTCTGCTCTGGAGGAGAAGCACAAGGAGAAGTATCCGCCTTTGCCAGGGGAAGGGGACAGACCTGGCTGGATGCTGTGTGCTTCACACTTGCTTTGCTAATAGCATGGCTTTCCTTTGCAAAGCTCTCACACACCCGTGAGTGGTCTCTGCCCAAGTATTTGTTAGCCCCGAGTGTCTGCCAGGCCACCTGGACTTGATCACAGTTCCCTTGTGCAGGCAGCACATATAAGAGTAAGGCTGTGAACACCTTGCCCACATTTTTGGGCTGTCTGAGCTTGTATGGGGAGCCCTGCAAGCAGAGCCCCCCTTGGGAAGCACAAGGACTATGGCTGAGGCTCCAGGCTCCGTGCCCTCCCAGGCTGTCAGGAATCTTACCTGCCAGGAGCCTCTCAGACCACCTGGGCTTGCTGCAGGAGGGATCACCACTTCCTTGCTTCTTACTGTAGATTCCATCAAATGGGGACATTTGATGATACCATCTTTCTCTGTTGTTTTCTGGGTGTTTCATGGCACTCATCTGACTTTGGGTTTGACTTGATTCAGAAGAAGAGCAGGAAAATCCTGTTTTATTAAGGTGCTAGAAGGACATCTTCTCTTCCTTCCCCAGTCAAACCCAAACAAAATTCTCCCTGGAAAACTAGAATACAACAATTTAGTTAGATGTCCAACTAAATTCAGAGCATCAAGAAGTACCTGGCAGACAAGGTCCAGAGACCTCAAAAGAACTTGTCCAGCAGGCACCTGTCTTTGGAGCACTGCATGTGTGCCTTCGTCAGCTGCATAGCTGTACAGCAGGGCTGAGAGATTATTCCCATTGGAGTTGAGTTTCCCTGCCCTAATCTAATAATGAACACACTCCAAAGAAATGGAAGAAAAACTAACAAACCTTGCTCTGCCCCTGAAATAAGCAGAGCTGCCCAGGCTGGCAGAGCCCTTCAGAGCTCTGAAGGGTTCCAAGCTGTGCTCAGGGCTGGGGCTGGAGCAGGGCACCCTAGTTCCTCCTCACTACACAGGCTGTACATCTCTAGAGGAAAAAATACTCTGTCAGAGCATTGTTCCTCCCAAGGTTGTCAGGAAACTGGTGGGGGGAGAGGCATGAGGTGACACAGAAAAAACAATGGAAGGAGAAAGTTAACAATAACGCTTTTTTTTAGCTGGTGTACAGCAAACTGTTCCTGACAGAACTAGTTGAAAGTTCAGTGTGGTAATGTGCCCCATTATTCCAGGTTGGCTTTGCTTTGAGTTTGTGTGAAGATGTCCCCAAGCCTCTGCAGTGTCTGTTCAGAGACATCTGCAGGGTGTGTGGTGATACAGAGGTTCCCAAGTTTCTCCTGTGGAGGTGTGCACTGCCAGCTGAGCCCCAGGCAGCTGGTCCTGCCTTGCTTTTGGATCAGCCCAAGCCCTGATTTTGAGGGCCACAACTACAAGACAATTAGCTGGTCTGAAAGCAGTGAGAACGGCAGGATTTCCATGCAGCCTCTTCTCTTTGCCTTCCCTTTGCCTGCCTCATGTCAGTGCTGGGCTCATCCCTTTTTCCTCCCAGATGTGCCTCTCCCCCTGGGGAGAAGAATCCAGTTGCAGGCCATTTGCTCTGGGATAGCCAGAAGGAGTGGGGCTACAGTATTTTAATGCTGCCTTCCCTCTCTCCATCCCTGAGAAGCACTGTGAGACAGATGGACAGTGTGTCCCCCCATGACCCTTGGGACCCTTCTCCTTGCCATCCTCCTGGCCTTTTCCAACCACCACTTGATGGCCTGGACAGCAGGATCCAGAGCTGGCTTTTGGTTTGTGAATCCCCAGGAACGTAACTTAAAATCAAGGCACTAAAATCAAACAGATACATGCATTTTGGAAAGCAAACATCCCAAGGTTGGCTGGAATGGGCCCAGTAGGGAACAGGGGCTCTTCACATCTGCAAACACTTAGAGGCAGCCCAGGGTAAGCAGAGGCAGCAGCAGAAAGTTTTAAATCTGCTCTGCTGCTGGCCGAGACATCTTCCCTCGCCCTCTCCCCCTTCCCCTGCTCCCCTTTTTTTAGTTTGGTTTTGTCTGAAGATCTGCAGGTGTCTGATACACCGCGACGAATTGGAAAATTGACTGCGATATGAAGTTAATTAAAACTGCCCTCTGTGTGTTAATCTTCTTGTCAAGTTTTAATTAAGTGCTGATAAAGGCTCAGCGTGAGGAGGTGGAGGGTGTTCCCGGTGTCCCCTCCTGTGAGCCCAGCAGCCTGCAGGCTTGGAGCTGCTTGTTGGATAACACCGGGGTTACAGTGGGTCCCCAGGTGCCTCTGGGTGCCTGTGCTTCGGTCTAGAAAGCTTGGCCATCCAGCTAAAATGCTCTGAGAGAGGAGCCCCTCAGTGCCTGCACCCATGCAGGGCTGTCACCATTTCTCTCTAAAGAAAGGGTGGCATTTGACCATTCCCTTCCTTGCATGGATGGAGCCCTGGCTCTATCCCAACAGGTCCCACTCAGGGAGAGCTCCTGCCTGGATGCAGCAGCTCTCCTCCCAGCATGGGTCATGCTCTTGGTGATGTCTGATTTTCTGCTCACCAGCCAGAAAATTCAGTATGATTGTTGTGTTTGGGTAATTGCCACTCCTTGCTGCAGGGACAGGCCAGTGTGGGAACATCAGGGGTGGGTTAGGCCTCTCCATCCATTCCTCTGCTCCTGCAGATGTTAATCTCTTTCTGCAAGGGGTTGCTGGAGCGCTCTGGGACGATTTGGGGGCATTTAGCTGAGTGGCAATGGGGATTAGCAATGGCAGAGCCTTGTGGAGGGGTTGATGAAGGTGGAATCTCACACAGAAGAGGTGCAGAGCCAGGTGCTACGAGGCAGGAGGGTTGTGGTGATCTTGGAGTCACAGGAGCTGAGTTCTACCCATGCTGTTCCCGTGGTTGGGCAGGAGGAGAAACTGAGCAGAAGGACAGGCAAGATCCAGGGCAGTTCAAATAGGTATTTCCTGGCAGACATAAGCCCCTGGAACATGTGCTCTGTCCTGAAGCTTTGCCTTCAACCTCACAATATATTTTGGTCTGCTGGGATCTGTGATGAGTCCAGGGGGTGTATCCCATGGGGAAAAGCACCCCCCTCCTCACCCCCCTCCAGCTGCAAAACCCTCTTTTGGGGGCTTTGTTGAGTGGGGGTCCCTGGGCCAGCTGCTGGGAGATCTGGGAACCTGCTGGGTTCATGGGACTGAGAAGGGGGTATTTCCTCTCCAAAGCGAAGTTCCTGGAGATTTCTTTCTCTCTTTGGAAAAGAATGGAAAGGCTTTAGCACAAAATGGTCTGTACGAGGTGTGAGGTGGGGCTGGAGCAGCAGCTCCTGGCCAGCCCCATGTCACTCTTGCCAGCTGGTGGTTGGCGAGGGCTGAGGAGACAGTGGATGCAGGAAGAAGGTTCTTAGCCCAACACATTAGGAACAATTAGTCTTCTATTAGAAAAAAACTCTTTTCCTGGATAATGTCTCCCTAAAGTGGACAAGATGATCCCCTGTTAGAGTCTAACTCTCTTTCCTCTTGCTATTTAATGAGGGCAGGTTGGAACTCAGTGTTGCCAGCAGCACAGATGTCTCTCAGGTCCCTTTTTTTTCAATGCCAGACAATACCATTTTGCAACAATTATCTCAATCATTGACCATAGATTGAGTTGGAATACATTTTGCCAAATAGCTCTTTGCTCTAAAGTTCTGTATATATTTCCATTGTGGAGTTGACATTTCCCTCTGAATGGACAATTGAACTATCTTTGCTCAGTTATAACCATTATATTTAAACTCTGTTGATTCAATTTTTGTCTTTTTTTACAGCCAGCTCCACATGAGTCTCTCCTAAGCTTTTCATTGTATTTCTAAGGTCCCTAGCCAAAATTAAGATATTTCCCACCTTCCCTTACAGCACCTTGTAATGCCTTTAAACCATTACAAATACTCTTTGAAATATCTCAGGGCCAGATCCAGTGTGCAAGAGGAATTAAAAGTTGCTAGTTCAGAGCCCAAGCCATTAACCTGACCAGCCAAAGTGCTTCTCCTGCCTCAGGTTTTTCAGCTTAACGTAGGTACAACACCTGCATTTGCAATTAGGAAATTATTAAGTGACACTGCTTTTAAAATTAATTGTGACTGTTCCTGAGCTGGGACAGCCCCCACTGTGGATTTCTGCGCCCACTTCCAGCTCCAGGATTGGGCAGTTGGGGATTTCTGGACGTGTCTTTCCATTGTACTTCAGTCTCCAGCTTAAGGGAGACAATTTTAGCAGTTATGAGCTTGTCAATCTCTAGCAGTTTGTTTTGGAGCTAATGAATTTAGGAAGGTTCCCATATTTCTGTCCTCCTCTTCAGCACGCCCGGGAGCATGCTTGGCTCCAGCTGCCCAGCCTGTTTCTGAGAGCTAGTTTCTTCCCCCCAGTCACCAAGATTAATTTTGTACAGGCATCTTCATATGCTGGGGGCAAAAAAAAATAAAATCTAAAAACCCACCTGGAATCAATTGTCAGCACAATGGAAGTTGGCATAGCTAACACCAGGGAGAAAGGGTGGACAATAGTTTATTTACCAGAAATACTGCTTTGGGGACAATCAAAATTATTGGTGAGTTACTGCCAAATTGGATGAATGGAGTAAACTGGGAAAAAAATTAAGGGGGTGGAGGGAAAAAAACCCTGGAAAAGTCAAAACCTTTAGTCATACTATTTTCTGAAATGAATTTGTTTTTGTTTTGAATGGACACTGAGAAATTTGCCTGAATTTGAGCAGAGATTTAAAGAGACATCCAAACAAGTGGTTCTCCACTGGGCTGGGGGAAACAAACCCTTCCTCCCTTCCCTCTCTTTGCTGGGAAGAACCCCAGGGCAGAGCCCATCCTGGGTGGAAAGCACCATCCCTGCTCCCTGCTCTCCATCCTGGCTTATCTCTGTTCCTCCAACCCTTGCCCACTGTGTTTATTCACACTATAAACTTCTTGGTGGTGGGGTCTGTCTCTCATTGCATTTGTTTTGAAGGCCTGTCCCCACTCGTGGCTTATCTTTGGGCACAGAGATAACAACAACCAACAACCCTCTTTGCTTATATCACCGTCTCTTTTAAATGTTCCCATAATCTAAACCAGCTCTTGTATCTCCTCTTCCTTCCTTCGTGTCAAAGCACCCGCTCGATGTAGCCCTGATGGGCCCGGCTCCTGCAGAAAGGAACTGCTCTTTGGACTCCTTTTCTGCAGAGGAAGAAGTCAGACTGATGCAATGTTTCTGCAGGATCCCACTGCAGGGGCCACAGGAGAATCACAGAGTCACAGAATTCCTGTGGTTGGAAAAGCCCTTCAAGATCATCGAGTCCAACCAGTAACACTGACAAGTCCTTAACTAAACCATATCCTTCAGTACTATGTCTAGACGACTCTTAAATCCCTCCAGGGATGGTGGCTCCACCTGGGCACCCTGTTCCAATGCCTGACATCCTTTTTGGGGAAGAAGTTCTCCCTAACATCCAGTCTAAACCTCCCCTGGTGCAATTTGAGGCCATCACCTCTTGCCTTATCACTTGGAACTTTGTTGAACAGACAGATCCCACCCTGGCTACAACCTCCTTTCAGGCAGTCGTAGAGAGTGTTGAGGTCTCCCCTCAGCCTCCTGTTCTCCAGGCTGGACACCCCCAGCTCCCTCAGCTGCTCCTCCTAAGACATGCTCCAAAAAAAAGATAAATAATTGCTCCATGTTTGGCCAAATGTAACTTTGGAGCTCAGGAGTGCCCAGGACCTGAGCCCACCTGGAGAGGTGCACGGAGGCTGCTGTGTGTCCATCTCAGCAGCACATGGGGCTCCAGCCTCAGAAAGCCAGGCAAGGTGTCATTGGGAAGCAAGATCCACCTCCCACCCACTGGGGACCTTGCAGGGGCTGGTGGGTGCCCCCATGGGGATGGAGCATCCCTGCAGCTCCACCCCTCTCCCCTGCCTCCATCCCTTTCCAACACCCACCCCGACAATGTCTTTGTGCCTTTTCCAGTGGGATTGCATCTCCCTGCTTGTGCTCAGGGTGGGGAAACCCCCCTGCAGCTCTCCAGACATGAACACACCTATAGCCAGAGCTGTGCCTGGCACTGTGACTGCTGCCCTGTCTGAGCACGGCTGGCTCTGGTACAGGATTGCCTGCCTGTTCCATGCTTGGGGGGGTATATTCCCCTCCTCTTTGCTTTTTATCCCCCTTGGAAAGGGGTGTCCCTCCCAATGTGTGTGCTGCAGGGCTGTGGGCAGATGCAGAGCAGGTGTGTGTCACGCAGCCATCCCTGGCCCTGGTCACCCGAAGGGAAGCCAGAGCTGCCAGGAGCTGAAGGGCAGCAGAAGGACATCTCAATTATTCTGTGTCATCTGCAAGGAGCTCAGCTCTTGTCAGAGTCCCAGCGGAGAGCAGTGAAACAGTAACTCAGCTGGAGGGAAAAAAGAAAGTGGAGAAAAAAAAATATTAAAAAATTTAAAAATGAAAAGAAGGAAAAAATAATAATAAAAAAAAAGGCCCTTGCAGTCTGCACAGAAGCTAAGGTCATTGGGATTGACAGCTGCTAGGAGATATCTCTATTTCTTGTGCTGAAAATAACACTTCTCTGGGCTCCAGATCTGCGTTTTCAATTAAATATTGGGCAGTGAAGAGTAGGGAAAAAAAATCTCAGCGATAATTTCGAGAGGAGGGGGAGGAAATGGAAAACAGGCTCGTGAAGGAAGCCTATCTGACTGCTTCCAGTAACCTTATTTCCTCGGGATTGTCCTATGTGTTTCTGCTTCCCTGGTCTCTTATCTTCACCTCCCCTTTTGAAGCCCTGGGAAATTGGAGGCAGCAGCTAGAGGAGTAACTCTGGGTGGAGAGAAGCTGGGAGCCTGTCACTTGCACCTCCCATTGTGGGAGGAAGGAGTCCTGGAGGAGATGCTGGCTGCTGTGTGGTGCTGGGGGATGTGGGCAGCTCCTCCACACCTCCCACTGCCTCCTGCTCCTGTTGTGCTTGTGGGATGTCTTTGCTGGGCACAGTTAATTGGCAGCCAAGCCTGTACAGGTGGGATTTCCTTACTCACCCAGTGTGTCCAGAGGCTCAGGGCTGTGGAGGTTTCAGCTCAGTAGGGTGGCTGCTGGTGCTGGCCATGGCTGGGCTCATGCAGTGCCTGGGGGGTGCAGTTCCCAGCACTTTCCCTGAGGATTCACCTGCCCCCAGTGTTTCCCTGGTCCTTGCATCAGACTCTCCTTTGCCCACCTGATGCCCACAAAGTGGTGTCTGATGGTGTCCTGCTCCTGTGTTAGAGGCTCCAACCACTTCTTTCCAATCTGGGCACAACTTGCCCCCAAACTAGGGGCAGTTACCCCATTTCCTTCCTTGCACAACCTTGTTCCCTGCCTGGGGGTTCCAAAAGTGTTTCTTCCGTTTGGAGCAACTTGATCCACTGGGAGGTGTCCCTCCCCATGGCAGGGAGTTTGGACTAGATTATCTTTAAGGTCCTTTCCAACCCAAACAATTCTGTGACTCTGTGATTTAATTAGTCAGTGCAAAAGGGATAGGACAGTGTTTCCAGTGGGAAAAGCTTTTGAAAAGTCCATGGCCTGGAGCAGCCAGCCCACCTGGAGGGCTGAGCTGGCTGGGAACACTCAACCACTGCGTGCCTGCAGATGTTCCTGCAGGTAACTGTGCTGGTACCATCAGCATCCCCTGCCAAGGAGTCTGGGAATTGGGGGTTTCAGCACAGACAACAGCTAAAACAACAATAGCAGGCTCTGTAATTACTGCCATTGTTCCCAGGCATGAGCCTGCATCAACATCATCATTACAACTCACTAACATGCGACGCTGTTGTGTGATTGCAGAAAGTGCAGCAGCTGTTGATATAAAACTAATTAATAAATGGTTTCACCCTGCTAACCCTGTTCAGTTGGGAACTGGGCAGGCTGCTGGGAGGCTGCGGAAAGGCACAGGGGCTGTGCCAGCCTGGAGCTGGGGGTCAGGGCTAGCAGCCACTCTGCCCTCCCCAGGCAGGGTGCTCCTGCTGGATGCCACTGAGGAGCAGCCCATGGCTGGACATCACACCTGCATTCTGAAAGTGTCCTCAAGAGCTAAGTGGGGCTATTTGAAATCATTTCAGTCCAGCAGTCACTGTTGAAGCATCCGGGTGGGGTGTTTGTGTGCTCCTTTCTAATGTGACTCTTTGTCCCAGTCCCCTAGAAGTGGCAAAAACTCTTGCTCAGGGCTGGAAGCTGGAATCCATGGGGCTGGGGGGGTCCATCAGACACCATCAGACACCAGAGGAGATGCCAACAGGCTCCATCTTCACAGTTGTCTTTCCCTGGACCTGTGCGCTGGGAGTCAGGCTCACACATCATCAAGCATACCTGCCATTGCACTGACAGGCTTCCCTGGAACATGAGACTATTTATTTTAGATGCTGAGAAACAGAAATATTTGCACTAAGCAGCAGACATGATGGGAGCAGATGCAGATACTTCACCTTTGGATCCTGGCCTTGCCGGTTTGCTAGGAGCTGTGCAGGAGGCTGATGAATTGCAAACACATTAAGACCCCAACTTGCTGGCAGACCTCTTGCCTGGCTTTGTCAGCTGTTCAGCTGATGAGTTGTTTAAGTGGTCTTTTTATTGTGCTTCCTTTCCAACTGTCTGACATGCTCATGGTTGGAGGCTCTGCTGAGCTGCAGGCAGCCTGCTCTGACCTGTCCTTTACACCAGCGGGTTCTTCTGAGCCCTTTTGGGCAGGTGGAAAGAGGGTCTGTGTGTCCCCTAGCTACTGGCTCCATGGATTTTGTACCATGGACATCTATTGTGATTCCACCTGAGCTTCTTTTTATTAGTCCTGTGAACCTGTTTGCCCATTTGCCCACAACCTGAGCAACTCTCCTCAAAAAGCTTTCACTGAGATGCCAAAGCATTTCACCAAAATCGATGTTATTTCCTACCCTGACATCCCTTCTCTGCTTCTTTCAAGCTTTGTCCAGAAACTGCAGAGCTCCCACAAGAGTGTGCTCACCTGGAGTGGGGAGCTGAGGACTCATCTCCCAAGATCTCCAGCTGGTTTTGCAGCCCGTTGGGAGTTTTGCCACTGGGAACAGCGCTCTTCCCAAACACACACCTTTCCACAGGAAAGCAATGGCAGTAAAACTGAGCGCTGCAACCCAAAGCAATAAGTAGGTCTGATTTTTCCAGGGTTGGGAATAGCTTCTCATTTTCAGGGCTCCTAGGGTGTTGCCCCACGGGGAGGTGGAGCAGAGTCTGCCTGGAGAAAGCTGAGCAGGAGCTGCCGGGCCCGGCAGGACGGCGAGACAGGAGCACCTGGAAAGAATTAACGTTTATCCTCAGCCAGGGCTTGTAAGGAGCAAGAACAAAGCAGGCGAGGAAAAACCAGAGCAAGAACAAAATGGTGCTAGTGGGAAAAAGCATGCCTGCTTCTCTGCAAGGGGGACTGAGCAGTACTGCTGGGCTCTGGGGGAGAAGCTGCTCCCTGGAAGGGACTCAACCTGTCTCACGGTTTCTTTTCTGTTCATGTCTGCCTCTGATTTTTTCCCCTTCTTTGTCTTTCCTTCCTTTTCCAACTTTCGTAGAATAGAATTATCACAAATTCATCCTGGTTGGAAGGTACCTTGAAGGTCATCAAGTCCAACCACAACCTAAATCCCTCTACCATAACCTGATTTACCCATTCAGTGCTTAAATCAAGTCACTAAGCACTATAACTTTATCCCATCCCTTTTTCCTTCTCTACCTTCTGTTTTTTTCTATGAATCCTTCTCACACACTCCTCTTTTTTTTTTTTTTTTCTCCAGAAGGTGGTGTTTCTTTCTATGCCCAATGACCATTCCTACTTTCTCAGCATCCTGGGGGGCTTAGTACCCCAGCTGTCCTTTCTCCAGGATGAATCCTCAGCACTGATCCTTACCTGCAGCTCTTCCTCGTGAGGTGCAGGAATGGGGGCAGGCAGAGTTTGAGCACTGCTGCATTTAGGTAAATTAATAGACATTTTGGAGGCTGCAACTCATTTGAATTTGACCCATCTTTGCCAGGGCTATTCTGCACGTGGTGCTCCAGTGGACTGAGAGGGCTTGTCACCTCTAGGACACCTGGTACCTGCTTCCCAATGATAAGCTACTCTTAGCCTCCTGACTGACTTCTGCAGGAACTCCACCAGGCCTCATCACACCAATTACTCAAACAAAGGGCAAAAAGAATTGCATTTCACAGGGGACTTCTCCTCCTCCCTGTCCTCCTGGTGCACTGTGCTCTTGGTGGAGGAGTTCTTCACCCCATCAGGGCTGCTGAGCCAAGAGCAGGACTCCACCTCAGGCTTATCCAATTGACAGGCCTGAATACACTTTTTAGAGGAATTTGTTTCCTGATCTGTGGGTGTGTGGAGCATTTGCAACCCTCCTTACTCCTTGATTGCGCCAGAGGTTTGGCTGAGTGTGACTCTGGCTCCGTTAGACAAAATTCCTGGAGCAGAAGAGCAGAGCAGAGGCTGGAAACCAGATAAATCCCTCTACCATAACCTGATTTACCCATTCAGTGCTTAAATCAAGTCACTAAGCACTATAACTTTATCCCATCCCTTTTTCCTTCTCTACCTTCTGTTTTTTTCTATGAATCCTTCTCACACACTCCTCTTTTTTTTTTTTTTTTCTCCAGAAGGTGGTGTTTCTTTCTATGCCCAATGACCATTCCTACTTTCTCAGCATCCTGGGGGGCTTAGTACCCCAGCTGTCCTTTCTCCAGGATGAATCCTCAGCACTGATCCTTACCTGCAGCTCTTCCTCGTGAGGTGCAGGAATGGGGGCAGGCAGAGTTTGAGCACTGCTGCATTTAGGTAAATTAATAGACATTTTGGAGGCTGCAACTCATTTGAATTTGACCCATCTTTGCCAGGGCTATTCTGCACGTGGTGCTCCAGTGGACTGAGAGGGCTTGTCACCTCTAGGACACCTGGTACCTGCTTCCCAATGATAAGCTACTCTTAGCCTCCTGACTGACTTCTGCAGGAACTCCACCAGGCCTCATCACACCAATTACTCAAACAAAGGGCAAAAAGAATTGCATTTCACAGGGGACTTCTCCTCCTCCCTGTCCTCCTGGTGCACTGTGCTCTTGGTGGAGGAGTTCTTCACCCCATCAGGGCTGCTGAGCCAAGAGCAGGACTCCACCTCAGGCTTATCCAATTGACAGCCCTGAATACACTTTTTAGAGGAATTTGTTTCCTGATCTGTGGGTGTGTGGAGCATTTGCAACCCTCCTTACTCCTTGATTGCGCCAGAGGTTTGGCTGAGTGTGACTCTGGCTCCGTTAGACAAAATTCCTGGAGCAGAAGAGCAGAGCAGAGGCTGGAAACCAGAGATCTGGGCCCTAGGACATTGCCTTGGTGGGCAGCAGATGATGTGAAACCCCTTCTGAGCTCCCAGAGACACTCATCTGCAAAGGCAGGTACTGGCAAACCTGTGGGCAGCTGAGGAAGGTCTCTCTCTTTTCACCACGGGTTAGACCAGCTGGCCTGTTGGGATTTCTGGCCTCCCTGGAAGCAACAGGGAGGTGGGATCTCCAGTGAGTTCCTGCAGCCACATTCCCAGCCAGTTTTGTTGCTGCACAAGCTTGGAGAAGCATTCATGCATGTGAGTGTTTTACTCAAAGCTGAACTCTAGGAGAGGCTGGAGACAGAAGGGACCTAAGTAACTCGTCCACTCCATCCCCTTGAAATCTCCAACTTCCTGAGTTTGTCCCACCACCACCTTCTGCCCCTATAGGGCCTGATGTTATAGGGTAGCAGTAAAAAGTTACTAGGTATAAATGAACTGATGGGGATTAAAGAACCAGCACATGCCTCCTGAAAGGCTTTAAAAGCATCCTGTTTAGAAACAGCCCTGTTTCCGTGTCCTACATTCTTGGTAATTTTCTTTCTCCTGTTTTTGGTGGGTTTTTTTTCCATTCATATGGAGGAATTGCAGATGGAGCAGGCTGCCCAGGTCCCATGTCATCCCTCCTCCCCTGGGACAGTCCTGGCCCACTCAGCTCCTTCCAAGGCTTTTGCCTTTCCCTAGGGTGTTTGGGGTTTTTTAGGGATTTTTTTGAAGATTGTTCATGTCTTTGCCCAAAGAACTTGGAGATCCATATTCCCAGTGAGGTGTACCAAGGCAGGGTGCAAGCTTCTCAACCTCACAGGGCAAACAGATCATGCCCAGGGCTCCTGTGAGCTCAGCTGATGCCCAGTGGGTAGTTCTCCCATTGCACCCCACTTTTCCCAAGGAAAATTCAAATTCTTCTCACTTTGGGATTTAATGAGCTGAGCTGGACTGGGAAATTCTGTGCAGTGTAAGGTTTTTCTTTTCTTTAAAGAGCATTTCTATTCACTTTGCACTGGCAAACACTGGCAGTTAGGAACAGGGAACCCATGAGACAGCAGTAGAGCAATAGCCTCTGTGGTCTGCATTTCTAGTGGGTTTTTGCAACTCAGTTTGTATGCTGAGGTCACTTGGGTTAATCTGTGAAGTGAGCAGCTGAGCAGCTCTTGGCAGGAGAAGTGGGAAGGGAGTAGAACTGGGACGTACTGGGGCATTTAGGATCATTTGCAGTCTTGTCTTCCAGGTGTTACTAGAAGAACCAGCACCCCTGTAAGTGTCCAAGGGCAGGTTGGATGGGGCTTTGAGCAACCTGGTCTAGTGGGAGGTGTCCCTGTCAGTGCACCCTCCTGTGCTCCAGCTTGTGCCCATTGCCCCTTGTCCTGTCACTGGACACTGAGGAAAAGAGTCTGGTCCCACCCTCCTGCCACCCCCTGTAGATATTGACCAGCACTGATCAGATCCCCCCTCAGCCTCCTCCTCTCCAGCTGAGCAGCCCCAGCTCTCCCAGCCTTTCCTCAGGCAGATGCTCCAGCCCCTTCAGCATCTCAGTGCCCTGGGCTGGATTCTCTCCGGTAGTTCCTTGTCCTTCTGCAACTGGGGAGCCCAGAACTGGAGACAGTGCTCCGGATGCAGCTTCACCAGGGCAGAGGAGAGGGGGAGGATGACCTCCTTTGACCTCCTAATATTTCTGTGGTATTTTGAAAGCCTTAATGACTCTGAAGAAGCAGCCTGGTGTGACTTAAATGGAGCTGGTGGAGCTGTGCCACAGCCCTCAGCCAGGAGCTGCTCTTCAGGGCCGCCTCTCCCAGACGATCAGGAGAGGCTCTAGGAGAGGTGCTGATGAGTCTCCAGAGGTTTATGAGTTTTGAGCCATTCAGGCAGCTCATCTAGATGTATTGCACAGATCTTTGGTTTGAAGATTAGGTTGGAAAACTTTGAAAGATCTCCCTTCCCCTGAGATTTCATGTGCTTCCTGGCTCTGCTTGAACCAAAACCGCAGTGTCAGAACAAAGGCTTTTCTCATTGCACCTTGCTATTTGAGATGAAAACAAAGCGCCAGCAGTGAGAGGCTCTTGGATGTGTCTTTCTAAGCAAGAGCAAACCAAACATTTCCAGCCTGTATCAGCTGAGGTTTGAGTTGAGTTGCAAAGCAAGGGCCTGAGCCAGATTGTGTTTTTTCCAAGCATCGTGGAAAAAAAATCAGAAGTTTGGTTCCTACCTACTTTCAGAAGAGCATCCAGCTCGGATAAGATCCCTCTTGCTGCCCTCATGTGCTTCATTTGCATGCTGGGTGGCCTGAAGCTTTTTCCCATGGTCGCTGAGAGAAACCAGCAAAGGGGTGGGTAGAAAACCAGGGACAGTGGAATATTATTTAAGTAGGTTGCTTGGCTTTCACACACCCACTTGTAACTGAGCCCAGCACTCGCCTCCCTCTGCTGGGGTTTAATGCCATCTCTGTTCTGTGTGTTGGCATCTCTCTCCACCTGGTTAATACATGTGTAGATGGTGTTAGAAGACACTTCTCCAAAATGAAGTGTGGGAAGATGGTTTGTTCTCTCCCTGGCAAGCTGCAGATTATGAGGTGCATGTGCTTCTGCAGTGACAACAGGGATAAGGGAGTGTTAATATTGCCACGAATCCCTCCGTTTGAGGAAAATGGGGCTTTTTTTATTCTAAACTGTTAAAGCATTTTACAGAGCTCTCCAGGAATGGAACCCAGGAGCAGTGAGTGTGTCCAGCTGCTTCCCATGAACCTCACGGAACGATCCCGCCGTCGAAACCTGGTGCCTGTCTGAAGTGATGAGATGTTCGTGAGGCAGAAAATTCTGCATTAAAGTAGACATTGATCCCATCTGAGGTGTCTGTTCTGCTACAACTCGTCTGACTCTTAATTTCTTTCTGCCATGCCTTCTGCATCTGCCTGCATCCTTCTCCCTGCACCTGCGTTTCAAGCGTCATCGGGGTTGGCTGGTTGGGGGGTGTCAGGGGATGGCCTGGATGGGCTTTGCTTTTCACTGCAATGCCTCTTGGAAATGAATTACCCAAATAAGACTTTTGTGTGTAAATTTCCCTGGGCTTCTAGGATGCCATGCACCTCTTCTCCCTTGTTCCACCTCTGTCTGGGTGGGTTTGTGACACAGACCCTTCCCCACCTGCCTTCAGGGCTGCTCTGGGGATGGGCTTGGGCACAGGTTCTGCTCCATGCTGGAGATGAGAGTCCTCCAGCCCCTTCCATAGCCTTGTGTCTCACCTCCCAGAAGGAGGAGATGCCAATATCCCTTGCAGCAGTGTGGGTGGACTTGAGCTGAGGAGGCCAAGCTGCACCCAGAGCGTGGGGCTGGGGCTCAGGGACTGTGGGGGTGGCTCAGGCATCACTGCTGCTGGGATGGACACCAGCCCTGGGTGATGACTGAGGCTGTGGTGAACCATGTCCAGAAGCTCTGGAGGGGGCTGAAGACTGTCCTCTGCCTCGCTGATGATGTTGTTTGGGAGCAGAGCCCTTCTCCAGCAAGCACTCCCTACCACACCATTTAATTCCCAGGACACAAGCTGCTGCGGCTTCTCACCACAGGCAACAGGATTTATTCCAACCATGACATACCTTTGGTTTTCCTGCACTTGTGGCTTGCATCAGACATCGACCACCAGTCTCCCATGGAGCTGTTCCTCTGCCTCCCCATTCCCTCCCCACAGCTCTCCCCGTTGGAGCAAGACCCTCCCACCACTGTGCTCCTTCAAAGAGCTTTCACACCAAGCTGGGAAGTGGATGTTTTGAGGCTCCATGTACCCATGGACACATCCAGTCAGTGCTTCCATCCATCTGCTGAACTCTTTGGGAAAAATAATAAATAAATAAATAAATAAATGAAGCAGCCAAACAATGAGTGAGTATAAAAGCATATGTGGAGAGTTGGCTAGAAGCATTCCCTGACTCACAGCATCTATGCTCCTGCATGTCTGCTCCACACACAGATCCCTGCCTCTCCTTACCCTTGCTTTAATTAGTGGGGGCTGAGCACACTCTGGGAACATGCTGGAAGAAGAGTGATGAACAAAACAGCAGCTCCAGATGAGCAAAAACATCTGAGGAGTGCAAGATGGAAAAATGGGTTGGTCTCTGTTCTCCAACCATGTGTCCGTGCACCACGCTGGTGACTGCTCCAGCTAACGAGCATCTTCACTCCCAGGAGCAGGCAGAGGTTCAGGCAAGCAGGGGAACTGCCTGCACCAATTACCTGTGTGAGAGCACATTCCTGAAAGTGTCTTTTCTCTGAGTGGTATTTAGCTTATGCTCTTCTGATGCTGGATTAGAGGTCTGGAAAGTCTCCTGCCTTGGGCCTTGGCCAAGGCTGTTCTCAAATACCTCCAGCGATGGTGCTGCTGCTTCTTCCTGAAGAAGCTGGCCTGTTGGTGAGGTGACCCAGTGCTCCTGGTAAATTTTCCTCCACACAGCTTCCTCCAGGTGCCCCCAGCCAGGACATTAAATCCCCTTCTTTGTGGCTGGGGACCCCTGATTCTTCTCCTCCACAAATCTGTGTGGACTGTCGGTCTGTTGTCCACTCAGTCTCAGCTAAGAGTTTGCTAAGCTGGAATAATTTCCTTCTTATTTGATTTTTCTGAGAGAGCCACAGACTTTTCCAAAAGTGCTCCAAGAATGCAGCCTAGTGGCCTCTGCAGCCACCTGCTCCCCGTGCTCCTCACTGTCACAGCTCTCAGGTGATGGAGGGACAGAGGGGCCAAGAGTGCCGGGAAGGGAAGGGCTGTCCCAGGCAGCAGGAACCTCCCCCTTGCCCTCCCCAGCAATGAGATCAGGACAGTGATAATGGCTTTGTTTAAAAGGAAGAAGAGGAAGGAAAACCGAAGTCGAACACAACAGGAGTTGCCTCACCCAAGTATCCCAAGGACCTTGGCTGCCAGAATTGCGTAGAAATAAATGCTCCAGACAATGCACGGCCCTATCTGGGAGCTGCAGGAGCCCAGCCAGGCCCCTCTTCCCTCACAAGATCTGATAGGGCTCTTTGCTGGCACGGGATGGGTGCACCAGCCATTGTTCCCACGCTGCTGCCTTGTCCTGGGATCCACCGGGCTCGCCGGGAGCAGAGAATCACAGGAAATGGGACCAGATCATACCCGACCTTTGACTGCCTCCCATCTCAGGGCAGTGTTTAATTTCCCCGCTGTCCCTGTTGGCCCTTTTTGGACACAGGGAACAGAGCAACATGCAAACAGTTGGTCTCCCAAAATAACTACGGATGCTCTCATTGCCGGCCTGATTCCTGCTCTGCCTGGCCATGGCCTCCCCCTGGCAGAGCCTGACTCCAAAGAGCTTCAGAAAAAGCAGATTATGATCTTCGGGCTCCTCACTATGGAAGAGGTCGGGTTTTACTACCAGCCTTTCCACAGACAAGCTGTGTGGCTTTGGGCAGCACAGGCTTTGGTCCCAAATGAGGCAGGAAAAGACCTTGCAAGATCTGGAGCAAGTAGCTGGGGGGATGGTGGGGTTTACCACAACTGGCTGTCACCACCAGGTCCCTTCCTGCCCATCTTCCCACCTGGAAGTGGGACCCAACAGCTTTCCAGCTTTAAAATATTACCCTTAATTAATTTGTCTGAACCAATGCTCCTGGTAATACTATTATTTGTAATACCTCAGTGCATCCCTAGGGAAGGGCACAAGTCTTAATTAACATCTGTAAAGCTGCCTGAGCACCGTGCCTGGAAAATGTGAGACAGGGAAGGTTTCTGTCTTATCAAGATGGTTTTATCTGATTTTTTTATTTACTTTTTTTTCCTTCTTTGCAGACCCCCTTCTTTTGCCCAGTGAGCACACAGACCTCCAGCTATGCTCATGTGGTGGGCTGGCTTTTCAGCATCACCTCTGCTGGCAAGGAGCCTGCTGACCCCAGTTTTCCCACTTTTCATGGCTTTTCACACTGGATATCCAAATGTTTTCCAACAACAAGTTTGTAGCCCCCAGTGATTTGCAGACCCTCACAAATTGCCTTCCCTGTGAAGGAGCTCAAACTTGCTTTTATGCAAGGGGTGGGGGGACAGTCACACTGGAAGCAAACATCTCCTGGGTTTGCTAAACAGCTCAGGAGTCCTCGCTGCTGTCTGCTCCCTACCTGAGCAGTTAGACAGAAAGCAAATGTAAATCCCCCAAGCTGCAGGAAGCAAGAGTGAGGTCTGTGACTGGCACCCCCAGGGAGGGTCTCTGGGGTGCAGGACAGGGCAGACAGATAGTGCCCGGCCAGTGCTGCCCACCCCGAGTGCTGAGCCTCAGCAGTGCCAGGCTGCTCTGAACTAATGAGCCTTTCTGGAAAAGCAGGAGGCAGGCCCAGGCAGGTGAAGTGCCCCAGTGCTGCTCTAAGTTTGCTCTGGGTGTGTAGCTGGATCTCACATCCAGAACACTACAGGTGCTTCATGGCCCAACTTTCGTCTCATCTGCCAGGGGTGCAATGACCCTAAATCCTTCCTTTTTCCATAGGAATGAGTGGGAAGATGGGTATGGCTGTTACCTGCCCTTTGGCTGAGCATCCATCCAGGTTCTCCCCCTTTTTTTTTCCTTCTCCCATTCCCCAACACAGTCCTGGGACAGGATGGGATCCACAGCTTCCTCCTCGTGCAGTCAGGTACACGCTGCCCAGGAATGGTTTTGCAGGACTAACCACTGTGTTCTTCCAGCAAGGAGAGGCCCTCAGCTCTGTTGCTGGTTGTTGTCAAATCTTTTCAGCCAAATCTTCAATGTCTTGGCTGAACTGTGCTCCAGAGCCAGCCAGATTTCTGATGCTTAGCAAAAATATTCATTAACGACTTAATCTGCGCACACACAGGGGAAGCTTTTAGTGTGTTTGTTCTAGGTCTGTGAAAGAGTGATCTGGCCACTGCTTTAAACTCTGCCTTGATCTGTGAGCTCAGAGCTGAAGAATTCAGAAAAATGCTGTGAGGGGATGTGGTCCAAAGTATCTCTGGTGCTCACACTGACACACATTGCTCGGCTGAAAACTCGTGTGTTGCAAAGTGCAGCAATTTCCTGCAAAACTGGCACCAAAATGCTGCAGGATGTGGGGCTGAGGGGGGAGGTGCTGCCCTGCTGCTTTGGGAGGGAAGGTCTGGGGGCTGTAATCCCTCCTTTAGGGGGGATTTGGGAGGATCCGCCCAGGAGATGGTGCTGCGTGATGGGAAAGCATCAAACCCCTCTGCCTTTGTGGTGGTGTCCCCTGTGCCACCTTCTGTAATCTTTGGGATGTCCCATTCCTGCCTCTTGGGACTCTGCCTCGTGCAATCAGGCTGATGCCCCCTGACTCTCAGCAGGGACATGGGTGGCTTGGTCAGAGCAAGCTGAGAGAGCACCATGAGAGCATCATCTGCTGCAAAGCCAGAGAGGGCAGGACAATGCTGGGAACAGGGAAAGCCAAGGGTTGGAATTTGAAAGGCTTTCCTGTGGGGTTAGTGTGACTCCTCTCCTCTCAAGGCACCATCATCCTGCCCAGAATGAAATACTCTTTCCAGGCACCACAGGCAAAGCAGGACTGACACTGCCTCCAGACCTGTGGGTGCCCTTCTCCATGGATGAGCTGAGCCCCACTTCTCAATGCTGCTGATGACACGAAGAAAGCAGCTGAAAGTCTCTTACGTGGCTCTCTGGGACCTCCAGGGTAACTCTGGCAGCTCTGGGGTATCTTTGCAGTTGGTTGTCCTGATGGCTTCAGGTCCCAGCAATTCTGGCATTAGCAGCTCCTGCAGATAAACCATCCCTGCTGAGAGTCCTGCAGCAGGAAAAGAGCTGGTGCAGGGATGAGTCTCAATGCTCGTGGCTTGCACGAGGAGGGAGAGTGGAGTGGGAAGGAAGGGAAAGGATGAGGGAGGCACCACAGGAAGAGCTGCCAGTGCTGGGTGGGTAGACACAGAGCAGTGTGAGGGTTGGCTGGACAGGGAGCTGTAAGCTTGTGATGCAGTCATGAGGCCCAGAACGGTGTGTAACCATCCCACCTGCCCCCGCAGCACCATCATCCCTCCTCCCCAGCCCAGATGAGACCATCAGGTGGGTGTCTCTGAGTCACTTGAGCATCCCCCAGGCTGGGGTGTGCTGGGACTCCCAAGCTCTGGTGACTTTTCCAAAATGGCTGTGTGTGGTGCCTGTTCCTAAGTGGGAGAGCTCCCCCGAGACGTTTGGCTCACTGGGTGACCCACCAGCCCTGCAGCCTCGTGCAAGGGGGACACATGCCTGTGCCATCCCTGGTGGCTGGAGGGCTGACGTGAGGATTCTGATGGCTGGTGCCTCCTCATCTCCATCTGTACCATCAGGTCATGCTCTGCAGGACAAAGGGCTGCTGTCACCATGCAAATGGGACCTTCTGCCCCAGCAGAGGTGCCCCTGATGGCTCCTTGGTCCCTGCCAGCCATGGGCAGGGAGCTGCCAGCTCTGACTCTGCACCCTCTGCCTGCACAGATGCTTTGGGGAACTTGCATGATCACAGACTGGGGGCATCCTGTCCTTCCTGGGGGTGTCATGGGGTGAGGAGAGGATATTCTCTAGGACACCATGAGATGCTGGGCTGGAACAAGGCATGGACAAATGATGCATTTTGGTCCCCTTGCCCTCCCTTTCCCTTTGGCAGAGGCTGTTGTGTCTGATGCTAACCTGTTACAGCTGATAACAGCCACAATCGCTGCCGCGAGAAAAAATCATGGGATGCCAGATAATTTCCATGCACAACAGGAGCCCTCGGGCTGTGTCAGCATGAGCCTCTTCCTTCCCCCTGGCTACCATCACCACCACTGGGCCAGGTGTGGGGGGGAAGTGGATGAGCTGGGGGAGCCAGGCTCCCACCCTGGGGTGACCCTCTGTTGGCCCCTGCTGCTGGATGCTGAGAGCTGGGGGACAGACAGATGCACACATGGATGGACAGGCAGACACAACTTTTATAGGGATTTTTAGGCAACTTATGATAACAGCCACAATCGCTGCTGCGAGAAAAAATCATGGGATGCCAGATAATTTCCATGCACAACAGGAGCCCTCGGGCTGTGTCAGCATGAGCCTCTTCCTTCCCACTGGCTACCATCACCACCACTGGGCCAGGTGTGGGGGGGAAGTGGATGAGCTGGGGGAGCCAGGCTCCCACCCTGGGGTGACCCTCTGTTGGCCCCTGCTGCTGGATGCTGAGAGCTGGGGGACAGACAGATGCACACATGGATGGACAGGCAGACACAACTTTTATAGGGATTTTTAGGCAACTTAGTACATAAAACCCTTAGGAACCAAAGTTCTGAAATCACACATCTGGCAGTGTCCCAGGGAGGGCTGGTGTGTCCCAGGGAGGGTTGATGTGTCCCAGGGAGGGCTGGTGTGTCCCAGGGAGGGTTGATGTGTCCCAGGGAGGGTTGGTGTGTCCCGGGGGGGTTGGTGTGTCCCAGCTGAAGCCCTTGCTGCCAGTGTATCCAGACTGGGGGGGCTCTTGTGGGACCAGATGTGAAGGGCCCAGAAGGAGATGCTGGTAGAGACACAGCTCAGCTGGGAATGCATTTCTCATTTTATAGAGGGAATGCTGATGAGTAATAAACAAGGTGCTGCTGGAGTCTTGCTTGGAGGAAAGAGAGGAGAGAGTGGAGGGGCTGAGGGAAAGGAAGGAGCAGAAGGAAGAAGAGAAAGAAAGGAATGACCTTGGTGAGTTCTTCTGGCTGCTCTCCAGGTTGCAGGCTGATGCCAGAAAAATCTCCGAGTCCCTTCTGGCTGGAAGTCCACTCCCCACGTTAGGTGAATCACACACACACATTTCTGGAACATGACATGTTCCCAGTTGCAAAGCTCACAGTAATTACAAAAACTACAAGACCAAGGCAAGGGGAAAAAAACTGTGAGTCACCCGTGGAAGTGGTGTTATTGTGCTGTGGCAGAATCAGCTTTTGCTGATTTCCAAAGGTGGATGCAGAGCAGCCTCCTGTCCTGCTGGGAAGTGCTCTCAGCTGCTGCCCTTGCCTTGCCTGGCTGCCAGAACCAGGTCTGGAAAAGACCAGGAGAGTTTAGGATTGCTCTGGAAGAGGCCAGGAGACATTAGGACGTGTCTGGACAGGGAAGCTAAATTGCACTTAGGTAGGGCATGAGATTCCTGTGGGATGACTCCGGATGAGAAGTAGCTGTTGTTCACTTAACTACCAGTGGGAATGTTCTTGCTCCTCGTTGGGGGGGAACTGCCCATGTTAACCATTACCCACTTCTACCCAGGAATTTAGCTGTTCCAAGGTGTTTTCCAACCAAAACGATTCTATGATTCTACACTCCAGCTGTTGTGCAGAGCTGCTGTGCCAGGAGTTGATCACACGGAGTTATTTCAGCACAGGCAGGTCCCCAGGGTGCCAGGGACGACCAGCTGCTGCCTCCCCCCTTCCATGAGAGGGGGTCTGGGAGCGTTCTCCTGCTCCCCAGCAGATACAGCAGCACTGCATCTAGATGTTGAGCAAGCCCCAGCCAACCCCTTCAGTTCAGAGGAGTTCCATAAATCACTGCAGTCTTGTTTCCAATGAGCTGATGGATGGAGCTTTCATCCCTTTCTTTGCCTTGACCCTTCTGCTGCTATTCATTAACACCACAAAGAGTGCCTTAACCTGGGAGCAAAGCAGTTCTTCTTTGTTTAGTTAACTCTCCTGAGCCATCCCATTTGGCTCAGCAGTGCTCCAGGCATCCCCAGCCCCCTTGGCAGGACACAGCGATGGGTGAACATCATCAGGTTGCATCACATCACTGCATCACATCACAGCGCGTGTCATCACACCTTGGGGTCACCTACTGGGAAGAGGAGCTGGGCTGGGAGTGGTGGCATCACGACTGCTGGGCTTCCAAAACGTGTGAGCTTGAGGGCTGAAGGATGTGGCTCTTGCCTTCAGATTTCACTGCTGTCCAGCTGCCAGCACCCAGTGGAGACTCCTTCTGGAGGAGGCCAAAGAGCAGATTACACATCAGACGATGAACTGATGCTCTGGACAAACTGCACCAAACACAGAATCTTCCTGCAATACTCCAAGACAGATTGTTATATCCCCCTGCCAAGAAATCA
>NW_009953004.1:3197494-3207415 GCF_000747805.2 Chaetura pelagica
ATTCCTGCTAGAATCAGGGCTTTCACAGAAGTCCCCTCTGGGACATCAAGAGAGGCTAAGACAACAGTCCAGAGCTTTGCTAGCAAATCATGAGTCCCGAGTGTCTCTCCAGCTGGCAGGACCATCATTGACCTAAATGGCCTTGTCCTCCCTGAAGCAGCTCTGTCAACTTGGCCACAATCCACTTAATAATGTAGCTTGAGTATAAAGATGTATCCAGGCCCAACCACAAAACAGCTGGAGACTGTAGGGTTGACTTAATCCTGGTAGAATAAAATGGGGGAACTGGTGGGAGTCAGCTAGGATGTTGCTGGCTGGGTTTTGAGCAGTGCTGAGTAATAAAAGGGATCAAATGTGTTAGGCACAAGCTGTCTGGAGCCACAGTTGTTGTTGTTGTTTTAACTAATTGAATTTTAGTGCTGGCGAAAGGTACCAGATTGACAGCTCTGGGGAACAGTGTCTGTTCTGCAGACCAGGTACAGCACAGGCAGTGAATCCCTTCTTAATCCCCATCTTCATCCAGACATCGTGTTTTCCTCTCATGGGGAGAAAGACATTCGGCCCCTGACACAGGGAGCCCTTCCCCTCTGCAGCTGGGTCCTAAGCTGAGGGGTCTGCATCCTCCCTGGAGAACCTGGCAGACCCCTGCCTGACTTCAGGGAGGTACTCTGAAGTTCCCTGTGAGCAGCATCCCCAAAAGGGGACCAGCAGCTGCATCCTTCCTGGCAGCTGGGCGGAGGGCAAGGATGTGGCTGCAACCATGTGCTGGGTGAAATACTTTGCTGTGAGGGTGGTGAGACACTGGCTCAGGTTGCCCAGGGAAGCTGTGGCTGCTCCATCCCTGGAAGTGTTCAAGGCCAGGTTGGATGGGGCTTGGAACCACCTGATCTCATGGGAGGTGTCCCTGCCCATGCAGGGGGGTTGGATCTAGATGAGCTTTAAGGTCCCTTCCAACCCAAACCCTTCTGTCATTCTATGACTTCTGCACCCACCACGAGACAGGGATCATCCTCACCCAGCTGTGTAAAACACCAAAGGGTCGGACACCTTACCCATGTTTCACCACTGAAAGTACAAAATCTTGGTGGTATCTGCCTTGCCTGAGCCTCTGCCTCAGGTTTTGAATTGGATCCAGTTCTGAAAGGTGCCAAGGCTGGGCCAGCAGTGCCAGGGGCCCCCGTGCTGCTCCTCCTGCGCCGGGCTGGGAGAGCTGATGTGCTCCAGTGAGCAGGGAGGTGGCTGTTTCCCAGGGGAAAGCTCTGAGCAGGGGCACCTTGTCAGCCCTGCTCTAAAAATAGCTGGGAAAAAGCCCAGGCAGAAGCGATGGGTTTTAGGAAGGGCGAGGGGAAGGGCTTGGTTTCAGCCTTGCCAAGTCTCGGTCAGGTGGGAGGGTGACTCCTTGGGGTGTCTCACCCAGCGAGACGGGGCTGAGCTCTGCTCTGTGGTGCTTCAGTGATACCTTTGAACTCCTCCGGCTGCTTTCCTCTCCCGCCCTGGCAGGCAGCTCCATCCTCCAGGTGCTGAAGACAAGCTCTGCCTCAGTTTTTATGGGAGAGCCTCGCTGCTCATCTGGGTAGAGGCTTTGGAAGTCGTTTAGCAGATGTTAGGAGGGATTAAAGTGTTTAGGTCTGTCCATTTTCAGGCAGCCTGGGACCATCCCGGTGCAGAGTTTGGGAATATTTAGTGATCCTGATGGGCACAGAAAATAAATTGTTCCCTTTGCAGGTCCCCTGGCTGTGTTCTCTCTTGCTTAGATTAGATTTGGTCCTGCCTACTGAGCTGAAGAGACCCCTGTGCTGCTCTGCTGTGTCAGTTCCTACAGCGTGACCAGTGTCTTACAGGCATTTATTGAGAGTGGGCTGCAGTGCAAAACTTGCAGGAGATCAGATTTCCAGCCTGGGAACAGTGGCCCTGCTAATGACAAGGTGTGCCCATCCTTGCCAGGCCCAGGAGGAGGGAAACCAAAACAAGGAAGGATTTAAAAACCCCACGGTTTTACTGCATCCTGCCTTGGATTGCTTTCATCCAAGGCTTTACTATGGAGTCGGGCTGGTTGCTTTTTTTTTTAAGTGATGCCAAAACAGCCGCTGGGCACAGCCCCATGCAGCCCTGCTGGCAGGCTGCAGCACAGCCTGAAGCTTGTCCCCTGCACAAGTGTCCCCAGCACAAGTGTCCCCAGCAGGTCTCCTCATACCCAGTTTGGGGTCTGCAAGCACCTGATGTGCAAACACGAAGGGGAAAATTGCAGCTTTCACCTTAAAAACAGCCGTGCTGGGGACAAGGACCCAGCTCCTATGTGCATTTTTTGTAACAAAAGACAAATGCAGCCTTTGAATCCGAGTTCCTGCTTCAGGAGGGAAGTCTGGGCTGGAGGACATGGGGATCTGCTGTCTTTCAATGCCACTTCAGTAATCAAAGTCCTGCAGACGAAGCTCTCACTTCAGATGCTGCGGCTGGGGCGGGTGAGGAGGCTCAGGGTGCAGGATCCTCTACCCACTTGTGGCCGTTCTGTTGTGCTAATTACTGAGCCCCTGCCTGCTCAGAGGCCCAGCAGCAAGGGAATCGCATCTGAGTCACACTTGAAAGCCCTGAAAAACACGGCCGGGCTGGGAACCGCAGTGCCCAGCTGCTTCTGAAGCCCAGGTCAGTGTGACAGTGCTGGGGTCCCTTCCTGCCCTCTGCTCCTCCACAGGGAGGATGGAGTCGGGCAAAGCTCTCCGGGTTCAATCCAGCTGCCTGCAGTGCCCCAGCTGTGGCACTGTGGGACAGGAGGGAACCATCTGGTCCTGAGCCCATCCTGCAGCCCAGGTCAGTGTTGCTGCCCCTCCTGTCTCAGGGGTTTTGATACTCCTCATTGGCCTGCAAATGCCTCTTCCCCCGCTGGTGCCGGGTACCCCACAACCAACAGGAGCTTCAGAAGCAGGAGAGATGCAGAGCAGAGCTGCCAGCTCAGGCTCAGGCCCCTGTCCCTGCCCAACCTGTGGTTTCCATCTCTGGGCTGCAGAGATCCAGAGAGCTGGAGGAGGGATGGGAACACAGCACAACTCCTTCCCTGTGGGAAAAAAAGGGCTAAGGTGATCCTTTCCTGAACCAAAGGGAACCTTTTCCTTCTGGTCCTGCCCATCAGAGGCAGCAAGCAAGCAGCAGTTCTCTCTGTAAACACCAGCACTGCTGCTGCTCAGAGCCAGAGCAGCGCTGAAATGCAGACAGAGCCGGTGATCTGTCCCTCCCAGCCCAGCCTCTCATGCCACCTACAGCTCCTCCGGCGAGGGGATGAGCTCCCTGCCCGGCCGCAGAGCAGTTTATTTGCAGTCAGGCAGAGGCGTCTGTGGCAGACACTGATTCCCCAGCGACAAGCTCGTTATTTGGAGTAAAACTCCAATATAAAGCCCACAGTCAGCAGGGCTGGCTCTTAGGCACAGGCCAGCTGTGCTGAGGGAGGGATGCTCTGCCACCCTCCTTGGTGGGGACAAAGCTGGAGCTCCCCTGCCAGAATGTCACCATAAAGAGGTTGTGTTGCAGGAACGAACTGCGTGTTGCTGAGATGTGCTGTCATGTTGTTGAGATGTTCTGTCATGTTCCTGAGATGCCCTGTCAGGAGTCAGCAGGGTATTGTATCGGGCAGGAGCACAGGCCAAGGAGACTTCTCATAGCTGGTGGAGCTCTGAAGGTCAGCAGCTCTTGGGCTGCTGCAGGTTGGGCACCTGACACCAGAGACACCCAGAGCTGGGGAGATATCCCCCCCCATCCTCTCACTTACAGCCATCCTGCCCCCAGCCCCTTCCAAACAGCATCCTCTTCTCTCCCAGCACTGGTTCTGGGCCAGAGTTGACCTTGAACTTCAGGGGCTGAAATGCAAACCTCAGTCTTGGATTTCAGTGTTCAGATTTGGGGTTCTGATTCCCCTTGATAGAAGGAGGAACAGGGATGTTTTGATCCCACCCCTGCTGCACTCCTGCCCTGCCCCACAAGTCCCGTGTGTGCTGTCTCAGAGGACTGGGGTGTCTCCTGGGGACACGTCCTTCTGTCCCACCGCGGGGTGGCCATTAGTGGATGCTGTGCAGGGAGAGACACGCTTGCAGCTTGCAGCCCTCTGAAGCTGAGGACAACTTTGAATCCAAATGGTGTTGGGATGGGCCCCCGAGGGCCCTGTGCTGCCTGGGTTTGCCTCCCTCACTCCCAAATGGCTTCTGCTTTTGACCTCTGAGCCACCAATGCCAGTTACTGGGGTGGCCAGGGGGTGGTGACACCTCCCACTGGTGCCTGTGGGACAGAGCTCTAGCAGGTCAGACCAGGCATCACGTCCAAGCTCCTGCAGCAGAGGGAAGCAATGGCAAAGAGCAGAAAAGGACGAGACAGACAAACAGCTCTGCCCTGTGTGCCAGCACTGACTGGGGGAGGATGTGCTCCAGATATTAAGGAGGTGGCAGCAGCAGTCACTGCCAGAGCAGTGAGCTCCCTGCTCCCAGCAATATGGAGCTGATGGAGCAGAGCTGAGTCCAGTTCACACCCAAGGGATCCGTCAAGTTTGTCTGACCATGTCTCTCACCTTCTGACTCTCTGCACAAAGATGCAGTGACTTGGAAATCTCGGAGATCTGGAAACTTTATCATCCTGACAACTTCTGTCTTGTTGCAGTCCCAGAGGACAGCATCCCAATGGCAGAGAGGAGCACTGCTGCTCCTGCAGCTGGGGCTGCCACAGACCAGCACGGATGCTGGGCCGCCCGAGAAGCTCTTCCTGGAGCAATAAATATGGGAAACATGCTTCCAAGCAGTGTCCCTTTCCCGGGAAATGAAGGGCACGAGATCAACACTGTGGGAGAGGCAGTGTTTAATATTTACCAGACCCACCCCACGACACACCCGGGGGCACAGCTGAGGAGCAGCCAACCCGAGTGGCCACCGCAGCACAGGGTCAGTTCTGGGGGGCTGGTCTCAGCAGGGCAAGGAGCAGGGCTTGGCCGGGCTGTGCCAGGTGACACCCTCCCTCCTCTCTCATCCAAATGCCAGGTTGCCTTGGAGACACGGGGATGTGATGAGTCCCGGTGGCTCTGGCATCTCGGGGAGCCGCGCTCCTTCCCTGCTGCCATCGGGTCACCCCGCCGGGCTCTGCTGCCTCTGGGGGTCACCTCCCTGCCCCCCAGATAGCTCAGCACTGCTCTGGCCATCACGGCAAGTATCACCCCGACACGGGGCTGGCAATGCCCCCCAGCCCGCAGTGCCCGGCTCCGTCCTGCCTTGGGGAGCTGAGCTCAGACAACAAGGGGGAGTGGGCAGGAAATGAGAGGTAAGTAGGGTGGTTTGACAGGGTTAGGGGTAAGCAAAGGAAACGCAATGATGTGATAGCTGCTATCGGACAAGGGCTCCTGCGGAAGGGAATGTAAATGACCTGAAGAGAACGTGACACCGGATCGAACAGCGACACTTTGCAGATAACAGCCCAAAAACACAGGGTATAAATATTTATCGCAAACTATTTCTCCGAACACTCCCTGCTCACCAGCACGTTAACAATAGATGGGATTGGGGATAATAAAGGCTTTTCACTATCTTTCTTTTTCTTCTTCTTCTTCCTCCTGGGGCTTTCATCCCGGCACCTCTGGTGTCTCTGGGGGGCGGGGGGCACCCCTGGCCATGTGTGTGGGGACACGGGGCGACAGGGTGGCCAGGGGTCCTGCCCCGCTCCCAGCCAGGTCCTCACCAGCTCTCCTGCTGGTGCCCAGTCTGCCCTTGCTCCTCCACCATCTCCCTGGCTCCGAGCACCCCAGCGAAGAGGAGGATGAGCCCGTGCTCCTGCCCGGGTGTCACTTCACAGTGACATCCTGCCCTGTATCCATGACAATCCAAAATACTGATGTCCAGCTGTGCCATGCGGGTGGTCAGCAAAGGGGGCAACCACAGCCACTTCCCTGGCTACAGCTTAGGCTGCTCCTGCTGCTTCTCCTGAGCAGGGAGGGAACAATTAATGAATGGTGGGGATGTTCCCATGGAGCTGCCTGGGGAACAAGGCTGGGCCCTTTCGTGCAGCTCTCCAGCCTGAGGCTGCCACCTCAGACCATGCCAAGAGCCATCCCCCCACAGCCCCCAAGGCAGTTTCCATCACAGTATGGAACTGGGGGTCCCCCCAGCACAGCTGCTCCCCCAGTGCTGCCCTCAGCCACTCTGCTCTCCTTTGTGATTTATTACACTTGTTGTTATTTATTTATTTAACAAGAGGAGACGTGAAACCTCCATAACCTGAGCTTGCAAATTACTGAAGCCCAGGAAATGAAAACTCCAAGGCAGCATTAATTGGAGGGCTTTTTAATTAAAATCAGCTTGTTTTCTGATCAAAGATTAAAGGAAGGAAGAAAGCTGAAAGAAAAAAAAACATAATAAGAAGACAATTCCCTCCCTGCCCCTCTCTGGCATTCACGAGGTGTGGGCTGAGCACCCTGTGTCATCCCCACTGCTTTGCTCTCATACCTTTTGATTTATTTTTTCCCCACAGAGGTCGTTTTTGTCTCCTCTTTCTACCTGACCTCATCCTCATCTGCTTCTCCTCTGCCTCTCCACACTCTGTTCCTGCCCCTCACTGGGGCACGGTGGGGGCTGCCTGAGGAGAAACTGCTGGTGCAGAGCCCAGCCTGGGGTTTCCCCCTCTGGTCCTCATTAGCTAATTGCATGGAGCAGATGAACAATGATGACTTCTGGAGAAGCCTGCTCACAGGTTGGCCTTGCAGATGCACCTCTCCCTTGTCCCCTGTCCCCACAAACCCTCCTGCCTCTGCACATACCTGTCAGAGCAAGCAGAGGGTACGTCACCCAGAGCAGAGTTACTTTCACCTCAACTTTTAAAATGAGAATTAAATTCTGGCAGAGAAGTTTGTGTTGCCTAAAGATTCAGCTGCTATGACTAAATGGCATTCAATGAGGCTAAACAAAGTATATTGCTAACGAAGATGGATATTTGTTGCTTTAGAAAGGCTGATGGCCCCAAGGCTGCTGAAAATCATTGCAGAGGCAAAACCAGAGGCAGAAAAGGGAGAATGAAAAGAGGAAAGTCTTTAATCAAAATTTATGAATTGGCCAAAAAGCTGCCATTTCTTAACTCAGTGATTTTGGTCAAATGTCCATATTTTTCGTATGTATGTATGTATGTATGTATGTATGTATGTATCTATCATCTATCTATCTATCTATCTATCTATCTATCTATCTATTTATGTGTTTATTAAGACAATTGTAACTGAGCCCCAAACCCAGGAACAGGAAACCCATGACAGAGAATTGACTGTAACACAGACAGATGGGAGACTTTGAAGTTCAGAAAATTGGTGAGGGAAGGTAAGAGCTCTGTGGCTGGCTGGGCAGTGGTGCTCAGCAGTGGTTAACAGGCTCAGGCAGAGGCAGTGCTGCAGGGAAAGTGGCTCATTGCACCTCACCACAGCGAGGTGCTGCTGTGAGGAGGCCAGAAGTGCTTAGTCAGCATGTCCGTGCTCCTTGGAGCGGTGGGGTGATGCTCTGCTGCCTCGGTCCAGTGGCAGCCACCAAGAATTGTCACCCATCACAGAAGATCAATGGTTCCAGGAGAGCTGAGGCTCCTGTGTGCAGGCAGAGCCCCTTTCCATCACTGGTGGCACAGGAGAAAGGGGCTGGGCCAAGCACTGTGTCCTCTGCCAATGGAAAGGGCAAATGGGATGACGTGGCCTTGGCAGACAAGGGGAAAATGATGCTGGATTTAACTGAGGAGGAATTAGTGTCAGTCAGCACTGCCTCATGGAAACAGATCCCAGCAAATACATCTGATTTCATTCCGCAGTGAGATTAGACTTTCAGTTGCCTAAGTGGCCGTGCAGATGCCACCCATGGGTGTCCAGCCAGGTCCTGCTGGAAACCCCCACCTTTTTCTGCTGCCCACTGCTCTGTTGCACCTTGCACCTCTCTGGTGGGAGCAGAGGCTGGGTGAAGGAGAAGAGCAGGGATGGGGTGGAGGGATCTGAGCAGGAGCTGCCTGGGGATGGCTCAGGAAAGAGGGGGTTGTGGGGAGGCACCAACTGTTCCAACATGGCCTTTGTGTGGGCCAAATCCTGTGAGCTGCCTCCCCTTCTGCTGCCTGTGTTTTATTTAAAGGACATTGAGAAGTGGGAAGGGTTCAGAAAAGAGCCAGAAAAGTGGCAGGCAAGGGTGGCTTTGTTGTGCAAAACCTGTGTCAGTGCATCAGTGTGGGCTTAGGGAGATTAGAGGGGATATGAAAAGTGTGTTTATCCAGTGGGGGAAAGCATGTGGAAGGGCTGAGCCAAGGCTGAGCTGGGCAGGGGCACAGTGGGAATATCAGTGAAGGACATTGCCTTCTGGATGGAGGGAGGTGGCAGGTTTTCATCCTGGTGTCTGCATGTCTGTGCAGGGAGCTGTTTTCCTCAGGCACTTCTCCCCCAGCTGCAGCACAGAGTAACCAGGAGGCTGCTAAAGCAGGGGCTGAAGCAGGAGCATCACCCATAGCAGGAGCACAGAGATGGTGGCACAGGAGAGCTGCAGCCAAGGGAGATGATGTGACATCTCCATGAGGCTCAGCCATGTCCCAGCCCAGGCTGTCCCCTTGCAGGGACCCTCCTCACAGCCAGGAGCTCCCTATCCCTCTGCCATTGAGGTGCTGGGCACATCCCTGCCTTCTGCTGCACAGGAACCTTTAATGGGCACTGCTGAAGGTCAGGAGAGAGGAACATCCTCTGGCTAGACTGTGCTAAGACCCCTTTGGCTCTCAGACCTAGAAATAAAGTGGTGAGGTTGGTTGAAATCTGAAGGCAGGAGAGCCAAGCAGTCCAGATCTCTCCCCTGGAGGACACTGGATGTGGCCACAGGTCTCCATGGGACCCTGGAGCTGCTGCAAAGCTCCATCCCAGTGGATCTGTGGCAAAGAGAGGAGCAAGGGATGAGATGTGGGGCTTTCTTATTAACTTCTGGGAACTGGAGCTCTTCCCTGCATCAATGATATTATTTATGTGCACGAGATGCAGGATGATTATGAGAAACATCTTGATTGAGGTTTCACAGCTACTGAACGCAGCAGATACGTATCAGTTACACCACAGCCCAAACCTGTATCAATGTGTTTCTAATAATCAGCTGGCATCTCATTAACATAAAGAGCTGTCTGCTCCCATTTGGGAGAGCAGCTCCTTGGCTTGCTGACTGCAGGGTACCCAAATGCCAAGCTCTGCTTGGAACACTTTCCACAGGTCTAAATCCCCAGGAATGGTGGTGTAGAAGACATCCCTTGTTACATAGTTGTTAGACTGGGGCAAATGTGTTTCTAATCAGAAATTAGTACTTAATTAACGGGGTGAAAATAACATTTTCAACCTAAATGAAGCTTTTATGGGGAACTGGAAAGAGAGGTGGGAAGATACAAGCAAGTGAAGCCTGGGTGATGAGCTGAAATCAAAATGACACGTTTGAAAGAATCCCTCACCCTGTGCTAGGGGCAAACGTTTGATCTGTGTTAACGCAGCTCCAGGAAGAACAGTGTTGGCTTGGAACTATTCCCAGCAGCTGCAGCCCCAGCCCAGCCCTGCAGCCCTCGTGGGGTTTCAAGGCTGCAGACCATGGGCTCAGCCTTGGGGTCCCTCTGGGTGGCTCCTGCCACCTCCTGTCCCCGTGTGCTGGGGCTGGTCCAGCGCTGGGCCAGGGGTGTTGGGACACTCCTCAGGTGCTTCCCATTAAAGCAACCTTGGAGATGTGTTTCCATTTCCCAAGAGAAGTGTCAGCACCCCTGCTGCCAGCCCTGCCTTCCTGCCCTCAGCGCGTGGGTGGCAGGTTCACTCTCCTTTTTCCTTCCTCTGGTCAATCCTCCTTCACCCTTTTCCTGCTGGCAGGTAGAGGTGGCCGTGGCCCTGCTGGCCCTGCTGGTGTCACTGGTGTTGCTGGTGTCACTGGTGCT
>NW_009953004.1:3208001-3224419 GCF_000747805.2 Chaetura pelagica
TGTCACTGGTGTCACTGGTGCTGCCAGTGCACAGGTGGGGAGGGATTCAGGCCTTTCATCTCCAGGGCTGGGTGCTTGTCCTTTCATTTCTCAAGTGGTTGCAGAGAACCTTGGCTTGGCAGAGGGATCGTTACTGCAGAGCAAACAACGGGCTCTTTAGGTCCCTTTCAGCTAATCACCATTGATCCAGGCTGACCTTTCTGTCCCTTCCCTAATCCCAAATCTGGATGCTGCTGGGCATGAAGCCACCTCCCAGGGAAGGTGTGGGAGGAGATAAACCCTCCTGCTGGGGCTGCCTGGGGCTTTTCATCCCAGTACCCTCTTTCCAAGGATTCTGAGCCTGCTCTCCCTGCAGAGCTGGTGGATGCCCACAGCACCCTGGCCAGCAATGCTGAAGGAATTTTGGGATTGGAGAGAGTTAGATAGAGCTTGACAGGTCTCACTTCCCTGCTACCACATTTGCTAAGAAGTACAGTGAGGAGAGAAATGAAACCACTTGTGAGTGTGAGTTAAATTCCAGCAGCTCTTACCCTGCTGGAAGTGACAGAAATGTTCAAATAACCATAATGTTTTGAAAAGCAATATCATAGAGGTAGGGTTTTTTTTCCCCCATGTTAAATCACTGGGTTTATTTCAAATAAATGGCCCAGATTTTTAAAGACAGGGGGGAAAAAAAAAAAAAAAAAAAGAGTAAATGAATCTGAACAGTAAACAAAGTCTCTGCTGTCATGTACAGGCAAAGCAGTGTGGGGGTGAGTGGAGGTGCTGGTCTTTGTTTTCCTGTGGTAAATCAATACAAGAGATGGATGGATGAGCTGCCAGGGAGTGGGCAGAGCATCTGGCCTTGGCCATGACCTCAGGACAGGGGCAGCCTGGGGAGGGCTCAGCTCTGCAGCACTTGACAAACTGGCTATGGTGCTGATGGGCACTGGGGACATTCCCCAGCACCCACAGGCACAGAGGGGCACAGACCCAGCCCTGAGCTCATCCCCAACATTTCCCATGCAGGCCTCATCAAGAGGTGGCATAATGATCTTAATCAATTGACCTAATGAAGATCTCAAGTGGTAGGAAGTGGGATCTCAGGGCAGTTGGGCTCTCTAGGAGGGAGGCAATGAAAGCTTCAGTTAATGAAGAGAAGTGTAAAACGAGACAAGTTAGTGGTGCGTGGGGTGTTTAGGTGGTGGTGGCAGTGGCAGCAGCTTTCCCTGTGGTCTCCTTGGTCTGGGCATGGGTGAGAAGTGGTTCCTGCCCTCACCCTGCCTACTGGATCTCCCCTGGGGTTTGGTCCTCTGGCTGGGTGCAAGATGAGGCCAGTTAGTACCCCAATGAGACACAAACCTGAGCTCCTCCTTTGCCTGCTTCTCACCCAGGCTGGTGGTGATCCCTGCTGAGTGGCTCTGGACAGGCACCCATCTGCCCATCACCTCCACCAGAGCTCAGCACCCATCTGCTCCCTGTCCTGCCCATGCACCTCCTCACACCAGCACCCACAGCCCATATGCAGAACCCTGGCTGAGGGGAAGGCTTTTTTTATTTTTTTTTGTGGCATGCAGATCTTTTTTTTTTAGTGCTTTTTCTTTTCCAACATGCTCCCCACATGGCTCCCTCCGCTTTTCAGCTCTGAAATGGCAACAGCAATCTGTTCCCCTGGTGCTGTGCAGTCCTTCTCAGTGGGTGATGCTAAAATGAGTGACTTGAGCAGGAGGGATGTGCCAGCGAATGGATGCTGGTGCCTGACTTCCCTGGAGCTGAGGGACAGCTGCTCCCTCAGTTGAATGGCTGGAGACTGAGTTTTCTTTCTATATATTTTGTTTGGGTTTATTATTATGGGTTTGATTTGGGTTTTTTAGCTTTGTTTTTCTAAACCTGGGCCTTGGTGAACTCATCCCTCGTTTCCCCACTTCCCAAGAAGGGCTCAGCTCGGATGCTGCTTTAGCCATCACAGGAATGTGTGAATCTGGTGGCTGAGGTGTCTGCCATGGAGTAATTTTTGGCTTTTGTCATGCTGCTGGTGATACCTGGGGTGGTGGCAGTGAGCTGTGCCTGTCGAGAGCTCTGGAAAAAGGGGTTTTCCATCTCCAAGTCCTGTCAGTGCTGAAGCAGGAGTTTCCAGGCTGAGCTGGTTGGGACAGTGCAGAAGGATGGGGATGCAGGACTGAGGTTTGCTGCTTTCAGTGGTGTGGGCTGAGCAGCCATCCATCTCTTCCCCAAGCCTGCCAGCTGCACTCCTGAAGGTGTAATAAATAGCAGCAGAAGAAGAAATTGTAATTGAGTATATCAAATGGCTCCTTTCAAGCTGAAGCACACGGGTGTGACCCAGCCATTGACATACAATCCATGATAAACAAACAGCAATTACTCAAACATCATAAAACTAGACTGTAAAAGTTATATGAAACGCAGGAAACACCAGCAAAATAGCTATTAAACTGTGTGGGAAGGAGAGAGGATCATGGCTGGCTGTGCACATCCAGCTGGGAAGTGTGGCCATGGCTGTAGATGGTGGTGGATGGGTGCAAGGAGCCCAGGAGTGAGGTGAGGGTGTGAAACCAGCCCGGGCAGTTGGTGTGGTTAAGTATCCCATGTCGTCCCAAGCAGAAATACCATCAGGACCACAAGAGCAACAAACTGGTCATTGGCTGGTCCCTGGAGGGAAGAGTCAACCCCAGGAAGGGGGTGGCCCATGTCCCATGCTACCATGGATGCTCCCAACCCCTTCCTTCACATCCCAAGCTGCCTCCTTCCCCCTGACAAGCCTTTTCTCCACTTGCAAACCCTAATTTTCGTTGCCGTGCAGCTGAGCTGCAGGTTAGGGGGAAATAAATAAATAAGCAGGCACAGGCGTGTCAGGAGGGACAGCTTTTCATGCATCATCTGGAGCTTTCTGCTGGCTGAATTAACTGGAGTGGAATTTTATCAGATTTTAATAACTGGTGAGAGCTGCCTGGTGTGTCCCCTGCAAAAGGTTGTTGTGAGACCAGCTAGAGAATAAATATCCAAGGCAGATATGTCTTCCCCTTTACAGACCTGTCCTCCCAGGGCCTGTTGCCTTCTCCTTCTCTGCAGAGGAGCAAACCTCAGGCCCTCTGCCCCAGCTCTGTCTTGCCCTGTTGTCCCCAGCCCAGCGGATGTTTGCGTTCAGTCCCAGTTGGAAACTGGTTTGTCTCATAGGTTGTCCAGCTCCCCTGTAGTTTGCCAAAGCTTTCTCTGCCCTAGGAAGCCCAGTGTGACAGAAGGTGTGGGAGCAAAGTTGAGCTGACAGGTCAGGGTTTAATCTGCTCTGAGGATGCTGAGAGGGCTGAGCTACCCTGGGTGAGCATTACAGGGTCCTCTCCCAACACCCTCATGGCAACCCAGGAACCAAAGGTCCCCACCAAAGATGTCCCCTAGTGCCCTCTCCACTCTTTGCTAAGAGCAGCATCAGCAATTGGGCACACACAGCCACTCAGCTCCCTGCACATCCTTCCAGCAGTCACCAAACCCAGGGCTTTCCCGAGTCAGAGGTGGCAGTGGCTGGATGGCTGGCAGAGCCCTTCACACACCTCTGTCCCTTTCTTTTGGCCACCTAGGTGGTGGCTTTGTCCCCAGTGGCATCCTGTGGCAGAGCACTCCAGCACTTCTGGGCTACGGACAATAAAAGCCTTCCTTTGATTTGCCTTAAATCTGCTGCTGTGGAACTTTATTGGATGTCCTGAGGGTTTTGTGTTCTGAGGAAACGGGAAGAATTGCTTCTTATTCACCTCATCCCAATTGTCCATGGTTTTATTGAACTCTCTCATATTTCCTCCTCTCTTTCCTCTGCAGCCATCTCACTCCTCCTGGAATAAACCGTTCTCCTGGTCATTCTTCTCTCCTTTCATTACTTCCAGCAATTTTATAAGCCTTCTTCACAAATCCCTGGCACTTGAGTGCCTTCCACCCCCTCACCTGGGTCCTGCTGTCCCCACAGCCTGAGGCTGGACTTTCCCTGCAATCCTCATCCAAGCCCACAAACCTCCTCCTTTGCCGGCAGGGACCTTCCTGCCCTCCTCTGTTTCCTGCTAATACAAGCCTGGAAGGTCCCCTGCTGATACCACTAAATTGTCTTTTCTTTCACAAGTGACCAAAAATATGTGAGAGAGGGAAACTCTTCAGATAAACCAGCGTCTATTTCTCCTCCACCCCTCATCATTGATAACAACAGGAACCAAACTCCTCTCCTCTGCTGGGCGAAGCCCTGCCTTTCTCCCTCACCATGCCCTGCCTCTGTATGAAGCTGCCAGCCAGGGAATGTCCCAGGGGTGGATCAGGGAAGCTGTCCCAGTGCCCATCCCCAGGGTCACCACAATTTCCCCGTTGCCAGGGCAACGTGTGGTGCTTGATGCCCTTTTTGCAGAGATGAAGGGAGCGAAGCCGAGAGCAGGGAGGTGCTGAGAAGGTGTGAAGCTGGCTGAGAGAAAACATCAGCACAACCCCCCACCCCTGGAAAAAAGGAGAGGAGGGACAAGAAGAGAGGAGCTGAGGCCTGGGAGGATTTATCGCACCTTTGCACAGTTTGGGCAGTGCCAGGACTGAGCCTCTGGGGCTCCAAGAGCTGAAAACAAAGGGTGGGAGGAAGAGGAACTCGTGTCTTGATAAACACAGGGTTGAAAAGGTGATAGGTCGAGGGATTTGGTCTCCAAGAACTTTCTCAAACCATAAATTTTCTATAGCAGTGCTGAAGCCAGGAAACCTGAGCTGGCTTTTGGAGATATATTTTCTCAGGGGCAGACAGGGTCAGTTTGTGGCCTCCTCCATGATTCCCACCTTGTCTTTGTTATGGGCACAGTCTGCACTTGCAGATGCTTGAGTGTGCACCTACACCTGGGGGCTCAGAGGGGTTTGGGATGTGCCTGGACTGCAGCTCCGGGCACCCAGCTCAGCCTGGGGAGGGAGAGGGATGCAGGGGTGCTCCCCCTCAAAACCTAGGGCAGCCCCTTGGATCAGATGTTTCAAAACCAGAAGAGTTCTCTTGTGTTTTTTAAACCAGAAGAGGTACCTGTGACCACCCGATGTGCAAAACGAGCCCTTAAGCTTGCCTGGGTTATATGAACTGGGATGTACTGGGATGTTGGTGGGAAGAGGCCGCCAGGCTGAGGCTGAGCTGGGAGGTGTGTTGAGGCCCTGCAACCCGGAGGGGATGGCTGAGCCCTCCCTGACCCCTTCCCTGCTGCAGCCAGGCCCAGCCCCGCCAAAAAGGCTCGGAGGTGGGTCAGCACAGGGTTGGCAGACAGCAGGGAGCTGGTTTGCTTGCAACACTGCACAGCACTGGGCAGCAGCTGAGGGGCAGGACGTGATGCTCAAGCCCAGTGAAGCGAGCAGGAAAGATAAACATCAGTTGATGTTTGAGTGCATCTGATTGCTCAGTAACACGGCATGTGGGAAAACACACCCCAGCCTCTCTCCACCCCTGGTGCTGCCAGCCCTGCAGCTGGATGACAGCCCAGCCTCAACATTCCGTTCATGGCCCTGGATAAAGGTGCTGGTGATTTCAGGGGCTTACAGTGTGGGTAGGGGACACAGCAGTGCTGTGCCAAGGGGTGGTGAGCACCATCCCTGTGTGCAGTGGTGAGCAATTAAACCACGTGCCCTGAGCAGATTGTTCCAGGTTGACATGCAGGAATGACAATCACTGCATCTGGGACACACTCCAGGGGAGGTGTCTGGTGGTCATGGGCTGGGAAATGCTTCACGTGCTTCTTCAATTGCCTGGGGTGTAAAGTCCCTCCTGGCTGCTTTGCTTGGAAGTGCTTTGAGCCATTCCCTGGAGCTGGTTTTCTCCATCTCCTCTGGCAGAGATGATGCTGGAGATGTGAGGGACCAGAAGCCACTCGGGGGAGCCCAGAGGATGTCCAGGAAAATCATGGGGAGGGAGTGGTGGTTTTCCTTTCCATCTGGGAACGCCAGTCCCAGGAGTGAGGTGCAACCCAGCAGCAGGAGCCTTTCCTAGGAACCAGCAGCTCCGGGGCTTGTCAGGTTTGCTGACTCTTTGTAACCTGGGCAGGAAATGCTCCTGCCCATCAGCACTGGCTCTGACATGGGCAGGTCAGCCACATGCTGCTCACGGGCAAAGCTGTGCTTAAACACCAAGCAGGTCGAGGTGAAAAGTCCCCTTTCATGTTTCCTGCAGTTGGTTTCTCCACGTTTCATGTCCCTTTTAGCCTTTGCTTTCTGTGGCTGCTCAGCAGTGAGTTCTCTGGCAGGAGCGCACCCGGAAAGGGCTCATTTAAAATGTAGTCTGGCCCAAGAACTAGTTACTGAAATGATTTGATTAATAATTTAGGAAAACAATTAAAGTCAAAAAATTCATAAATAGCTCATGAGCGAATCATGAACAGGAAGAAAGGCTAAAGTTTTTCTGATAAGTGCTTTGCTACCAATTAGTCACAGCTGCCTGGCCCTGAGCAGGGATGGTGGTGGCAGCCCCTGGTGTCCCCAGCTGCTGGGCTGTCCAGTTCCAAGGACATGGAGGAGCAAGGACAGAGGACTCATAGTGCAGGGAACATGCCAGAAACTGCTGAACTCACTGGGAAATGAGGCTTTGGCAGTCCGGAAACTACTGGTGAGTTTGCCAAACTTCAGGCAGGCAGCAGAGCCCCAGGGACATGCAGCATCACTGGTGCTGCAGACACTTGACCCAGTGCTGGGAGAGCCTGCTGAGGTCCTTCTTCCACCAAAAGACTTGTGCCACCGAGCCTGGGGACCCCTCAAAAGGGAGTGTAGGTGTCTGCTGGAGGAAGAGCTGCACAGTGGTCCTGGGGCAGAGTGATCTGGCCACAGCCTTCTGGCCCTTGTCTCCTCCTGGGCTGCTTCAGCTGGGCCTTCCCTGCCCTGCCAGCTCTTCTGCTGCTCCCCAGCCCCTGGACACAAACTGTACAACAACAATAACAGAATTAAGTTTTATTTCAGTTGAAATGAACTGTTTCCTGGCTGCTGAAATGACCCATTCTCCCTCCCTGGGCCCCCATCCTCCCTCATCCCCCAAAAAATGTTCTTTTAAGATCAAACAAAATGCTTTCCTCAAAATTAAACAAAATGTTTCAATTCCCTTTTGGGTCATTTCTAGAAAAAAAAAAAAAAGAAAGAAAGAAAAAAAAGAAAGTGGAGGACCAGTGAGCCAGCAGATGATTAAAGGGTTCAGCATTCTTGCTCTGTGCTTTTTCCAGAGAGTTAATATCTCCCTTTCTGGAAGCAGGTGTCCCAGTGCCATGGGGTGTGGGATGGGGAGAGCTCAGCCCCAGCCCACCCTGCTCCAAACCTCCCACTGAGGCTCCCCGTGCCTTCACAGCAGGGCTGGATGATGCCTCATCCCCAAAAAATGTTCTTTTAAGATCAAACAAAATGCTTTCCTCAAATTAAAAAAAAATTTTTAATTCCCTTTTGGGTCATTTTTAGAAAAAAAAAAAAAAGAAAGAAAGAAAAAAAAGAAAGTGGAGGACCAGTGAGCCAGCAGATGATTAAAGGGTTCAGCATTCTTGCTCTGTGCTTTTTCCAGAGAGTTAATATCTCCCTTTCTGGAAGCAGGTGTCCCAGTGCCATGGGGTGTGGGATGGGGAGAGCTCAGCCCCAGCCCACCCTGCTCCAAACCTCCCACTGAGGCTCCCCGTGCCTTCACAGCAGGGCTGGATGATGTGGAGTGTCCTGGGAAACCCAAGGAAGATCCCACCTGCAGGGACATCAACTGGTCTGTTGAAGGATGCCTGGCTCGGGGGAGTTTTGCTATTAAATCCCTTAATAAGCAGAAAGTTAAAGATGGGGCCAGGCACAAGCAAATCTCTGCCAGATGTCTTAGTCCCAATCAAGATGGAAGAAGAGGAAGAGAACAGGCAATGAATGAGCTGTAAGCACAGGAGGGGTGGTAGTGACTGGTGCTCCATGGACAGGACCTGTGGCAGCAGAAGGAGATGATGCTGCTGTGCCTCAGTTTCTCCAGCTGTGAGTTGCAGGTGTTACTAGCTTGGTGTTCAGATGAATTAATGCTTGGCAGCAAATCTGTGCCCAAAACAAGAATGTTTTCTGGGAGCCTGCTGGTAACTGGCATTTTAACATAAAATTTCCAGTGTAAATAGAAGGTTTCTCTTCTGCTTCCCTAACTTTCTCTGCTAGTGTCTCACCTCTTCTAAGGTGACAAACAGAAACCTTTGATGAGCTTTTTATTGTCCAAATTATTTCAAGGTTTTTGTCCTGATATGGGATTCAAGAAAACCAACACAACAAAACAAAGCAGAACAAAGAAAATTGGAAATGCTGGAATTCCCCAGCATGGAAAAACCCCTGTTTCTGGACGAGCATCCGTTGCTGGGGTTCAGAAAGCAGCCTGATGTGCAGGGAAGGTGCTCAGCCTGGCGAGGAGGAAAGTCCCCAGCGAGGCAATGACTCTGGACAGGACAGAGAGCTCCTCCCCCCATCCCCACACCCTTTCCTTGCCTGGCAGGGTCTGTGGGGGAATCACCCACCTCAGCCCCCCACACCTGCTCAGTATCAGCCCCAGGGTCCAGCCAGCACATTCCTAGTCATTTTCCAGGGTGAGGGTTTATGTAGATTTATGTTAAAATATTCCTACATCTTCGCTCCACGTTTATTTTTATTGATTTGCAAATGCAAACCTTTGTTCTGCATGCAGTCCATAAGCTTGATGGCTTGACAGCAACTTCAGGATGAACATTTTAATATCTTTTGCCTCTCTTGTCCCCCACCCCCACTGCCTACCCTCCCCACCCTTCCCCCAGCCATCTCAGCCTGGCACTGGAGAAATGCAAGATGAGACAGTCCTCATCCTCTGCATCCCCATTCCCTGCATCTCCATCCCTGCATCCCCATCCCCTACATCCCCATCCCCCTCATTCCCATCCCCTGAATCCCCATCCTCCTCATTCCCATCCCCTGCATCCCCATCCCACCCCCTCTCCCTGCCCCCACCCCAGCTCCCCTCCCCTACATCCCCATGCCCATTCCCTGCATCCTAAGAACTGTACTTCCCCAGCCCTCTCCTCTGGACAGACATGGTGCAGCCTCTTCATGCAGAGGGCTGAGGCCAGACAGAAAGGGCAGAAAGGGGAGGGAGAGCAAAATTTTACCCACCCCCTCTCCCTGCCCCCACCCCAGCTCCCTGTGCTGCATCCCTGGGCTCAGCCAGCTTTCCTCCTGTCACTTGACATGGATGTATTTAAAGCAAATGCAGAAATTGCCATTCAGTGCAAGGCTTTTAATAAAGAGGATGTCTCTGTTTCCAATATACATGTATATGTAGCTTGGGTTTTGTCTGGGGGGGGGGAAGCACGGGGGGAAAGGCACAGGAAACACCAAGCATTGACATGTCTGTGATAGCAAATAGCTCTGTCCCTCCCCTGTGAGGTGTGTGGTGTTTTCCAGAAGTGATATTTAACTGAGGGGGACCCGTGGCAGCTCTTCTGCTGGGGGCAGCGTGTGTGAGGCCAGTGGGACAGCACAGACCCCTGAGTGTCCAGGGGTGGCAGGGATGTGGCTGCACAGAGACCTTCCCCAGGCAGCAGGGACCAGCCCTGGCCCTTTGCACACACCCTGGGATTGGCCCCCCTGGAGTGGCTCTGCTTTGCCCTGAGAAGAGAATGGGGAGCACTCCTCCATCACCCCATGACAGATGGGCTCATGGAGAAGGGTTTAAAGGGTTGGATCTGTCTGGCTTGGCAAAGTACAGCTGTGAAGGAAGGGGAGATGAAAGGAGGGAGGGTGCAGGAGCCTGGCAGGGTGCTGGGGAACTTTGTGAGATTGGGGGCGATGCCCAGGAAAGGGAAAACAGTCTGGATAACAGGGAAGAAGCTTCCTAGTGTGGAGGAGCTCCCATTACAGCAAAACCTGGAAACCTCACCTCCTCCTTCACACCTGGGGACCCAGGAATGGCACCCTCAGGCTTCAAGTCCCTCCTTCCCTGGCATCCCTGGGGCTGCTTGCAGGGGCACTGCTTTAGTCCCATCACCGTAAGCAGCCGGTTTCCTCCACACCAGCACCAGCCTGGCCCCGGGCTGCAGCCCAGCACCCAGGTTCAGCTCTGCAGGGCACACAGAGCTGTGTGAAACCAGCCTGCTCCACCTCCTGCCTCCCCGTGCCCAGCATCGTGTTCCCGGCGGCGGGTCCCTCCGAGCCCGGGGCTGCTGCCTCCCCTGCAGCTGGGTCTGCCCAGGGCCAGAGCCAGCCAAGCTCCCGCAGAGCCCGGATACGTCCCCTCCAGGGGCTGCAGAGACACATCCCGGCTTCACGACTTCATTATTCACGAGGCTGCAGGGCCGGCTGCTCCGGGCACTCGGGAGGAGCTGCAGGGCAGTGCCAGGGACCCCGGCGGGAGATCCCTCAGAGACCCCGGGTTACAGGGCCATTAGAGACATTATTGGGCTTAGAAATTGGAAATGAAATTATTCCAATCCAGAATGGGAAATCTACTGGTGCCGTTTGTACCAGTCGGGCTGGTGGAGGTGGCTGGAGCTGCTCTTCGGGCCGGTGTGTGGGGAGGAGCAGCAGGAACAGGAGCAGGAGCAGGAGCAGGAGCAGGAGCAGGAGCAGGAGCAGGAGCAGGAGCAGGAGCAGGAGCAGGAGCAGGAGCAGGAGCAGGAGCAGGAGCAGGAGCAGGAGCAGGAGCAGGAGCAGGAGCAGGAGCAGGAGCAGGAGCAGGAGCAGGAGCAGGAGCAGGAGCAGGAGCAGGAGCAGGAGCAGGAGCAGGAGCAGGAGCAGGAGCAGGAGCAGGAGCAGGAGCAGGAGCAGGAGCAGGAGCAGGAGCAGGAGCAGGAGCAGGAGCAGGAGCAGGAGCAGGAGCAGGAGCAGGAGCAGGAGCAGGAGCAGGAGCAGGAGCAGGAGCAGGAGCAGGAGCAGGAGCAGGAGCAGGAGCAGGAGCAGGAGCAGGAGCAGGAGCAGGAGCAGGAGCAGGAGCAGGAGCAGGAGCAGGAGCAGGAGCAGGAGCAGGAGCAGGAGCAGGAGCAGGAGCAGGAGCAGGAGCAGGAGCAGGAGCAGGAGCAGGAGCAGGAGCAGGAGCAGGAGCAGGGAGGAAGAGCCGTGCTGACCCCCCCTGACGCCCTTTGGCAGATTTTCCGAACCTTTCCCAGGGCTGGCACAGGGCTCTGGGGCACCTTGTTCAGGTCACGGGAAGGCACCAGTTTCGTTTCATTCCCCGGGATGGAGCCTCTGCAGCCCCAGGGCTGGGAAAAGGCAGACCAGGCTGGGCAGGGAGGGCCAGGGGCTTCTGGTTCTCCATTATCGCAAATCCAGCCTTATCCTTCCACTGGTCCCTGGGGCTGAACTATCTCTGCAGCTCTCCTGATGGAGACGTGATACTTTGAAGAGCCCAGACAAATGGGGCTGTGGGACCAGCCTGCAGGAGATCTTGGAGACAACCAGTGTAACAGGATATTCTGAAGAACTGGATCATTTTATGACCATTAATAACATTTGCAGCTACTGAACGTTATCCAGCTTTACAGGAACAGCAAGACCTGGTGCTGCAGGGCTGAGGAATGATCTGGGGGGAGCCTCTTGCATTGTAGCCCTGGGTGTCTGGGCAGGTAGGGCCTGGCTGCCCTTCTCCAGGCACGGGAGCTTGTGGGGACATGGCACACACTCCCAGAACCAAAGGATGCTGCTTGAAAGCCCAGCTGGTGTGGAGCAAGGAAAGGGCTGCTCAACCTCCAGCTCCTGGTGGGTGTTGAGGGGAGGGCTCTAACACTGGGCTGCAGCCAAATACACTTGCTGCTAGCAGAATTAAAGCTGTGCTCCCTTGGCTAGTTCTGTCAAACCCTCCTGTCTCCCCATATATATATACATATCCATCTCTATACACACACACCCCGTTCATCACACCCAGATCCAAGTGACCTGGAGGAGCACAGCACAAACACTGTGGATCCTGTGTAAACAGAGGTTATAGATATTTTCCTCATTTATTCCTTGCTGACAGAAACGTGGCCTCTTTCAGAAGGAAAAATAAACCATCACAATAGCAAGCCCGAGTTCAGCAAGTGTTCCCTGGCAGATTTTAACCATGTTCAGTGAGGTGGTTGTAAACAGTCTGACATCACGCTGCCCAACCTTTGAAATTCTTCACAGCCAGTTTCCTGTCTCAAATTCACACCATCGCTTTTCCACCGGGGCCTTAAATTAATGCCCAGCCAGGGTGCATAATTACCAGCTCCCTAATGGTCCAAAACATCCTGAAGGGCTGAAGTTTCCTTTTTGATTTGTGGCTCCAAGTTGGAGTTGTAATTACCAAATTGATTTTAAATGCAGGCTCTGTTGACAGGCTATTGGCAAACGGCATCTCTGAGTCTTCAGCCATTCATAAAAAAAGAGGAAGCCCTTGATGAGTATACCTTGATCTGCAGCTGCTGTTTATTTAATACAATTTATGGGCAATGGTATTAGGTTTTATCAGGGAGCTGCAGCTTTGGAAACATTGCTTTGGCAGGAGTGGTTGGGCTGAAAAGTTGGGTCATAGCTGTGAGCTGCTGGAATCACTTTTTCAAATGAGGAGCCCTCAGGTCGGTGCTCCCCCCTCACCCCTTCCCCCCATGGCTGGCTCAGTGCAATGGGAAGGGGCTCTCAGGCTGCCCCACCACAAACATGTAAATGAACAGCTCCCAAAAACCCAAATAAATACAGTGCCAGCACATTTTCCAGGTGCTGATGCAATGCTGGCAGGTGGCCTAAACGTCAGTCACCGCCAGCTCCCACCATGTGCAGCCCCAGGACCTGCTGAGTGATCCCACCTTGTGCCTGGTACCCACAGCTCCCCACTGTCGAGCCAGCTCCAGGACATGGCTGGTGCTCCCAGTCTCACTGCTGCTGGCCTGTCGACTAGTTGTTCTGGGTGTAGGTCACCTCCTTGGACTAGCCCAGCAGAATCAGGTTCTGATCTTCCAAGGAGGTTTCTTGGGGTGATCTTCTCACTCTTCTTCTGTGCAGTCTACAATGAAGGTGATGAACCACAGAAGGACTTCAAAGTTTGGAATTTATGTCAGTTATTAATTGAAATAGGTAAACAGAAGGAGACCCATGGAGGGGGGACAGGGGGGGAAGTGATGGATGTCACAGTCTGCATCTCTCAGATTTACAGGACAATATGTTTCAAACTTTATTTTTGTGCTCATTAAGAAATACAATGTTATTTGTTGCATTTCTCAATACAATACATGGCAACCAGGGGTTCTGGCATGTATTGTCCAGACTAGTCTATCACATGAATTTACTTATTCATAGTCATAATGTTTCATAACATATAACTCTTAATGCCACGTACCTATGAGCAAAAAAAAAAGAATTTGTTGCCCTCTCAGCAGTGAGGGTGCTCATCCATCCTCCTCCCACCCCCTGGGTCCCAGGAAGCAGGAAAACCTCAGCAATTCAGCTGCTGCCAGATCAGCTTTCAAAGCTTTTGGGGAAGCTGAGGTTTTGTACCCTCAAGCTTGGATTCTGAGGCAAGTGCCAGACACCAGATTGCCAGGCAGCAATTTGCAGGTGATCAAGGTGTGTAATGGCTCATTAGCTCTTTCTGGTCGACCAACCTGCCTACCTGGTGCTCTGGCCTTGACCTAAGGGCACTGCTCCCAGCTCCCAGCAGGCTTTGGCAGGAGCTGGGTTAGCCAAAATCCAAGTAGGAGTTGAGTGAACAGTCACAGAGGGGTAGAAACTCAGCAGGGAAATGACCCAACTGCCCTGCCTGAGAATGTACAAGTGATGGAAACCCTTTCAGCATCACTGTCATCTTTGCTGCACAGAGAGTGGCTAACAGAGAGTGGGAGCTGGGAAACAGCATGGGAGAACCATAGGGCACAGTCCCAAATGGTGTCAGGAGAGCCAGAGCTTTCCAGGCAGTGCTACACACAGTGCTGAGAGGGTTGTCCCCTCCTTCCCTGTGCACCCACCCTGCTGGGAACCCGCCCAGCTCTGTGGAGCATCTTCAGCATCAGGGGTGCTGGGATGCTAAGTGTATCTTGAGGCAGAGCTGGGCCAGAAGCATTTGCTCCCTCCTTTTAGCACCACTGCCCAAGGAAATGGGATTTCCTGGGATCGAGAAGCCTTCTTACAGTGGCTCCATTCTTTATTTCAGAGAATCTGGTTTTGGTTGCCCACCTGCAGAAGGGCTGACAGAGTTTATCTTGCTTTCAGCCAGCACTAGGAACTGCTGATTAGAACAAAAAGTATGAGGGGTCTTAAAACTTCAGGTACATCCCAGCTATCAGCTGCTCCCTTCCCTCTCTGGAGCTGGGAGGATGGATGGCTCTGACAGCATCCTGCTGGCCTGAGATATTGGGTATCACTCCGGGTCATTCCTGGGGCAGAGCAGAACAACTCCAGCCTGGAGGAGAGGGGATATTTAGTGAGGGATGAGTTGCCCCGGGAACCGAGGGACCCCAGGGGGTAGAAGCAAAGGGTTAACGGGACAAACCCGCCTCTTTGGGAGCAGAGGAGGATGAGTGTGTCTGGGAGGGGCTGTCAGCTTCCAGCTTGCACTCACTCCTCTGGCCGGGATGATCTCAGGGAGCCGGAATCTGGGAGCAGCCCCAGAAGGCAGAGCAGGCAGGCAGTGGGCAGGCAGCTTGGGGTGACAGGCAGGGCAAAATGAGGGGGCACCCAGGTGAGATCTGGGAAGTTTGGGTCCTGTTTTGATGTTTTTCATGCCCTGAGGTGGGGAGGGAGAGGCATTTGCAGACAAGTGGGTGTCCCTGGGGTCAGAAAGGCCCCAGAAAGGTGTGGGAGAGGCTGGCTGAAAGGAGAGCAAATAGTTTGGCTGCTTCCATGGAAAAGTACCTGGTCTGTTTTGTTTCCTAGATTCGTGATGAAGGATAAGGATTTAGGAGAAAGGGAGGGAGAGCTGCAGTTAATCCTCTGATTAACCTGAGGAGAGATAGGCAGATGCTAAATCAAAGCAGAAGGGCAAGAGAGAGAAGTCAGTACCATCAACCCAAATAAGAGCAGAGCATGGGGATGGCTGCTCCAGGGAGGTTTAAATGCAGAGATGGAGACCATGGGACAACCAAAGGGCAAGGTTGGAAACATCATGGAAAGCCAGAGGAGCAGGGAGCGAGATGAGGCAGCAGAGGCAGAAAAGGTGCAAGATCCCAGAAGGAAATGCCAGGGTTATGCTGGATTTAATTCTCTGTAGGGGGGTGGTTGGCTGAGAAGTTGTGGCTGAGGCCCCCAACCAGCAGGATGATAGACATTTCCATGAGGATGCTGGGCTGAACAGCAATGACATCTGCAGGACTCCAGGTCTCCTAGCAACAGGGATTGGGGAAATCCCCAATTCTGCAAATAAATAGATATGACTTGGGATGGATTTGGGATCAGATCCAAACTTTGGGGATTGGGCCTGATGCACAGAGGGATGAGAGGCTGTGGGAGATATGGGCACATCCAGTTTCTTTGGGATCTGGCACAGGTCAGGCTGTGTGAAGCCAGGAGCAAAGCTCTCTCCTTCCTTGTAGAGCTCAGGCCTGGCAGCCCATAAGTGCCATGGGAGCAGCCTGGTGCCACAGGTGGCCAGAGGAACGGGTCCCCTGCAGGGGTGGCTTTTCACAGGCCACAGCTGTGAATACCTGGGCTGGGAACACGAGTGGCAATGGAGCAGTGGGGCAATTCTGGCACCAAAGGGTGTTGTCTGTGTCATGTGGGCAGGCTGCCATGCACACTGGGACTGGGCTCTCCTGGGTGCCACCGGTCCTTGGTGGGCAGCCTCAGCTGTCACAGCATGGCCACAAGCTTGCTTGGTTGTCCTGGGTGTAGCCTGCCAGAACCCACCTGCTCCACACTGCTTGGGACAGTTCCACTGGTGCTCCCCAAAGCCCTCGGTGGTGGCCCTGCCCCTCCAGAGCCTTGCTCAGACACTGAGTCTCCTCTCATTAAAGATGTGTCTGGGCAGAGGAAGAAGAACATCCAAAGAAACCCACCCTAAATCAGCTCATCCTCTCTGTGGCTCAAGCTCTCCTCCTCCTATTGTTGCCGGAGCTAATTGCTAGCACGTTGCTGCCAGGGCTGTTGCGGGGTGTCCCTGCCCCGCTGTCACCCCTTGCTGGCACTGCCTGGGGCTGGAGGGCTTGGCTGGCTCTGGCTGGCCGCTGTGCACCACACGTGTGCACACACACACACACACACCCACACCCACACACCCCTTCCTGCTTTGGTTGCCAGCAGGACAGGGCATTTACCACGCCGCGTTTCACCAAGACGCTGTTTATACCCCAGCAGAGTGTGCCGTGGTTTGCGTTCGTCCAGCCGGATTCCGACTTCGAACTTCTCAAGTTCGGCTGGGGCTCCCTGCTCCTCCCGTCCCTCCCCGTCTCTCCCAGTCCCTCCCTGTCTCTCCCCATCCCTCCCCGTCTCTCCCAGTCCCTCCCCGTCTCTCCCCGTCTCTCCCCGTCTCTCCCAGTCCCTCCCCT
>NW_009953004.1:3227429-3251736 GCF_000747805.2 Chaetura pelagica
ATTCCGGCTTCGACCTTCTGAAGTTCGGCTGGGGCTTCCTGCTCCTCCCGTCCCTCCCCGTCTCTCCCAGTCCCTCCCTGTCTCTCCCCATCCCTCCCCGTCTCTCCCAGTCCCTCCCCGTCTCTCCCCGTCTCTCTCCATCTCTCCCCGTCTCTCCCCGTCTCTCCCAGTCCCTCCCAGTCCCTCCCCGTCTCTCCCAGTCTCTCTCCATCTCTCCCCATCCCTCCCCGTCTCTCCCAGTCCCTCCCCGTCTCTCCCAGTCTCTCTCCATCTCTCCCCATCCCTCCCCGTCTCTCCCAGTCCCTCCCCGTCTCTCCCAGTCTCTCTCCATCTCTCCCCATCTCTCCCCGTCTCTCCCCGTCTCTCCCAGTCCCTCCCAGTCCCTCCCCGTCTCTCCCAGCTCAGGGCCAAGCACAGGTCTGAGCGGTTTCTTATTTTCTCGGCTCTGAAGTTGAGCCCTTTCCATCTCTCCCCATCTCTCCCAGTCCCTCCCAGTCCCTCCCCGTCTCTCCCAGCTCAGGGCCAAGCACAGGTCTGAGCGGTTTCTTATTTTCTCGGCTCTGAAGTTGAGGAACCGTTTTCCCATCTGGAACCACGGGAATTTTAGGGGTTTTTTTGTGTGTGCGTTCAAGATATTTAACCTGACTTTAATTCGAGTCGAAAGGTCTGATATTTCTGATAGTGACACCGCGCAGGGGGTGGGGGGGGGGCAGGACCCAGGGCAGCCCCCCCTTCCCTGCACAGAGGCTCTGCAGCCCCGGGAAGGGCTTCCCGCAGCCAGAAATGCGGATCCTCGGCAGGGCTGGGGGGGCGGGGGGGGGGGGGGGGGCAGGACCCAGGGCAGCCCCCCCTTCCCTGCACAGAGGCTCTGCAGCCCCGGGAAGGGCTTCCCGCAGCCAGAAATGCGGATCCTCGGCAGGGCTGGGGGGGCGGGGGGGGGGGGGGGGGCAGGACCCAGGGCAGCCCCCCCTTCCCTGCACAGAGGCTCTGCAGCCCCGGGAAGGGCTTCCCGCAGCCAGAAATGCGGATCCTCGGCAGGGCTGGGGGGGCGGGGGGGGGGGGGGGGGCAGGACCCAGGGCAGCCCCCCCTTCCCTGCACAGAGGCTCTGCAGCCCCGGGAAGGGCTTCCCGCAGCCAGAAATGCGGATCCTCGGCAGGGCTGGGGGGGCGGGGGGGGGGGGGGGGGCAGGACCCAGGGCAGCCCCCCCTTCCCTGCACAGAGGCTCTGCAGCCCCGGGAAGGGCTTCCCGCAGCCAGAAATGCGGATCCTCGGCAGGGCTGGGGGGGCGGGGGGGGGGGGGGGGGCAGGACCCAGGGCAGCCCCCCCTTCCCTGCACAGAGGCTCTGCAGCCCCGGGAAGGGCTTCCCGCAGCCAGAAATGCGGATCCTCGGCAGGGCTGGGGGGGCGGGGGGGGGGGGGGGGGCAGGACCCAGGGCAGCCCCCCCTTCCCTGCACAGAGGCTCTGCAGCCCCGGGAAGGGCTTCCCGCAGCCAGAAATGCGGATCCTCGGCAGGGCTGGGGGGGCGGGGGGGGGGGGGGGGGCAGGACCCAGGGCAGCCCCCCCTTCCCTGCACAGAGGCTCTGCAGCCCCGGGAAGGGCTTCCCGCAGCCAGAAATGCGGATCCTCGGCAGGGCTGGGGGGGCGGGGGGGGGGGGGGGGGCAGGACCCAGGGCAGCCCCCCCTTCCCTGCACAGAGGCTCTGCAGCCCCGGGAAGGGCTTCCCGCAGCCAGAAATGCGGATCCTCGGCAGGGCTGGGGGGGCGGGGGGGGGGGGGGGGGCAGGACCCAGGGCAGCCCCCCCTTCCCTGCACAGAGGCTCTGCAGCCCCGGGAAGGGCTTCCCGCAGCCAGAAATGCGGATCCTCGGCAGGGCTGGGGGGGCGGGGGGGGGGGGGGGGGCAGGACCCAGGGCAGCCCCCCCTTCCCTGCACAGAGGCTCTGCAGCCCCGGGAAGGGCTTCCCGCAGCCAGAAATGCGGATCCTCGGCAGGGCTGGGGGGGCGGGGGGGGGGGGGGGGGCAGGACCCAGGGCAGCCCCCCCTTCCCTGCACAGAGGCTCTGCAGCCCCGGGAAGGGCTTCCCGCAGCCAGAAATGCGGATCCTCGGCAGGGCTGGGGGGGCGGGGGGGGGGGGGGGGGCAGGACCCAGGGCAGCCCCCCCTTCCCTGCACAGAGGCTCTGCAGCCCCGGGAAGGGCTTCCCGCAGCCAGAAATGCGGATCCTCGGCAGGGCTGGGGGGGCGGGGGGGGGGGGGGGGGCAGGACCCAGGGCAGCCCCCCCTTCCCTGCACAGAGGCTCTGCAGCCCCGGGAAGGGCTTCCCGCAGCCAGAAATGCGGATCCTCGGCAGGGCTGGGGGGGCGGGGGGGGGGGGGGGGGCAGGACCCAGGGCAGCCCCCCCTTCCCTGCACAGAGGCTCTGCAGCCCCGGGAAGGGCTTCCCGCAGCCAGAAATGCGGATCCTCGGCAGGGCTGGGGGGGCGGGGGGGGGGGGGGGGGCAGGACCCAGGGCAGCCCCCCCTTCCCTGCACAGAGGCTCTGCAGCCCCGGGAAGGGCTTCCCGCAGCCAGAAATGCGGATCCTCGGCAGGGCTGGGGAGCCGGGAGGGTGCGGGGGCGGTGGCAGAGCGAGTGGGTGTCCAGGAGAGACCCCATCGCTCTCCATCCCTCTCCCCTCCGGGCAGTGTGTGCCCCCCCAGCCACCAGCGCCGCCCTGCTGGGCACGTCCTGCTTTTACCCTTTGTTTCCAGTTTTTCAAGCGCCACTGAAGCGCCTCTCCAAGGCGTTATTTCAATCAGGAGAAAACGAGGCGTTTGCCGTTTGTATCTCACCAGGTTCACCCAAAGGTGGCTGCCCTGGGGCTGTGCCCATGACTGACCTCACCACCCTTCCAAACACAGAGAGGGACCCAGGCCTGAGATGCTGGGGAAGGCTGTGCAAGTGCTCCCAGGAGGGCTTTCTGTATTCAGACATCAGGGCAGCCCAGGGAGGGAGTTGCAGAGCCAGCATTTGGTGGCCACTCCTGGCAAGCACAAGCCCACGGCAACACCAGCCCAGTGATGGGGCCCACCAAGGCAGCTGGAATTGGGTTTCAGCCTTGCAAGAGTTAAACAACAGTAGTCAGGAAAATGATTGCAAAATCTAAAATTAAAGCTCCCCTGTAGCCTGGCCCCTTCTTTAAACTTCAATAATGTCTCTTAAGAAAATGTTACTTAAAGGAACTTTCTATTCTTGCAAATCAGATTTCCTGACTCTGGTGCAGACGTTGTGAACAACTCCATGATTTCCCTGCAGATCCTGAGATAAGGACCAACCCTTAACCCCCTGCTCCATAGCAGGGGTTGGATGTCATAAAAATCTCCCTCCTTCCACAGATGGACCCCAACTGACTGGGAATTGGGAGGGAGGTTTGCACATCCAGGAGACGGATGCAGAGGGGCCAGAGCTGGCACAGGGAAGCAGGGGAGATGGAGGTACCAAAGGCTGGTGTGGAGCTGAGGTGGTGGTGAAGAGCCTCAAGCTTGCAAAGCAGGAGTTCATCGAGCTGCTTCCTGGCTCAGGCATTAAAAACTAGCTGCTTTGCTATAATCTGCATTAGATTTAAACTGTGCAATAAATGTTTTGGTTTATTGATGCCAGACTGCAGCCAATTACAGCCCAAGTCACCAATGGATTCGTGCAGGATGAGAGACCAAATGGCTTGGGGAGGGAGCCTGGGGGTGGGGAGAGATGGGCAGAGCACACCCCCACATCCCTGCTCCTCAGGCCTTTCCTAAAGAGAAATCTGGTTCTGAAAAATAGAGCTGGTGGTGGTGTTTCAGCCCCCCCATGCTGCAAAGCCCTCAGGCCCTTCTGCTGAACCTGCTGCTCCAGAGGTGCTGGACAGGCAGAGCACAGGGCATGCACGGCTGTGTCCATCAAAGGAGAAGGGTGTCCTTGTCCCAGGAGAAGGGTGGCCAGCCCTGTCCCTCGCCCCTGGCTGCACCCTGAGGGTGTCAGAAGGTAGAAACTGGGTGGGAGAAGCATGGTGGGGGCATCTGCCTGGGCTCTGCATGTCCATCAGCTGGTTACTTCATCTATTGCATAGCACCCCTCAGCGTTTTGGCTTTGCAAGCACAAAATCTAGAACATCAAGGTCTCTGCCCTTTTCCTGTCTCTTCTCTCCCGGTTGAAGCTGTGCTCTGCTCTGCCTCATCCCTCCTTCCCCACTGCTTTTGGCTGCTTTCCCCTCTGCCCAGTGCCACCATCCCTTGGCAGTTCCCAGCAGACGTTCCCAGCAGGGAGGAGGTCTGGGGCTGTTTTATGACAAGCCAGGACCACCCGTGAGGGCTGTCTCCTGGCTGGTTCCACATGGGAAGGGTGCTCACTTGGCCCTGGGGTGCTTTGGCACTTGCCAAGGACAAGCCATGGTGGCTGGGGACCATGGTGGCCACTGCAGGGTTGTGGCCACCCCAGTGCCCAGAAGGTTCAGTGCTCAGATGTATTTCTGGTGGAAAAAAAACCTCAACAACCCACACCCAAAGATGCAACAGAAGATGGAAGATGAAAGAAGATGAAAGATCCCATTGCTGGAGATAGGTTCAGCTCCTGGGTCCCTAGAGCAGCAGGGACCTTCCCAGGGGATGTCCTGGTGGGATGCTTGGAGGTGAGAAGTTCAAAGCAGGGAGCAGGACCACAGGCAAATCTTTGCCCCTTCCCAGGTTCAGAGAAGTCAGCAGTGGTCTGTGGGTCACCATGCACCAGTGAGTAGTAGGCACAAACCTAGAAGATGTGGGTTTATGAAGTGTGTCCAGCAGGGCCAGGGAGGTGATTCTGCCCCTCTGCTCTGCTGTGGTCAGACCAGACCTGGAATACTGTGTCCAGTTTTGGTGCCCTCAGTACAGGAAAGACATGGAGCTGGTGGAGAGGGTCCAGAGGAGGCCACCAAGATGATCCAAGGGCTGGAGCAGCTCTGCTATGAAGACAGGCTGAGAAAGGTGGGGTGTTCAGCCTGGAGAAGAGAAGGCTCCAGGGAGCCCTTAGAGCACCTTCCAGTGCCTGAAGGGGCTCCAGGAAAGCTGGGGAGGGGCTTTTCATCAGAGAAGACAGTGATAGGACAAGGGGTGATGGTTTTAAACTGAGAGAGGGGAGATTTAGGTGAGATATTAGGAAGAAATTCTTCACTATCAGGGTGGTGAGGAACTGGAATGGGTTGCCCGGGGAGGTTGTTGATGCCCCATCCCTGGAGGTTTTTAAGGCCAGGTTGAATGAGGTTTGTGCAACCTGGTCAGGTGGTTCCCTGCTCATGGCAGGGGGGTTGGAACTGGATGATCTTGAAGGTCCCTCCAAACCTCAACGATTCTATGATGCTATGGTTCTAAGATAAGGCCTATGGAGCAATGTCCCCTGTGGCTGGGATGAGTGCCAGGCTCATCACATCCCCAGGGAGTTTTCCAGACTCCCCATGGTGCTGCCCTGGACCCTGAATGCCCAGGCACCCTGCTGAGCCTGGCAAGACGTTGGCTGCAATAGGAAGTCAGTGTAGAATCCAGAATGATGAAAAAAAAACAAAACACAAGAGAAGAAGTGCATTTCCAGGGCCCCTGCCATGGGAGGATTAGTGTAAAACCCACGGATTTCTCAGTATTTTCCTGACCAAAAGTGCTGAGTTTGTTTTGCCTTGATTTATGGGATCCTGTTACTCGCTCTTTGTGAATAGCGAGACAGTCCCTGGGGATTTATTAAAACATTCACGAGTCCCAAAACTCTGTCAGATTTTTGCATGAGTAATAATTTGCCTGAAAATTTGGAGGAAAAGGCGAGTTATTTGCTACTCCTTGTTCATTAACCCAGCCACAGGGAATGCTCCCAGCATCCAGGCAGGGAGCAGCCAGGAGGGCACGTGCCTTGGCCAGCCTGCCCAGCATGAGGAGCCACAGGGAGCCAAAGCCAACACTTCTCCAGCAGCCCAGGGCTGGGCTGTTCTTCTCCCAGGTCATCAGCATCTGGGACTGACGGGTCCACCAGAAGGATCCCAGCTCAAGTCACAAGGATTTCGCACCTCACTTGCTGTTAACAGTGTTCACCTTCCAGGGTGCCCAGCTCCACTGAGCATCAGAGCTGACCCACAGCTTATTTTCCACCACTTCAAGCTCCAAATAAACACCAAACAGACCCACATTAAAATAACATTAAGAAACAATCCAAACCATCAGGGGAAGGAAATTCCTTTTTTTTTTTTCCCCTTCTTTTTTTAATTCAGATGGAGCTTTTTTTGGTTGGAGTCCTGGCAAACAAACAGCTGAGATCAGTTCCCAATTAGGTGCTTTTTGGCCTCTCTGAGTGATGAGAAATGACCTAGCTGATTTCTCTGAGCTCATTTCCCTCAGCCCCTTGCAGAAAAACTGGTGTAAATTTGGAGGCTGAGAGCTGACGTGCTGGATTCCTGTTTGCTGCCACTGCTGCCTGCCTGGCAATGAAGTGACAAGCCTGAACCTCCCCACTTGTCCCCCACTCCAGATGGCCCTTCCAAAACCCTGCCAGCACCCTGAGGCTGCATCCTCTGGTCCCACCAGCCAGGATCAATGAGACCAGTCTGAGCATCAGAGACCTCCAAGAAAGGTCCATCAACTTCAGGGAGCTGCTGGCAGCCACTTTCCTCCTGGATCAGCAGCAAACCAGGCTCCTTATGCAGGGATATTAATATCCACTAGTCATTTATTGGTTTTAAAGAGACTATTATGTTTTTTCTTTCTCCAGGAAAAAGACACTGAGCATTGTCCTCATTAAATCTTACCAGGGGTAAAAATAGCATCCTCCAGAGAAGTCCCTGTCTCTGCATTTTCTGTTCCTACTCTCTTTCTGCTCCAGGTTGCTAAACACAGTTGCTTTTAAATATCTGTCAGAGAAGTGACTGCCTTTGTGTAATAGCAGGTTCAACCCCCAAGAAAAGCAATTTGGAAAGCAACAGGAGGAAAGGTGCTTGGGAAAGGAGGACACGGCATCCTTGCCTGCTGACTCACTGATGGTGTGTAAGGGCCCTTCAAAGGGCTGACGGTCCCACCAGCAAGCTGTGCCAGGGAATTCTGTCAGCATATCACAGATTCCTATTGGAAAAACAGGCCAAAGAAAGGCTACAAAATAAATAATCACCAAACAGCAGCAGAAGAAGCACTAAAGCAAATTGAAAGCACTGAGCAAAGCTGTTGTGTCTAACAGGAATCCTGACCCCTGATCTCAGCTCCCCCCTTTTATGTCTTCCTGACTGCAGCACTATTGTGGGCAGATGCCTTTGAATATGATTTATTTGTTTGTCTTGGCATCCAAACAAGGAATTCTGAGGCCAGAAGAGACGATGAAGAGCCCACTTCCGAGCTCAGGGTCCCTGTCAGCCCATGCACACTTCACCCCGTGGGCTTGGGCTTTGTTTCCCCAGCAGCAGGGGCAAAGGAGGCTGCAACAGTCGAGCCTCTTCAAACAATGCACTTTGCTGGCCCGTGGCCCGAAGGGTTGGACTCATGGCTCCAACTGTCAGGGAAATGGAGCCTGATTCAGGCCAGGCAAGTCCCTCCATCCGAAGCCATCAGCCCATACAGCCCAACGAGGGCACGGAGGGGTGGGTTGCTGAAACCCTCCTTTCCCACCCCAGATGGTGCTGCCAGGGCACAGCCCCCAGCTCCCCAGGGAGCCAGCTCGAAACCAAAACCTCCTCACTCTCCAGAGGGGCAAGGAAGGCTGCAGGGTTTGGCCCAGCCATGCTATCAGAAACAACTCCAACAGCTTTTTGGTGCTGTTCCAAAAGGCTTTGTTTTTTTTTTCCCCAGCTTTTTGCTGTTGTATTGCAGAGGATGATTTAAAGCCTGAGCCAACTATCTACCAGAATGAAAGAGTTTCACAAATCGTAAGGCCAAAGGGACCATTAGATTACACAGCCCAACCTTCTGAACAAGACAGGCCAGCTCTACCCTGTCTCATTAGTGCCTTAATGCTCGTGATTGCTGCAACTACCTCCATCTGCTGAGAGCTTCTCTCTCTCTCCAGCCCCTTTCCAAGCACTGCCCCTCTGGCTGGGTCCAACCCTGAGGAGAAATGAAGTCACCTCAGGCACAAAGAAGTGTTCAGCTCAGGCTGCACATCTCAGGTTCACAGGGCCCTGCTGTGGGTCTTTCTTCCACCCTCTGTGTGTTTCTCACGCTCAACACAGGGTTCAGAGGTGATAACTGGGATGGAGATGGGCTCTTTGGGAGATGTCCCTGGGGAATACATGGCCATGATATGCAGAATAAGACATGAGGTTCATATCCATTAAACCCTTGATTGCAAGGCAGGCTCATCTTCAACTTCAGTTCCCATTAGCACAACGTGGTTCCTCATAGTGTCCTGTTATTCCTAGTGAGGTTGCAGCTCTTTAGGAACAGCTCTGAACACAACACAGAGATCATCAAATATTCCCCCATCATCTGGCTCACAGGAGACAGAGAATGAAAGCCCATCAAGGCACTTCTGCACTGGCAGCTGGTTTGCCTGCCCCAAGACCCTGCCCACAAGTTGCAACGGGAACACGTTCATCCCAGTGCACCTGAGCACATCTTTGTCACCTGCCCTGTTCCCTGCTTTTTGGTTGGTAAACCCAGCCCTGACCACAGCAGCTCTAAGTGCAAACCTCTCTACCACCAGCTGATGCTTTCTGGAAGCCATGGTCCCTAGTTGGGAAGTGTATATTTATTTCTTTTCCTCCCTCTGCAGTGTCCCCTCACAGCTCAGGAACATGACATGGGGTTTTCTGCCTAGAATATGCTGCTCTGTTTGAACAGGTTTTCCTATTCCCCAGTTGCTCACCATCTCTGCTGCATGAGATTTATTGACTTGTGTTTATTTATTTTGACTTAGTCATTTTTCATTTGGGACAGAGCAATGTGCTGAGTGAAGACAGCCTGGGAAGCCCTCTGCGTGAGTCATGGCCTTAAGCCTTTGAGCTGCTCTGTTTCCTTTGGTTTCATCTCTTGACTTCAGTAAACACATTGGACAAAGATCTGCTTGTTCAGAGATGGCCGGGGCTGGTGCTTTTGGGGGTCAGATAACAGGATCCAGCCATGGTTGGTTCTGCATTGGTGGCTCAGGCTCCTCTTCCATCCTCTGCCGAGATGGTCATTCCTTGATGATGCTGAGCTCCTGTTCCTTTTATGGATCTTCTGGAAATGTTGGACAAGCTGAGGATGTCAGGAATTCACACTCTCAAACCATGTACCAGGGCACACATTCGTTGCCCAGGGAGCTTGTGGACTCTTCATCCCTGGAGACACTCAAAACCTGCTTGGACCTATTTATGTATAATCTGCTGTAGGGGATCCAGCTTTAGCAGGGGGGTTGAACTAGATGATCTCCAGAGGTCCCTCTCAACCCCCACCATTCTGTGATTCTGTGATTCACAGCCCAGATGGGCAAGGGGAATTTTGGCTCCCTGAGCTGCAGTAGCTCTGTAGCCTGTTGCTCCAGCTCTTACTCATGCGTTTCCCTTCAGAAGTGAGCACTGGATGCACAGGCTGCTGTGGGAGAGGGTTGGTGAAGGGCTCATGGAGAGGCCATGGGGCTTGCCATGGGCCAGGAGACTTTCTTGTCATTTCTCTTTTTTGAGGAGCAGCTGGTTGGTGCCTGACAGTCGGGTGGGAGCCAAACCCACAGTTTGTGGGTCCTGGTTGTGCAGGGACTACCCCACAGCACTGCTCCAGCCCCCGGCCCCACCCCTGCCTCCCCTCTCCCTCCCCCTGAAGCAGCTGGCACTGGGGCTCTTCCAAAGTGGTTGGCTGCTGGCAAGGAAATGGGACTGGAAGAGCCTCCTCCAGATGTGCACAGCTGTGTGCATGCTGCTGCCTCCCCAGCCCCTGCGCTGGCCTCACTGTGTGCCAGACTGCTGGGGAGGTGGCCAAGGGGACCGAGTCCTCATCTGCTGGGCTGTGGTGTCACCTTGTCACACGTCGTGGTGTCAGGACAGGAGCTGCCATCAGCTGCAGGGGCTGGAAAAAAAACCATGTCCCCATAGGTCCCTCAGGTTTCACCCTGCCTATTTCTAAATCCAGCCAGGAGAACTTCCAGTATTACCCTTGGCAAGGGACCCTCCAGACTAATTATCTCACTCTTACATCATTTTGGTTTGTCTAAGCTAAGGTTTCTCTGACTCGTTCTCACTCTGATGCTTCTGGTTTTGCCCTGGCTCCTTATATGTGAACCTTCTCCCTCTGTCAGAGACCTGTAGGCACCAACATCCCTCCTCCTGCCTCCTCTCTCCCCCAGCATGTTCCCAGGGGTTCCAGTGTTGGTGCACACACAGATCCCTCACCCTGCAGGGATTTTGCTGCCATACAGGTTTCAAGTGTAACGCTCCAAGCAAGCATTGTTGGTAATTCCAGCACAAACCAGGATTACACTGGGAAGCTGGAGCCTTGCCAGGGACCAGGAGCATTAACACGACTTGTCCATTCCGGAGCACCCACCCTGTTTGCCCTTCTGGAGCACCCACCCTGTTTGCCCTTCTGGAGCACCTCTGAGGGCTGGATTCTGCTGGGGTCTGGATGCACTTTGTTGCCTCAGCAAATGCAGAACTCATCTGCAGGTCCCTCCAGATCTCTGCTCGCTCTGCAACATCTCCACAGCAGCTTTCCAGTCCATGGGACACGCTCCTCCTGCCACGCACAAAGCAAAGGTCAGATATCCATGTCACGGGAACAAATGATAGTGATTTTTTCCCCTTCCTTGCTTCAAATTCCTCCCAGCAAAAGGGTTCCACTAATAGACCACTGAAAATATGGCGTGTGCCTTCTCCTGAAAATTGACTGGATGAGAGCAAAGTGGGAAAAGCAAATGTGGGAGAGCAAAACCAGGGAACACCCCAGGAGGATGTGGAGCACAGGGCTGGGCACTGGGAGGCAGTCACCCTGCCCTGGTGGAAACCAACCTGGGAGTAACTTCTGGTGCTCAGGCTGTGCTGGGGCACACACAGACGACCAAGGCAGTCCAAGCCACTTCCTGTGGCTTTTCCTTGGCCACAGCTTTGATCTATTTTTAATGGAAAGTGCTGAAGTGCAGGGAGTCTGGTGGTGGCCGTGCAGGAGGCCAAGGGGCTGCTGGGCTCATCCAGCCTCCTCCAGCCACCTAAAGCAGCAGCAGGCAGGGATGTGACCCCCCCATCTCCTCCTTCACCCCTTCTACTACCACTTAGGTGGGAGGGGACTAGGAGGGAAGGAGAAGGAGCAGCAAACAGCTCCAAGTCACCCCTTTGGCCCAGCCCATTGCTTCCATGAGTTGTTTATTGTCTCATGAGGGAAGGATGAGTTTGTTTTTTCATCTCCGGTTGTTGTGTCCCCTGGGGCCTCGGGGCTGCAGCTCCTTTGTAAGCAGAAAATACTTCCATGACCGAAGCCTGGACGAGAAATCCTGGAACAGGTTGTAAATCTCTGAGGCCAGCAGATTGACACACACCTGCTGGCTGCTGGAATGCAGCTGGGAGAGCGGGAAAGGGGAAACTTGGCCTTTTTTTTTTTTTTTGTTCCTTCTTTTTAATAAATCTAGCATGATTCTAATTCAGCTTTTCAAGAGAAATCGTGTTATTGCAAACCAGGAGGTGGTGGCAAGGCTTTCCCACCTCTTCAAAGACTAGCAGCCGGGGTTGTGTCCCGTTTTCCCTGTGGGCAGAGAGCAAAAACTGGATAAAATAACAGATTATGGGCTGTGCTGCTCACTGGAATTGGTGCCATGGGAGCAGGAGGGGCTACCCAAGTGGTGGGCTCCCCATCCTGGGATGTGAGCAGGAGTAAGCCCATGGGGTGCTGCAGGGAAGGGTGAGCCCAGTGTGAGCATGGGATTGTTGGATCAATGGGAACTCATGAAGACTAATGGGACGACAGCAGAGGAAAACAAAATTAACAGCAGTGGCCTCTCTGTAGGATAGATCTTTGGGGTGGCTTTTGGTTGAGTGGTTGTTTGTGACCACCCTAAACAAAAGGAAAATGAGGGTTGCTCCTTTTATTTATTTTTTTTCCTTTTTTTTTTTTTTAATTGTGTGTGGATAAAACTCTAACACGGCAACAGCAACAGGTTGCCAAAAAAATGTATTTACATTTAATTGGCATCTTTCTGCCACAGGAAAGGAAATCTGTGCCGAATTGCAGACCCTCATAAAAGCCTCATTTTTGGGGAGTGATTCATTAACTTTACTTGGGAGAGCATTTCAAAAGCCATTTCAGAAAGAAAAGGAAAGGAAAAAAAAAAAACAACACAACAAAACCAGGCCCAAGGTTTCCTGTGCCTGCCTGTAACATTAAACCTGCTTAAGCTACAAGGAGACGCCTGCGGATGTAATTGCACGTTTCCAAAAGCCTCCGTCCGCGCAGCCGGCTCCAAATGGCCTCGGAAGCTGCAGTGGTTTCCCCAGCTGCAGAAGGGGCAGGAAAAGGGGGGGGGGGCAAAAAATCTGATTCAGGCATTTCTGGCCCTTTGTATTTTCCCCGTGTGTGGAAGATGCAGAGTCATTCGTTTGCCCTCCCCTGGCTTTCCTGGATTTGGACTGAAAAGAGCGAGCGGCCACCACCCCGTATGGGCAGTGGTCCTGGTGCATGAACTGTTTATTCAAGCTGAGGTTCCTCTCGAGTGATGTGAAATGGGGCTGCTGTGGTTCAGGGGCTTGCCAGGCATCCCCAGCAAGTATTAATGAGGGTAAAGCAATTAGGCAATCTCTGGTCCCTGTAATGTGGGGCATGGGAAGCTTGGGGCTGTAGCCCAACCATCGGGGCTGAGCGGGGGAGCTGGGCAATCTCTGCTCCATGGAGGGATTTTTCATCAAAGTAGGAGGCTTTGGGTTTTGTTCTGGTTTGGTTTTCTGGTTGTTGTTGAAAAATGCTGATGCATGGAAATCAAACCCTTTTGTGAAAACACAGCTTCAATGAAAATTTAGTTAGTGAGGATTTCTTCAAGTTGGGGATGGAATTTCTCATCCAAACGAGTGTGAACGGCTCTGGTGCCTGCTCTGCCCTACTCTCAGCATCTCCAGATGACACTGTCACAGTTGTCCCCACCGTGGCCAGGTGCAGAGGGATGAGCCACGTGGCAGCGTGTCCATGCAAGAGGCTCTGAGCCAATTCTGTGCTCATCAGCCCTGAAGCGAGGGGTTGGGGGGACTGAGGGAGGCAAAACAGGAGCTGGGAAAAGGCCAGAGCCCCTCTTCAAGGCTGTGGGGGGACAGGCCCAGCACCCCCCCAGGCTGTGTCTGCAGTTTCCTACTTCCACTTGAATGAGCAATTGCACTTGGCTGAATCATTGGAGGGGAAAAAAAGGAGCCACTGACACCCTGTAGTTAGCAATGAGAGAGCTAAATATAGCTCCTACTATGGCTTGTGTGATAGAGAAAGGGAACAAATGGGTAGGCATGATGCTCAGGCACTTCCGTTAAACTGATCACACCCAAAAAGATTAAAGGAACATTATCCATATCCCAGTGCTCTCCCTCCTCCAGGGATGCCTTGCAGGGGACCTTACCAATCCTGCCAGCACTCAGCAGCCCCTCCTCCCGTCTCCTGCCTGGCTTGGCCCTGCTCCAGGAGTCTCCTCCTTCAGTGTTTTCCCAATGGGGTCCCAGTCTCAGATTCTCCTCCCACTTCGTTCCCCAGATGTTGCTCTGGGTCCTGGGTTCATTCTTCTCTACCTTCCCCTCTCTGCTCCATGTCCCCACCTGCTCCTGCCCATCCTCACACCCAGCTCCTGTCCCCTCCTGTGGCCATTGTAGTTCATAGAGCTGGGAAAGGATGGAATGGGCTCCATGGGAAAGGACACACCCATGGCTGAGCCATGAACTGGGATTTTTTTTTTTTTCAGAGGCACTTCAAATCAATCAAATTTGGAGCAGATTTCCACAGAAAAAGCAAAAAGTCTATCTCTGTAACCAGAGCTGCTGCTTGGATGATGGTGAGCACCAGTTCCATGTCATGGGAGAGCAAGAACTTCTCAATAAGATCAAATAAATACAATTGGAAATGGAGTTGTGTTGCTTTTTTAATTGCAATGCACAGGCAGGGTGGGTTTTTTCCTGAGCCCGTGCGCTCAGGGGAGGCTGTGGCGTGTGGAGTGGATTTGTTTCCTCAGCTTCTGCTTCGAGCAGATACCAAACATGGGAAATTTCAGCCCAACTGAGTCAGGTCTGGCGGGGCTGTGCGGCAGTGACTGCCGAGCCTCCTGATGGGAAGTGTCAGGCAAACTTCATCACCAGCTGAGGTACCACAGAAAGGCTCGTGCTCAACACCCTGGAAAGCTGGCAGGGCCACAAGGCATGATTCCCTCTCCCTCCCATTTGCATGGTGCAGAACTTGTGGGGGTTTTTTTAATTGCATTGTTCCACTCCTTATATTTTTCTTTCTTCCCCCCCCTCCCCACTTTCTGGCTCTCATGGCTGCTTGGCTGGAGTGAAACATGCCAGGGTTTGGATGACAGATCGTCCTGTAGCATCTGCTAGGAACTGATAAGAGAGAAGCCTGATAAGCCTAATGTGCTGCTCCTGCTGGACAGGGAAGAACGTCTTTGTCTGGGGATAGGGACCCTTTCCCCCTGCTGCATCCAGAAGCTGTTGCACCCTGGGGATCCAGGCTGGGCTCCAGCCAAGCACCCACATTGGAAAATCAGGCCAATGGTTTGGGAGCCTTGGGCAGCCTCTGCCTTTGAGTGTGGTGTTTTCTTTCCAGGCTGTTGACTATTTCATGAGGTTAAACACATATGTAAAAGCAAACCACAACCCCAGCTAGTCATTCTGCCTTGAATAAAGTGTCTGTAGTTTTTTGGAAGAGATAACAATGCTCTCTTTGTTTCTTCCTCACTTCCCTCCCTCTCTACCTCGTTTTTTTTTCATTCCCTCTCTCCTAGCATGTAAACCATGAGAGCAATGATGTTTCATTCCACAAACAGTCTGGGAGATGGGGCTGAGTGGGTGGGTAGGGTGATGGGAAAGCAAATACCAGTTTGAACCAAAGAGACAGGGAAGTCTGCTGAACACCAGATGCCATCGTTCCCCTGATCCATCCCCAAAGCATGACACGAGCTGGTGTGGTCTGTGTGAGAAGGCAGAAGATTGGCCACTAAATAGTGTACTTTACTCTCCAAGGTCTTGTTTCACAGGGAATGTCACCACACTGTCTGCCCAGCTTTCATCCTTCCCTATTTTCAACTGAAAGAGAGATCTGGCGGAAAATCGTGGCAGTTTGGTGGAACAACTCCCTCCGAACCCCGTGGGCAGAGCTCTCCTCCAAGCCCAGCTGTTGTCCATAAGAATAATTGTTTCTTAGGAAGGCCTCTGCATTGTGCTTGAACGTGGTCCAGTGTTTTCCCTTGATGATAAAGCTTGGTGGGCTGCATTGTCTGCGGCGCCTGGGGGTCGGCGTGGCAGTGGGGAGGGGGTGACCAGCCAGCAGCAGCAGCAAATATTGCTGTTGTGCAACAGGCATTGGGAGCACATTAAAAATAACGTCCAGTTGGAGTCCTCAGATGCATCTGAACCTTCCCAAAGAGCTGTTGCTCTGGGGAAGTAATACAACACCCCATTTATCTGTGTGAGGAATGATGTTCCAGCCGGTACAGAGACATGGCAGCCTGGACAAGCTCTGCCATGGGGGGACAGGAACTACTTGGACTCCCTGAACTAATGCAGAGGTGATGCTCTGGTTGTTATCCACAGGCAGAGTTGAGGACATAAGCTGGAGCTCACCCATGCTTGGTTATGACCATGCTGATGCTCACTGAACCCTTTGGCTGGGTCACCTCTTCACAGCTACTGTGAAGTGTTTGCACTGACATTACTGAATAAAATACCAAGTAGTCAAGCCAGGAATGGGGTTGTACAGCAAGTGGGGTATGGAAATGCTTCATGACATCATGAGGACTCCTTCACCATCCCTAGGGCCACAGTGGGAAGGCTAGACCTGACCAAGGTTATGCTAAATCCAGAACTGAGCTACTCCAGAGCTGGGGTTTCAAGGGCTCTGTCTTGGTTTCAGCCTGGATCTCTTTTATAGAAAGGGCATGAATGGAAATGTGAAAAGCTGGATCCTGTCCCTGGATACACACAGATTTTGGTCTATATCCTAATACAAAAGAAGGATGGAACCCTGACAGTGAAGTATCCTGGACAAAAGATCAGTTATCATTTTATGAAAATTTCAGTAAGCCAAGAGCTGCAACTTTGGTCTGAAACAAATCACTCAGCTCCTGGAAATAACACCAATATTTCAGTACGTCTCATTTAATGCCATTTTAAATATGTATCATGCCCCCTCCTTCAGAGGTCAGGCTTAATCCTCAACCACTCACTTCAAATATGATGCTGTGAGCTCAGCCTTGGGGCTTCCCCCTTGCTAAACACCCACTGGCCATGCCAGCAACTCCTCCCGTGGAGCCCACCAGTGGGGGTAGGGGTGTTCATCCCCCACTCAGACATGTGTCTGATATTTTATGTATTAGAAAAGAACCTTTTTCCATTCCCCACTTTTCTGAAAACAAAACGAAACAGAAAACACACTAAAGGAGCAAGAGAAAAAAAAAGAAAAACAACTCCTAGGCTCATTAAAGGCAAATGTTCCCACTTAGGAAAAACTGAGGGTTTTTTCACCCACTGTTTATAAGAAACAGCAGCCAGATGTGTTCTCCACATCACCCTCCCCTCCTTCTCTCTGACACCCCCTCAGTGTTCTGCCCACCCACCACCCCCCAGCTCTACCCATGCACACCAGTTTGGCTGGTCCAGAATGCTCAGGCCACAGCAACAGGAGGGGATGTTCTGGGCTCTCCTGATTCTCTCTGGCTTGATGTGCTCTGAATTACTGAGTGATGGAAGAACTGGGGGACTGCTCCATCACATCTCCCCAGGACTGACTCAGGGCAGAGCTGGGAAGCAGCAGCAGTTCCTCTGTGAACCCACCAAGTCCCAGTGTCTGCAGAGAAGGGCAGAATGATGCAGGGACCCACATCCTTGGCCAGCTGTCCTCACGCCTCCAAACAGTGACCTCTGTGGAAAACCCAGCCCTCTTGGTGCCTGAGCTGATTTGCAGCATCTCAAACTGAAAAAAAAATGATAGGATGGAACATAGGAGGAAACATGGAATGAAATAGTGGCTTCAAAGCTGCCCAGCCTGGGGCTGCATCAGTCTGTGCAGCCACCTCCCACCTCCCAGCATCCCCAAGAGCCAAAACCATTCAGTGAATAGAAATGGGAGCTTGAGACCAGTACTGGGAGGGAGAAATTATTCCAGTTGTCAAAGGACAAAAGTGATCATGGATGAGATCTGAGATGAGAAAGGGGTTGAGGGTCCTTTGGAAAGGACCCTCAAGGAGAGGGTGGGGGGGAGCAGGACACAGCATGGGAGAGGGATGAGCCAAGGCAGCTGGGAGGGAAAGGCTCTGGGGGCACATGAAAGAAAACTACCTCCATGGGGCATGAAAATAAGCTTCGTTTTAAAAAGCAAACACATGTTCAGGGCAGCTAAATACAAACTCTCTGAGTTATTATTTATAATTTCTACTAAGGCAACATTCAGGGGCTTCTTGGGGATTGAAAAGGTTCCCTGTGTTCAGCTCTGCAGCAAGAGACAGCCCTTTAGAAGGAGATCATCACAACAAACAGGGGCAAGGAGGAAGAATGAAGGGTGGGAAGACAAAGGAAACAACAAAAAGGCTGGGGGTTTGCTCTGCCAGCTATGTACACATCAAGAGGGGTTTGAACTTCTCTGTAAACCCAGCTTTGAGCAAGAATAAAGTGGAAATAAATAAAAGCATTTCAATTAACAGAGCTGTACCACTCCCCTCCTGAATGTTTCTATCCACATGCTCTTTGGAAGCAGGAACATCTTTGCTCTGTGCCTCATCCTTGCATACTAATGCAGCAGGGCTGTGAAATCAAGAGCTCACACCACCTCTGATTTAACATTAAAGTGTGATTGCGGTCAGGGAAGTGGTTCTGCAAGGGGAAAAGACAGACTCAGTGCTGTGAGAGCTCCTGGTTCCACACTGCCTCCTCCTCGCTGGTTGGTGGGGGAAGATGTGTCCAGTTTACAGCTGGGAAGGTGATTGTCCTCTCTGCTGCTGCCCCAGTACATCTTAATGGGAATCACAGGGGGCCCTCACTCCCCTTCCCATCCATTCCACCACCATGGGGAGGAAGGTTTGGGGATGACAACCCAGGAAGCCATCGCATCCATAGCCCTGAGATCTGGGGGACAATGGGAGCACCAGGGTATCCAAACAGCTGCTTCTCTGCCCAAACTCACTGTCTTTGAAACCCCATTGTCACCTGGAAAAACAAGCCACCAGCTTTTGATGAACTACAAGTGATCACTAGAGAATTGGTTTGCTGTTTATGGGGAAAGAATCAGGAAAAGAGTGGGGAGCCATGGGGGGAGCTGATGTGATGGGGTCTTGCCCTTCTGCCAGCCCAGCAAAACCTTCCAGCCTTCTGCTCTCAGCACGAGTCTGGTTTTCCCTAAGCCAAAGCTCCCAGTGGAACCAAGCAGATGATTTTTTTTTTTTTTCCAAAAAAAGAAATAAAAAATACCCATGTGATTACTATTTGTTGTTTACCCTGCTCTTTAGAGTTGATGAGTGCTATATAAAACTCAGAGGAAGAAATATTTCTTCCAGGTAAACATCCGGCCCTGCTGAAGTCAAAACGTATTTCACTCCCAACTTCAGAGGAGCCAGATTCTCAGCTGGTGTCTTCTCAGTCTGCTTCACACAAGCAAGAATCTTCAGGCACTTTGAAGGGGTCAAGCTCCTGCTGGGACAGGTATTTTTCTCGGTGGGAACAACCTGAACGACTGTCTCTGGCTGATGGCTTTGCCTGTGGTTGTTTTCAGGAGAGAAGAAAGGAGGGAGCTTCCATGCACAGTGGGTGGAAGGAGGAAAGGGTTTAAGGGGAAGAGGAGCAGTAATGAGAGAGGAGCACAGGGCACAGCAGGATGGGGAGGATGCTGAGATGAAGGGCTGGAGAAGCACTGATGGGGAGTTCCAGGCTGGAGACTTGAGCAGGACAGGGAAGGTAAGAGGAAATGAGACTCCCAGCACGTGACCTGTGAAGACCCGTGTACATTCTCAGTGGAGTGAAATTTTGGCTACAATACTGCATCTTCCCTCTTCTCAATGACCCACCAGTCCCTCAAGGCACTTTCCCTCTGCTCTGCCTCACCCTTGGTTCCAGCACTTGCCCTGCTTGCCGGGCAGTGTCTGTCTCAGCCCTGGCTCAGGTCTGTGCATCCCCTCATCCTATCTCTGCGTCTCACTCCATAACTCCAAGGGATGACCTTGCCTGTCCATGCACAGCTGAGCCCTCCAGCCTGTTATCTTTTCATGACTTGTTTCTTGACACATCCTTTACTCCAGCCTTAACAAATGGGAGGGCAGCCTGCTAATATCCATCCAGAAGGCTGTTACCAAGATAATTTTCCTGGCCCTCAGCTGGGACTGCAGCCAACCATCACTTTCTTTTTCCTCACTGGATCCACCTTTTCACTCCCATCCAAAAAGGTGTTTGTCTTCATCCATCAGCCCCTCCTAGAGCCAACTCCCCCCATCACTCTTTCAGACAGAAGTGCAGGGTCAGCTCTGCCTCTTCCAACCTGTGATAACCAGCTTTTATCACTCACTACCTACATTTTCAAGCAACCCTGTATTTCTTCACCTTCCCTCAGATGGAGAAGTTTCACAGTGATATCTGATCGTGTGTCCTCAGGTCCCTGGTTAAGTGCTCCTCTGCTGCCCTGGCTGTACAAAACCTGGGTGCAGGTCTCCCTAGCTGCTGCCTGGCCAGGAGCAATGATCTCTCCTTGCTCTCTTTCTCCCTGTTCATCTTTGCCTCCCTGCCTCATGGAGTGGAATAATCTAGAGGGCTGAACAAGTGGGACAAGGAGTGACTGAGGGAACTGAGATTATTTAGTCAGTTCAGGAGTCAGTTTAGTCAGAAAAGGAGGCTGAGGGGACACCTCATTTTCCTCTACAACTACCTGAAAGGAAGTTGTAGTGAGGTGGGTGGTGGCCTCTTCCCCTGAGTAAGTAATGATAGGACCAGAGGAAATGGCCTGAAGTTGTGGCAGGGGAGGTTTAGATTTGATATTAGGAAGAATTTCTATACTTGAAGAGCAGTCACAGACTGAAACAGGCTGCCCAAGGAGGTGGTAGAGTCACCATCCCTGGAGGGACATGCTCTGGCAGCCAAGGTTTTGTTTGGTTTTGTTTGTGGGGTTTTTTTTGTGTTGATGGTTGGACTCTGTGATCTTAGAGATCCTTTCCACTCATGATGATTCTGTGATCTCTTGCTCTGTGCAGCCCCTGGGTCAGTGTCATCTCACAGCTGTGGAATGTGATAAAATCATGGAGTCCACAGAGTCATCAGGGTTGGAAGAGACCTTGGAAGTGTATCCAGGAGGTCACAGGAGGTTATCCTGCCCCTCTCTTCTGCCCTGGTGAGACCACATCTGGAGCACTGCAGCCAGTCCTGGGCTGCCCAGTTCATAAAGAATTAGGAAGTGCAGGGCCACAAAATTATGAGGGGGCTGGAGCCTAAGAGGAAAGGCTGAGAGAGCTGGGGCTGTTCAGCCTGAAGAGGAGACTGAGGGAGGAGACTGAGGCATCTCATAAATGCTTATAAATATCCAAAGGGCAGGTGTAAAGCAGATGATAACAGCAATAATTATTACAACATTCTGGGCAACCACAGGGAAATTACAGTGCTTGGGATAAATGTGAGGGTGTGGTTTTCAGATAATGTCCTCTTAGACAGTGGAAATGTCACCCAGGCTGTCCAGCCAGAGCAGGCTGCTAAGCAATCCCTACTTAGGTGATATTTATTTGGTAACTGTGACCACGTGAGTTCCATCACCCAGTGAGGGAGTTTTATGCCTCATAATGCTGTGACAGTGACTCTCATGTCACAGCTCCCAGCAAGGACTGTCTCATGCACCAGAGCCAGGGGGTGGAAGCAGAAAGCTGAGCCTTTCCTTGAGGGCTGGTGGGAGCCCTGCCCTGGGGCAGCCCCCACAATTGCTCTGCCTGGGCTGGGTGAGGGGTCTGCTCAGCACCCTCCACCCCAGGCAGCTGAAGGGCAGAGCAGAGCACGTCTGGCAGGTGCCTGCACAGCAGAGCAGGGGTTTGCACAGGAGACGGTTGGTGCTGGTTTGGGAACCCAGGAGAGGAACATCCTGCTGGAGATCTTGCTTGATGCCCCTGGGATGCAGCTTTGTCCCAGGTCTTTCCTCAGGCTTTATCCCAAACGGAGTGTGCAGACGTGCCCTGGGTGGCATCCTGCTGCTCTAGCTCCTGAAATATTCTTGTGTCTACGGTTTTTTTCTGTTACAAAATGATTTCCCTTCAAGTGGTTTGGCATCTGTGGCTTCCTGCTGGGAGCAGCATTTCCACGTGCTCACGGAAGGACTGGCTGCCCTCTGACTCTGCTGACACCCCTTGCTTGTCCTCCATAATCAAAGGAAGCCTCAATTAAAGAGGATTGGTGATAACACTGAAAAATTGAGACTAGGAAGCCTGATGTGTAAACAGAGACATAAAAAACTTAGCACACACACATACAGAGCAGCCTCAGCCCCAGATCCTCAGGCTGGAGAAACACTCATGGAAATCAATGGGCAAGCTGTGGGAATTAGTGCAATAAAGGGAAGGGCAGAGGCAGAACCTGCTGCTCTGCCTTGGCCTGCAGAGCACCTTGTTCTTTGAGCCACCCCATTGATTCCATCGGGGCTCTCCATGGAGTAAGTCATTGCTAAGTATGAAATATTGGTCTGGCACGAAGCCCTGGGGGCACAGGTGATGGATGAACTTTAGCTCTCCCAAGTAAGATGAGACCCAGACTAGCTGAAATGAGAAAGGTGCTGACTTCCCTCCCTCCCCTGGAACTAAAATGGAAATGAAACTGTTTTCAAGATAATACAGCCAACTTCATTCTTATTTTTGCTCCACATTCTGCACTCTGCACACATTTCAGGCATCTGCCTCATGGGAAACATTCTCAATTATCTGCTCTCCCTGCTTGCCCCATTCCTCACAATATGACTCATTCAGACATTTGCAAAAGCTGTTCCCAGAGGAAGCTGGAGCATTTTCAGTGGGATGCTTTTCTCCCCCTGGTTGTTGTAGGACTGGGTTGAGCTCCTGGGTCTTTGGCCCTGCTGCCTGGGCAGGGGGTGAGGGGCTGCAGGGCATCACCCACCACCACCCACCCAAGGGGCCAAGGGGAAACAAACCCCTTCTTAAAGGTCTAAAAGTAAAGGATCAAAAACCATGGGAGAAGTCTGGATGCACAGCAGCCTTCAGGGTCTCTGTGACACCCCAGTGACCTCAGCCAGAGCGTTGGGCTCTGGCTTTGCCACTGAGCAACATCATCAGTGCCTGTCTCACAAGACACTGGAGTTTGTTAAATGACAAAGCTGAGCAAAACGCTTCAGCCTCATTGAAGCAAAATATTTAGAGAAGGGTTTTTCAGTGTTTATAGTAGGAGTTTGGAATTTTTATTTCATTGGAAATTTGGAGCTGCTGACACTGTTGCTCAAATGCAGGATGAAAGAAAACTCTGAAACAGTGATATTTTTGGCTGAATGGGAATTTTGTGTTGCAGCCAGCTCTAATAGTCTTGTCTTATTTTCCTCCAAACAGAAGATAAATGAGAAATCTTTCAGCTTTCCCAAAGAAAGCTAGAACAAGTTTTCAAGCCTAAGTTTTCACAGCCTGGGTTTGTGGAAAAAGAAGGCTCTTCAGCTGACTTCCAGAAATGTTCAGTAACTGAAGTGTCTGAAGAGGTGCTGTGGGTGACCCGTGGCTTACCTGGGTGTTGCTTTCCAAGCAGATCCCAGCCTTAATGAGAGACAGAAGCTGGTCTGAGGGCAGCTCAGGAGCTGGTGTGTGTGCTGATGGCAGTGGGCTCAGGGAAGTAAATGATGGCACGTGGCCACTTGGGCTGGTCACAAAGTGCATGGGCTTCTACTTCCTTTCCCCCAGTCCTGCCTTGAAAACAAAGATGTGCTGGGAAAAGCTTCCTGAGGGCAATAGTTGGATTTAGAAATGCAGCTGGTGGGAGTTGAGGGTGTCTGATACAGGGAGGGGGGGGGCTGGTCCAGGGTCACTGCTGGACAACCTAGAGATGCCAACGCTTCCCGTGCTGCCACTGAAGGGATCAGTTACTCTTTAGAAGCATAGAAGTTGTGCCTGGTTAAGAATAACTTTACTTGTAGGAATATCCCCATCTCAGGAATATCCCCATTGCTTTGAGCCCTTGCTCCTGTTTGCATTGGTTTTCTCAGCTTGGGAATGTTTCATTCATTTCCAGATTTCCCTTCCCACATCTCTGCTGGTTCCTACCAATTGCCTGGGCTTAATCAATTCAATAGTTTTATTGAAATTATGTGGAAAATTCCACAGAGCTGCAGGAGAGATGGGTGCTCCCTGTGGGTGGGTCTGGCATGGGGGCAGATGGTGCCTTCCAGCTGCTCCTCCAGATGTGACCCAGCCTGCTTGGTCTCAGGGACCAGGCAAGGGACATCAGAGAGAAATACCATTTCCCTTCCCCACAGCTGCTGCCTGGCTAGGAGTGCTGCTGCACGCTGGGAATGAGGTGAAATGGACACGGGCAGGAGGAGGGAGGCAAACCCAGGAGCTGCAAGGAGGGGATCTGCCCTGTGCCAGGTGGGGCAGGGAGATGGAAGAGCTTCTCTTCTCCCTTCAAGGAAACCACCATCCCAATGAGCTCATGTACGTCCTCGTTTTGGAAAGTTGCTACCACAATGGAAATCTCCGTAAATAGCAAAGGCCTGAGCTCAGCTCCTTCTCAGGGGCTGGGGAATCAATACTCCCTTCCCCAGGTTAATGCAGTCAGCAGCTCAATTAAGGGAAAATCCTGTGGGAATGGAAATAAGTGGGGGTTTGGTGGAGTGAGCAGCAGGTCCCTGGCTCACAGAGCAATCAAGCACAGGTCGTTGTGCTTGGAAAGCTCTGGCAGAGGCAGGTGTCATTGTGGGACCCGTCAGCACCCCAGATCCCAGGAATATTGGCTCTGGGAGCAGGCAGGGAGCAATGCAGTGGATTCCCAGGCCTGGGGAAGGGCCTGGACATCTCAGTGATGACAGGGGTGGGGAGGGCCATGGGAGCCCCTCCACTCTGGACTAACGTGGTTGCAACAAGCAAAATCTCCAGCTCAAAGATGGAGAATTTTGTCTGTGTTGAGCCTGGTGTCCACAGAGCTCTTTGTGCCTCCATGTTCCTGCTGGATGGGCTGACAGAATAAAAACTGATGTAAATTAATACAATCAAGGG
>NW_009953004.1:3252260-3261621 GCF_000747805.2 Chaetura pelagica
AAAGAGAAAGAGTCCTGTCTCTGGACTCTGAGCATGAAAAGGGGTGGGAGGAAGACAGGGATGATGTATAATAGACAGGACCCCCTTCCTTTTGCTAATGAACTTTCACAATTAGGTGATGAGGTGATTCACAGTGAGGTGATTTTGTGAAATTCATGTTGATCATTCATGTTTTGGTGTCTTCATCCTTGTGCAAGGACAAGCAGAAAGGACAGCACCAGAGAAACTCCTGTCTTATGCTGCAACCTGGAGTCAAGTGGCCAGTCTGAATTCAGCAGTGGCTTGTCTGGGAGACAGACAACACCCTGAAGTAAACAAAGCCAGCAAGGGAAAAAATAGCTTCCTCATGATGGGGGAAGAGAAAAATGTGATGAGTTATTCTGTCCTTTGATAATGCCTCAGCTAAGCTGGCAGCCAGAATCAGGCAAACCCTTGCTCTAATCCAGCTGGTTAATAGATGTAAATTGCTTTTTCCAAAACCACTTGACAAAATGCAATTACTGCTGGTTGCAGAGCATCCTACAGAGCTGCCAGCCTGGGTGCAGCTTCTGTTCTTGCTGAAAAAGCTACAGGGCTGAGCCGAGATGCTGTGACTTCTGGGACCAGCCCCAATGAAAGAAGCAAGGGGGTTTTCTATCTTCACCCTTGCTTGGGAACTTGAGGAGCTCTTCTCCTGCACAGTTCCTGTACTTGCACCCTGCTGCTCACCCTGAAATGCTGGGTCTGAGCCAGGTCACTGGTCTCAGCATCTGAAGGCCACCACTCCCCAAGCTGGGGTAGTTTTTTTCTGGTGTTCCTTGGCCATGGAGAGCCCCAGCTGGGATGGGCAAGTGGTGGGTGCTGGGGTGTTCTGCACAGCTGGAGCCCACTTTGAGGTTTCGTTCTGGTCTTCCACAGTAAACAGTTTTGAGGTTAAAATCATGCTTTTGCTTACTTCTCCATTTTGGCACATCTGCTACTCACTAAAACTTTTATTTTTTGTCTCTAAAAGTGGTAGTTTTAGAGATATTTAAGCAGGTCAGCAGTTGTTTGGTTTGGGGGTTGGTTTTTTTGTTGTTGTTGCTGGAAAGAATCAAAGAGTGGATGAGAAGAATAAAAAAAACCAACACTGAGAGGAATGACAGGGCTTGGGGATACCTCCTCTGCAACCTGAGGAGACTGTGTGTCCATCCACATTCCAGGCTGTCCCCCTTTCCAAGCCAGGTCACCCCCTCCTTCCATAAACCCCGGGACACCTATAGGTGTGATCCCTTTGAATCCAGTGCCCTCCAATAGGGGAAATTGTGCCAGATGAGTTTTCCTTGACTTAACACTGGTGGAAAGTGAGACAGAGGTGAGTCCATAGTGAGGAGCCCTTTCTCATTTGCACTCAAGGAAGAGACAAAGTTCTCTATGTTCACCCTTTAAAGCCTGAGTTGCCCCTCCAGGCTGGGCTCCCCCAGCCCAGGCAATGCTTTCTGGTAGCTTTCTAGGACCAACAGTTGTTTTGTTAGTGGAAACACTTAAAGCTGAAACTTTGCAGAATTTCCCTTGAGGTTATGGTGTTTGTTTAGGCTTCTCCAACCAAAAAAATGTCAGTCACTGGGAACTGCAAACCTTCCAGACACATTCATCCCTCTCCCCTAACAGGCGGTTTGAAGAGTTTATGCAGCAAACAGCAACAGAAGAGGAGCTGCTCCCTCCATAGGTCATCACCTCCAGGGGAAGGAGAGGAAGACAATGCTGGCCAGCCTGGTGTGCTGGCTCTGGGAGCTGGAGGTGAGGGAGAGGAGCAGGGTCTGAGCTCCCAGGAGTGGGGAATGGAGCTGGTAGCTGCTGCCCAGCCCCCTGGAGGGGAGGTGTCTGTGGGAAGGGGTCCCCAGCAGGTCAGGAGTTTTGTGAGGGGCAGAGGATGAGTGGGAGGGCAGGAGGGCAGTGCTGGCCTTGGCTTCCTCCTGCTGACAAATGCAAAACATTAACTCTGACTTTTTCCATCTAAAAATAACACATTATCAGGGCAGTGATGACTCCAGGGAACCACAATTTATCACGCTGAAGGAAAAGTTGAGGGTGTGCATTTAAGGGTGACAAGGACCAATTTTGGTCCATGCTCAGTGATCACTTATCAGTTATAAAAGAGCTTTTTGGGGACAGAGAGATCAGAGGATGGTGTTTGAACCTGGATATTGGCCTGGAGGAGGTTGCTTCAATTTTGACCCTACTTGATGTCAATGGTTGTGCCATTGCAATCTGCACTTGGGTGTCCTTAACACCACTCAGACCTTGGTGCCAGCTTCTCCACCAGCATCTGCTGGAAGTGTTCCTTCAAAATTCAGGGAAAATGCCAGTCTGCACCTGCTGAAAAGTGATCAAACACATTGCTTTTCCACATTGGTAACCATTGGCCTGCCTAAGCTGCTGGCCTCTTTAGGGATGCTGCTCCTCAGGCTCCCACACTTGGAGCAGTTATGCTTCTGTTGATCCACTTGCCTTTGCAGAGCTGGCTCATTGCTGTTGAGATACCAGCATCCCAGGCAGGAAGGACTGGAGGCAAGTCAGAGCTAGGAAAGCAATCAATTGTTAGTTAATGGAGTTTCGATAAAGATGTTATCCAAAACCACCGTGGCTGCCTAATTATTCATAACATCCCTCTGGAGATTCTCCTTTTGGCAAACTGTGAATCTGCTGCTTTGTTGTCATAATAATAGCAGTTTCAGGGCTGTAAATGAGAGGGGACAAATTACCATGAAGCTGCTGACAATATGGCAACTACCAAGCATTGGATTACATGGTGATTTCCATGCAATATCCAGGTTATTACATAGTAAGTGCCATGTCATTACAGGCTAAATGAATGATTATCACCACTGCTTGACAAATTCACCTGACAAATTTTGCTTCGCTCTCCAATCCACGGGATGGCTGCTGGCAGAATGCTGCTTCCTTGGGAGTGTGGGGCAAACTTGTTTGGGATGGGCTTTTCTGTCCCTGGATCCACCCAGGGCCCACCTGGGCTGCACCCATTGGCAGGGCTGGGTGGGATTGGACATACAAGGTGAAAAACTCTGTGGGTTCACTTGTGTGTTTCTGTGTCTATCCCAGGCACAAAACACTGGCAGTAGATCTTAGGATTTTTTGAACATCCATGGTACTGAAAGCAGCTCAGAAGTTCTCCAAAAAGGAGCTGAAATTCTCAAGCATGGCTGGAGGAACCACTTAAAATTTTGAGCTAATACTAGCAGAAAATTACTTACAGTCTTCTCTCAGCTGTACCATTTCTGTATTGAATATTACAAAGCAAGTATAGCCCAGCTCTGCCAGACACACACTGTGAAATAATTCTAATGGGTGAATGACAGTTGCTTACTCTATATAATCTAAGGCCACTTAAAACTGCACAGACCTGACCTACGATTTTCTGACATATTTAAATGAACTTGTGTTAGACTTGATGTGGCCTCATGGATTTAAGGAATGGTTACATGCTTGTGCAGAACCAGGACCTGGCCATTCAGGTAACCTAGGTCCTGCCATTACCCTCAATCTTTCTACAGAAAGATCTATAGAAGTCTATACCTAATCTATAGATCTCTCTATACAAGGATCAGGACCAGACTTGTGATGCTTGATGGAGTTTTGATACCTCCAGCATGAATATCACAGGGGGGATGCTCAGCTGCAGGCTGTCAACATGACTTCCCAAATACAGGCTTTTCAAAATACCCCTTGTGTATATAGCTCTGTGTTTCACACCCAGATCATGGCCCTGACAGTTCCTCAGCAGGACACTTCTTCTCCCATTGTGTCCACTACTCAGTCACCTACATACAAAGCTGCTTTGTTTTGGTCCTGCAGAAGGCAGCTGCAGAGGCTTCAGAAACCTCTGCCTGTCCTGCACAAGGAGGTACCAGCTTCACCACTGGGTCCCTCATCCTGGCTAATTAGCTCTGTGTTTTCCCTCTCCCCCACCAGTGAGTACGTTATCATGAGATTGTCATCAGCCCCTTAACAGGATGATAATTATCCTTCAGTAACTTTAGAGATAATCATAATCCACCAGGACAAGTCATTTTCCCAGAGTCTTGCCATGGTTTTTGCAAAGCTCCTACTTGGTTGGAAGCAGAAAAGATGGGTGGCTTGCCCAGACAGACTGTGCTCTGAGCACCCAGGGGTGACACACACCAGGCTGGCCAGAAGGACACACAGTCCATGAGAGCCAGGGGGTGCTGAGCTACTGGAAGGCTCAGGGATGGTCACTGCTCCTCCCCTGGCCCTGTAATCAGTCCCAGTCCCCTCCAAAGGACTGAGGAATGTCTGTCTTGAGAGGCCTGTCCCAGTCCTCCCCCGGGCTTGCTCCCAGTCCCAGCCCTGTTCCTGAAGATGTTGCAGCTGCTGAGAGGGAGGATGAGGCTTTGTCAAGGGGCCCTGACATTTAGCAGCAACCCCCCCTGCCATTCTTCTGCATGAATTGCCCTGATCGCCTTTCAAAGCAAGAAATAAATGGTACATTAGAGAGAAGGAGAGAGAGATGTGCTTTATTAGCTGTTTATGGAAGGAATTAAAATCGTTCATTAGTACCCACGGCACTGACAGTGGCCCTGCTCCTGCTGCCACCCCCAGGGCCCAGCCAGCATCACCAGCAGAGCCCAAATGGGTCCCTGGAGACCACTCACCTCGTATTTATTTGGGCTGGCACCTGCCTGATGCCTCTGTGCCCTTCTGCTGATGGCACCTGGGGGGCTGCAGGGGAATGTCAGTGCTCTGCTCCTGATGGGAAGCAGCTTCTTCCTTCCTTCCCACCACCAGCATGGCTCAGCCTGCTGGCAAGCAACGTGGCAGGGAGGGCCAGGGGGGTTTGCCAGGGCCTGGGATAGTTTGCTGAAGGGGATGTGAGAGCCAGGTGAGCAGGTGGTGGGTGGAGAAAGGGATAGTGGCTGTGCCTTCCCTGTACGGGCTGTCCCATGCCAGCTGAAACAGTCCCTGGGCTCAAGCAGTGTGTGGGCATGGCACAGGTCTGGCTCTTCTCTGCCTTCTGTCACCTTCTGGGCAGGCAGGTTGTTTCCATGCTATGGTTTTATGCTGCAAATTGCTCCAATTGCTGGTTAAGGGCTCTGGGGGCTGCATGGAGCAGGCTCAGCCAGCTCTGCCTCTGACGTTCTCCTCCTCCTCTGTGCATCCCCCCATGCATCCCTCCATGCATCCCTCCATGCATCCCCCCATGCATCCCTCCATGCATCTCTCCATGCATCCCCCCATGCAGAACTCCATGCAGAACTCCATGCATCCCTCTGTGTACTGCTCTGTGCCATCCCCACCATCCCCACCAGCTCTAACCACAACCCTGGCTGGGACATGACCCTGTCATGGGAATTCCACTGTGCCCAACTAGTGGCATGGGGGACAGGAGAGAGGAAGCCAGGCCAGGAGGACTTCAGGGGCTCTGTATCTCCTCATGCAGCTGCCATGAAAAACAATCCAGGTTTCCACTCCCCAGTCCCAAGTTGCCCTTGTGAGGGACATCTCTGAGGGCAAAAGGATAAATCTTTCATCTCCTTGGTCTGGGTTTTATTAAATGCCTCACACATATATGTAAAATACAGAATGCTGATAAATGCTGGGTGGTTACACGGAGAGGCAGATAGAGATTAACTTGCTGCACTAACTGAAGGTCTATTATTTGGATTAAGATTGAGAGCTCTGAGATGTGCAGAGACCCCAAAAGGCTTGTCCAGGTGGCACAGCCTGGGAGAGCACTGAGGCAGCACAGGGAAAGGTGCAACCTCCTCTTGCAGCCTCCTGGGCTCCAGGATCAGGGTACCAAGAGGCAGCAAAGTGGGGCAGCAAAACTCAGGCTCATGAAAGGGCTGTTGGACCTTGCTGCTGGGAGCAGAGCAGTTCTGCTCAAGAGCAGATACTTCTGGGCAGCATCTGCAGTCCAGGGAGGTGGAGGTGGGAGGGCTCTGCATCCCTGCAATGGGGGCTTCATCATCACCCCCAGTAAACCCGTGCTGGCATCACTGGAGGATCCCTGGGAATATGGCAAGGATTTGGAAAAAACCCACAAAACCAGGCACAGCTATTGATTGTCAAGCCTGTGAGAGAGGAATGGGGCAGTTGGGGAGAGTGAGACTTGCTGATAAGAGGGAAGGTTCTTAGTGTCTGGTTTTAGAGAAGCTGTAGGACAGGCAGGTACTCACTGGGGAAATTCAAGCCCCACTGAAGGGGCTGGATGAAGGGGTTTGTTTAATCAACAGCAGCACAGGCTGGGGAGCAAATAGCTCAGTGGTCTTCAGATCTATAAAACAGGGCAGCAGAAATGCAAAAGCAGCCTTCCTCCATGTCTCAGACGGAGGAAGACAAGAAGCCATGGGCTGAAGCTGTTGCCAAGGAAATCTGGGCTGACAACGAGCAAGGCTTTCTGTGGAGTGAGAAGGTGGCTCCTCAGTAGGACAGCGGTGAAGGCTCCATCCCAGGAGTCCCAGGAGAACGTTGGACAGACATTGAGGGCTGAGATGGGAACAGCCCACCATGCTGTGTGCCCAAGGCCAGCCACGTCAAATGTAGAAATCAGTTGCCCCAAGACATGAGATAAAATACAAACAGGACAAAGATGCCCGAGAATGAACTTAAAATGCCCTTTGGGGTAACCAAGTGCTCAGGGTTTTTCTAATCAGTAACCTCTCTCTTCCCCTAACCTCTGCAGTTGCAACAAACACTTCTAAACAGACAGATTTTCCATTAAGCCTGGAAGAAATGGCAAGCTGCCTTAATGAATGTCAAAGTTAATACCACATTTGTTATAGACTGAGACTGCAATGTGATGGTTTTATAAACCCATTCCTTCATTACTGTTATCAATATTATTCTTGGTTGATTCCCATCTGCAAGTCAGATTCATATCCAGGCAGATAGCCTGTGTCTGGGGCTACTTTACATGGGAGCTGGCTGCCTGAGGACCTGTAAGCCATCCTGTACCAGTGCATTTGAAAAACAGTAAAAAAAGGGATAAAAAAATAAAAGAAGGCAGGTTGGGCATATAAAGCCTGTGTCTGAGTGAGTGCTTAGAGCAAAGCATCAATGGAACGGCTGGGGCTCTGATTGAAACCAGACTCAGGAAAGAAGGGCTGTAAACGTTTTTTCACTGCCTGTCCTAAGAAATTTATGTCTCACCCACTCCATCATATCCTTCAGGGCTGCCTTTTTCGCAGCTGTCTTCAGAGACCATCCGCTGAGCCCCCTTATGAAGTCCACTCCATGATGTCACCCGGAACAATAACTCACTCACCTCCCAGCATTGTGCTCTGCAGAGAGGTACCCTATAAATAATGGGCCAGGGAGGGGGGAGTGTCGGCCAGCAGCCCCTCTCCAGGAATATCTTCCCAACATCAGAAGGGAAAAGGGAGAAAGTAGGTATGTGTGCCGGGGTGGGGGACCCAAAGTGAGCTTTGTTAGCAAGTGAACGCGAAACCGCAACTGCACGAAGCAAATGGGGCAGAAAAAGCACTGACATTACTTCTAGCAGAACCTGCTCAGGAGAGCTGAGTGAAGCCCCAGCTGCCTGGATATCCATTATACCTACCAGGGCTTTGCTGCCTCCTCTGAAGAAATCAGAACCTTCTGCAGGAGCTCACCCAGACCCTCTGCTCCCCCCGCCCGGGAGGTCATTAAGCTGTGTGTGATTAAAATGACTCAGCAACTGGGATGGGTCCTTCCTTCAGTAGCACCTCATTGGTCAAGGCTAAAATTTGCTCTGACTTAGGGGGTTTTCTTGGGGCCCACATCCTGGTCAAGTTGCTGCTCACCCATCAAATTTCTAGAGAGCAGGTGTCCACATCAGAGAGCCCCAGGCCCCATGGAAGCCCAGAGCCCTGCAGTTGTGAAGCTGAGCATAATTGTTTCATTCTGTCTGATAACATGTGGTTTTGTGATATTTATAATACAGTGCTATTAAAAGGGGGAAAAAAAAAAGAGATCAACTCAAAATCCCTCTACCGCAGTTGGCTCTAATTGTCCCTGTCCCACCACTTCCCCCCTTTTCCCAGTCCTACTTGTGGGCTGTTCTGGCAACAAAGCCTGAACAAGCTGTTGAGATGAAGTTTACCCCTCAGTGAGGTGGCCTCTCCTGGGGAGAACTAGGTTCTCTCAGGTTTGCCTGGGAAACCTGGACTGCTGTTACCTGGGGCTGCATCTGCTTGGGAGAAGGGACAGGAGTGCCACCTCCTTGGCAGACCTTCAGTGATGCTGGTGGAGCCACTCCAAAGGCAAATGCTGGCCTTCCCCTTGCATCCCATTGGGAGTTCATCCAGGAATGCTACTAGTAAACTGAAATCAACCGGTCCTGTTCTGGTGTCTGGAAAACATACAAACTGAGAAGAAAGGACTGTTCTCACATCTCTTACATTTCTTCTCTTCCACACGCAGGTTTTGCAGGGGTTGGATTTGTGGTCCCAGGACACTTGTTGAACCACAAAAGTCCCCTCCCTATGATGCCTGTTGCCAAGAAAACAAACAAACAAAAAGAAAACAAGAGCATCTGCAGGACAGGCACTAGTCTGAACTGCACATGGCCAGAATGAGAACAGCTCTAGAGGGCAAGAGCAGACCCTTGGTGGTGGAGTGGTGCCACACAGAGGGTCTGACACAGCAAAAAATCCTCAGAGACCTGAAGTGCTGGCCAGCCATTCCCCAGGAGCTGGGCATCTGGCAGAGGATGGAATACATGTCCAGGGAGTTGGTACTGAGCTAGAATTTATCACTGTCTCTCCTCTCCTCTGTAGATATAGAGCTAGGGAGGAGTGATGGTGTTATTTTTTTTCCTTTTTCTTCCTCCCAGAATAAAATTAACAACAACAACTGAAGCCCACCATGACAGGAACATCTGAGAGCTGAACTGTGCTCAGCAAGGGTGCTGGATAAGTTCGAGGCATCTGATGGACCTTTCTCCCACACCAAAGGATCATATTTAGGGAAAGGGTTTTTCTGTGTGTCCCCACACATCTCCCTCCCAGCCTGCTCAGGCAGTTAACCCTCTTCCTTCTTTTAAATTCCAAGTTGCATCCAAAGCTCTCCAAACCTCTCCAGCAAACAGCTTCCCCGCCCTGAGATGCTCAGTGTGATGGAGAGGACCCCGTTGCCATGGCACCATAGCAGCCACACTCCTTCAGCCACCAGCTCCTGGGGGCATCACCCTCAGTCCTGGGCAGGAGCACACGACCCCCTTGGTCCCCAGGCAGGGGCACAGGAGCCCTTGCCAGGAGCTGTGGGGGCTGCAGCACCAAGGGGTGCTGGCACCATTTCCCCCCAGGTAAGTACCCACAGGTCCTTGGCTACCCTGCTGCTGCTGCTGCTGCTGGTGGTGGGGACAAGGCCCAGGACGGCTATG
>NW_009953004.1:3261807-3276888 GCF_000747805.2 Chaetura pelagica
TCCCCCCAGGTAAGTCCCCACAGGTCCTTGGCTACCCTGCTGCTGCTGCTGCTGCTGCTGCTGGTGACAAGTCACAGGCAGCATCTGTGCCTGGAAAGAAGAGCATTTTCTTCCCTGTGAAGTGCAACGGGTCCCTAATGTGGGGCAGGGATATGGGCCCATGTCCCAGCCTTCACAGCCTCCCTTTGCCCCTCACTCCCTGCATCCCTCCCATGCATCCCTCCTGTGCATCCCTCCTGTGGACCCCTCCCATCCACCCCTCCCACCCAACCCTCCCATGCACCCCAGCTCCTCTGGCTGTGGTTGCCTCCCCCCCAGGCTGAGATGCCTCAGACATTGCCATGCCATTGGGTATTTCTGTCTGCAGCACTTCTGGGGTTTCTTGTTCCCATTGCAACCTCGTGCTGCTGGGAGGGCTGCCCAGCACTCAGCTGCATTATTTCCCCCCTGCTACACAATGGAGACAATGTTATTTAAAAAAAAACAACCCAAAAAAACCAAAAGGAAAGGGAGTGCCTGGTGTTTAACCTCCTGCAGGCAGCAGGGTGAGCCTGGGCTGGCTGTGGTCAGGGGGATGGGAGAAGAACTGCCTGCATGCTCACCCTGGGCTGCCTGCTGGAGCTGTCAGCTCCCATTACATCCCTGACTGTGGGTGGGAACCCTCTGGCACAGGGTGGCTTCATTCCCTTGGCTGGGAACTGGGAGAATTGGGAGAATGAGGTTCTCAATGTGCTCAAACCCCCTCGCTGTGGTGTTTCAGTGGGTGATTTTACAGGCAGCCAACCCTCCGTGATGGGGGGCAGGGGGGGCATCCTTGCTTTGGGACCTCCTCTCTCTTCCATCCTGGGTGCTTCTTGGGGTTGGTGCCGTGGAGGTTCTGTCACCTGGTCACTGCTGTTACATGGCTCACTGTGCAGGAATTAGAGCACATAATGGTCCAGTTCCCATCCAGCCATTCTGGGCTCTGAGTGTCTGAGTGACCAGAGAATCAGAGAATCATCCAGGTTGGAAAAGACCTTCCAGATCATCAAGTCCAAACATATGCCCTTATATCCCCATGACCACTAAACCATCTCCTGAATCACCATGTCTACCTGTTTTTTTAACTCGTGCAGGGATGGTGCCTCCACCACCTCCCTGGGCTGCCTGTTCCAAGACCTCACCACTCTTTCTGTGAAGACATTTTTCCTAATATCCAATCTGAACCTCCCCTGGTGCAACTTGACCCCATTTCTCTTGTCCTATCGCTGGTCACTAGGGAGAAGAGCCCAACACCCACCTCACCACAACCTCCTCTCGGGGAGTTGTAGAATTGAGATCCCTCCTCAACCTCCTCTTCTCCAGGCTCAACAGCCCCAGCTCCCTCAGCCTCTCCTCATCAGACCTGTTCTCCAGACCCCTAATCAGCTCAGTCGCCCTTCTCTGCTCCCTGTTCAGCACCTCCATGTCCTTCTTATACTGCAGTGCCCAGATCTGCACACAGTAGATGTTGTATCCCACTGGATCACACAGGTGGCTCCTGCTGGGCTGCACCCCAGGCCTGCAGAGCCAGCTGCAATGTGCTGCTGGCATGTCTGGGACCCTGTGTCACTTTATAGGGCTTGTGGTATCAGCTGTCGAGGAGTTCGTGCCCAACGTTGGGAAAACGCTTCCTGGCAGCTGCACCACAATGTGGGCTTTGCAACCTGAACAGGAGGGCCCATGGAAGGGCTGTGGGGACTGTCCCTGTGTCCAGCTGCCTGCAGACACCACCTACTGAACACCAGGGGAGCAATGGGCAGCTGCAAAGCTGGAAACTAGCAGGATGCTGTCAGATCAAAACACCATTAGGTGATCTACGGCTGACCAAGGATGAGAGAAACCTCTTCCCAAACCCCCCTTTAATTCTTCTTTTTCTGGAGAATTTTGGAAACATCTGTGCCTGACTCTCATGTTACTCTTCTTTTGGTGTCATCCTTGACTTCTCTTCCACAGGAGTAATTGTGATTCCTTTCCCCTCACCCCCAGGACATATTATGTGTCTGTGTCACTACCTTCCCAGTAGTTCATGCTTTATTTCTTTCTGAACTCTCAGATTAATACCATCCAGTCTTGGTGATTTACTACACTTTCTCCAGTTGCTCCCTGATTTCCTCCTTAGGGACTTCCCTCGCTGCTAAGGTCACATTCTGATTTCCTCTACACAATGCCTTTGAAATGGAAATGCTTCCCCTCATTGTCTTCTTCAGCAAAGATCAAGATGGAAAATGCACTTCTCCCAGCTTTTCCACCCTCCATAATTGTCCTCCTCTCCCTGGTGACCAAACACACGCCTCAATCACACAGGCAGCATCGTGCATGTGAAGTGCTGAAGCCCTTCTCCAGGCCTGCTCTGGCATCTGTTGGTCTGGCTGTCATACCATTGCTTCCTCTGGTGCCTTCCTGGTCCATTAAGAGTCTCTTTTGATCCATTAACAAGTTTTCCATCTTCCTTTTAAAGAGGGATTTTATACAACTCCAGTTAGAACAAACTCTATTCCCATGTCCAGAATAGCTGCCTCTTCTTTTTTTCCTTTGTGCTTGGCTCACCTGCCTGCCCAAGCCAGGTGGGTCCCACCCACATGTCTGACTGACATGCTCAGATTCAGAGGGCAGATGCTCATGTTTAGCCCACTGGACCAGAATTGTCTCCAGGAGGTTGTCACGTTGCTCACAGAGGACATTTCAGGAGAGGAGGCTCTTATCTGAGATGCTCACCACCCCCAGCGTGGCTGGCTTGGATGTGGGCTGGGTGCCTCAGCCTCAACCCTTCATCTGCAGCTCAGTTCTCTTCTCATGCCAGGTCCATGCCAGCAGAGCACTGCTGAATGTGATTTCCTGATGTTCTGCTTGTTAACAGTTGACCACAAAGATTTAAAAGTCTCAGATCTGTGTCCAATCTGTTGGTTTTGGTGGAGTGATCAGAAGGGACCAAAAGGACTTGTGACTATCTTGAAATGTTTTTAGAAGTTTTGCCCTAATCACTAATATTTTGGAACAATAACCTTCCCTGAGACTTCAAGCCGTCCCTCCACAAATTTGATTTAAAAAAATAAGATCATAATGTGATGGATGGCATTTGCTATATGCTGGGGGGATAGGATTTCTGCTGGAGTTTAGCAAGCAGAGGGTGTGGTGGAACATGGACTGAATTAGTTGGGCTGCAGCATGTTTTTCTCTGTGCCCTTTTCCACAGTCTCTCCTGGAACAGGAACTCTGTAACATCTGATCCTTTGGACAAACTTTCACATTTGTAATGTTCAAGTGGGTTTGAAATTAGGCAGAAAGAGTTTGTTCATCCTGAGGAATCACTGACATGAATTAGTAAGAGCTGCTTCTGTCACACTGGGAATCATAACAAACAAGCAAGGAACAACCATATCCAGAAGAAAATGAGCATGATGAGGTGAAGCAAAGCACTGACACACCTCACTGCTGTCTCTCATCACGGGGCAGCATCTGGCCCAGGACAGTCTCTGGATCTCATCACATTTGTTGCTGGCATTGGACGTCACTGGCATTGCCAGGACTCCTTACAGGCACCCAGTGGCTGTTACTGGTTTACAAGTAGTGAAACCAGGAGAGAATTGGTAGCACAGAATTAATAGAAATCATCAAGAATGTCTGATGATTCTTCAGGTCAGAAAGCCCAGCTGTACTCAGCAGGTTTTCCAGATCTATTTCCCTGTTTTACACTTGATGTTGTCCTGTGAAACCTCAGCTCTACAGCATGGCTCTGCCCAGGACCCTGCCTGCTCACCCATCCTGCAGGCAGCCAGGCTGGGCACCCACCAGGGAGACCCTCAACCACAACCCTTCCCCCTCCTTCCCACCCAGGGAGGCCTCTGGGACCCACAGGTGGCTTTATCTGGTGCTCTTGCTGCTGGGGAAGAAGAGGAGCAACCCCTCAGCTGCTCGGCTGTGGTCTCAGGCTGCAGTTGGCAGTCACTAGAAAAGATCTCTGCCCACACCCTTTGACTGTGTTTTAGTGAAAAATCAGGAATTTCTCTGCAGGACAGGAGCTCCTGTGTTGGGTGGCTTCCAGGTCCTTCTGAAGATAGATGCTGTGGAGGTACCTGAGTCCCTGACCCTTCCCAAGGGAGAGCTGGTTCATTTGCATTTTCCCTTTTCCCAGATAACAAGGATAGTTCCTTTATGGAGGAGGAGATGTCCTGCTGTCTGCAATGGCTCTTGGAGGAACTTGTTCCTCCCCAGGCTTGAGACAAGAGTGTTTCTTGAGAGATGAGCCAGTGGGGAGCAGTGCTCAGCTCTGGATGGCAGCAGGGCCAGGGCACAGCCATGGTCACAGTGCCTCTGGCATTGCCCCTTCCCACCCTGGCTGCTCTGAGCACTGACTTTCTGCAAGCTTTCTACCTCTGCTTTCTGGATTTATTTTCCTTGCCAGCATGAGAGAAGAATGCTTGGCAGGCCCCCTCCTTTTGGGAGAGCCTTCCTCATAAGACTTGAAGGAACAACCAGCAGCACTAAGGACATTGCTCCTTGAGACACCTGAGCCTGAAGAGGGTTTGCAAGCCATGAGCTCCACCAGCTGCAGGGACTGTTTGGTAGAACAGAGGGAACCAAGGATACCCCTCAACAGTGAGGTCCTGGGGCACAGCTGGCCAAACCAGTCTCATTTTAGAGACCTTGCAGGTCGCTCCAGCCCTTCTGCCCCAGGATGGCATCAATATGCAAAGCAGCTCCTCAGGGTTAAGTGGGGGATATTCCCACCACTGCCAAAGGTGGTTATTCAGCCATGGGCTGGGCTTGTGCCTGGTCACTGAGTCCCTGGTACACGAAGCAGCAGCTTTCCAGGGAGGAAGTACAATGACAAACCATGAAGGTGCTGGCTCAGGAAGTCCCTGCCAGGGAGCAGTCACCAGGAGTGGACACCCTCACCCAGAGCTGCAGTGCTTCATGGCAGAAAGGGTAGATTTTCAAGCATTTCCTAAAAAAAACCAACAAACCCTCTGTTCAAATTTAGGTGGACAATTTTAAAATGAAAATAGATTCATACTGAAAGGTCAGAGGCTCTCTCTTTGAAGAAAGATTAAGATGAAACGTCCTTGTTGGGTACAATTGCTTTCCTTTAGGGGCAAGGGAGTTAAAAATAAAGAAAAAAATTACACAAATCAACAGAACAAGCCAGATTTTTTTTTCCCAAATCTGGATTTCACACTCATATACACTGTGGATGGATGTATTTTGTCCAGCTCCTATTTCTACAATATCTGGTAAGAAGTTGTGGCCCACATCTCTAAAACAACACTTTCCCCTGCATGCAATTAATAGCAGGGAAACAGGAACCTTGAAGCTTCTGGGCATCAGGTGTTAAGGAAAACAAGACAAAAGGTATGAAAATCCAGAGTTTATAATCCACCCAACCTACCCATTACTTGCCCTTTCAGCATCCAAGGCAGCTTTTGTGTTCTCAGTGTTTTCTCTGTTTAAATACATTCCTCAGCTCCTGCCCTGGTCTGCTGATGTACTTTGTCTGGTTGATATTTCTCTGGGGTTGCTTTTCCATTGTTATTCATTCAGGGCCAAGAGGCAGAATGCATTAAAGCCACCAGGGTGCCAGTGGTATTTTAGTCTCTCTGAGCAATTCTTCTCCCCAAATTGTTACACATTCATTCATTTCGGCCACTTCTGTGGATGTTCCCCCGGGGACAGGGAGGGGGGGAGGGCAGAGGGGACTGTTTGACTGTCTAACTGGTGGGGTTCACGTAGGAGGAGCTTTGCTTTGGCACGTACAGGAGAGTGAGGGAAATGTGGATTGGATGGGGAAGAGCTCTGCAATGGTGCTGACACAGGGTTGAACAGGGAGGTGGGGAGAGGGTGCCCTGGGTTTGGGGTCTTGCCCACCATCAACCATTCCTGCATCCAGGCAGCACCCGCTGTCCTGCCAGCCTCCAGGGACCTCCTGATCCTGGGCAGCTCCTCAGGGATGAGTGCATCCCCAGCAGCTCCTGGGCTGGGTGCTGGCACTCCTGCTCCCACCAAAAAATAAAGCACCAACAAGCCAGGCCCTGCTCTGGTGCTGGGGGAGATTTTCCTCTCGTTTGCTCTGCTCTCAGCTCACCCTGCAGATGCTCAGCTTTAATGAGGGAGAGTCGGGGCTTTTTTTTTCCCCTTTCTCACCCCCCTCAATAAAGTACTAAATTTAGATTCCTGGCATTTTCCACTGAAAATAATCCTGGGGGCCTCAGCACTAGGCAGATCCCAGGCAATGCAATCTCTCCATCAAGCCATGGCCACAAGGGCAGCACTGGCTGCTGACCCCCTCCAGACCTCTGCTGCTCCCATAGCATCCCACCTTGAAGCTGCTCCCCAGGTTTCAGTCCCACAGATCAGGAGGAAATCCCAGGCCATACTCACTGCAGCTGCAGCTGCCTCATCCCAGTAAAGGGATGAAAGCCCAAATCCAATTTAAGCCTGAATATTTGCAGGGGATTGACAGTCCAAGCATCATTCCTGGAGCCAGTGGCTCTCCTGGTTGTACAGGCAGATGGAAGCTTGGGAGATGGGCTCACCCAGAAGCCCATCTCATGAGTGTCCATCTGTTTGGTGCTGGTTTCTGGCAGGGTGGACCCATGCATAGTCCACAGAGACCCTCTCACCAGCAGCCCAAGCACAGGCAGGTTTAACACCCCCTTTTTTTGATAAGAAATAAAAGTCCCCCAAGCTCATGTAATGCAACAGGGGTCTTGTGTGGAGTCATTGAGCATCCCAGCTCCAGAAAGGGGGATGGGGTTGCTGCAGTCACCAAGGGACAAGGGGACTTGCTCAGGGGCAAGAGAAGGGTCCACCAGACCCCAAAGCATGGTCCTGTCCTCTTCACCTGCCCCAGCACGGAGTTCCTGGCAGCAGCAGCCTCTGCTATTGTGTCCTTACCTGAAGTGTCAGGCTCCTGAGGCAACTTGATATTTATTCCTGCTTTTTGCCCCTCTGCCTGTGCTGGAGCCAGTGATATGTGAACAGTCCTGTGTGGCCACTCCTTGGAGCTGCTCTGTCAGCCTGGCCCAGGCCCCCTGCTCTTGGGGCTCACGGGCTGCCCTGGGACTTTCTCGGGGTCTCGGGATCACCTTTGGGTTTCCTGGAGTGTCTGAATTCCTCTTGCAAAGTTGCTACATTTCTTAAATTCTATTTTTGGATTAATGAACATTTGGTAACAATACACAGCCTGTTTGTTTGGGGTGACCCTCCTAATGTGTTCCCCATGCCTGTGCTTCCCCGCAGGCCAAACTCCTCCCCAGGACAGCCCTGGAGCCTTTCCCAGTTTCACCCCAGGAATGAAATCAGCTCCACGTCTGCCACAGCCAATTTTCTCTTGGTCCACAGGCACTTTCTGTTTTCCCCACCTGCCCAAGAGGAAGAAGGGAAGGAGGGAGAGCAGATGGAGGCAGAGCTGCAGAGGTGAGGTGTGAGAAAGGCACCAGGGCAGAGGAAACATGAGCACTCGGAAATTCTTTGGAGCAGAGCGAGGTGTCAGGCTGGGCTCCTGCCTCCACAGCAGCAGGGAGCAGCAGCACGTTCTTGAGGGAGAAAAGGGAGATTTGGGTTAGAGCAGCACAAAGCTGCTCAGGCCCTGTGCTGGCTGTGAGCAGCCAAACCAGGGTGAGCATCTTCTCTTCCCACTCCATGGAGCCAAAGAGGAAGGACCCAGGCACTTCAGCCCATCTTCCCACAGAGCTGAGCCAGACCTGAGCTCTGCCCATCCCCAGCTCCCTGCTCCCACAGTGTCTCTCAGCCCTGGGGAGCCACAGCCCCATCACAGCCCCCCAGGCCCCCAGGTTTTCACCCCCATGGACTGGAAAGCCCATCAATCCTCCCAAGCTCTTGGTACAAAATCAGTGCCATGGGTGCTCCAGAAGTTCCCAAGCAGACCCTGAGTGGATCCCAAGCAGATCCCCTCTGTGCATCTGTGCTGAGGCTGCATTCCCAGCCACTGCAGGGTCCCCACCAGCTGACACGGTGCAGGAGGAGTAGCTGGAGGTTTGATGCAAAACAGGGGAGAAAAAAAGTCCCCAGTGACTTTTTTTTTTGCCAATTTCATCCCCAAATAATTCTGCAGAGAGAATTTTTTGTGTGTAATTGGATTAAGTGTGGGGAATTTGTCCCTGTTGACAGATTGCACAGGCACTGAACCAAAATCATGGGGGGTTTTCACTTTTTTTCTTTCTTTCTTTTTTTTTTTTTTTTCCCTTTCTTTTGTTGGAAAAAAAACCATGCAAATAGTAATTCAGGTTTTGGGCCAAAGTAGATTTTTAAAGTCCTGATCCAGAGGATGGTTTGTTCCCCATTAGTCCCACAAAGGCCACCGAAAACCCCTTTTTTTGCCTCCAGTTTCATTTTACGGGTGTCAGTAACTTCTGCACAGCCTTTTTTTTCTGAAAGGATAACGTTTTTTTTAATAGCAGCCCATGTCTAAGGTAACTGAAGCCCCAACAGATTCCAGTGATATATGCACTCTAAAAAGGAAGGGCTATTAAAGAGATAAGATACTTGGAGAACACACTCTCCGCAGCGTTAAATAGCGGAGGAGGGAGATAACTTGGGAACTCTGGTAAAGCCACCAAACATGATGTGAATAAAACTGTTTGGAGAAGCAATTTTCCCTACTGCAGCAATTGTGTTTTCCTGAGTGTGGTGTTTATACGTTGGCTCCTTTCCCACAACACGGAGACATTATGCTCTTGTGCAGGGCCCCATCCAGAGCTCTCGGGGAAGAGTTTGGAGCAGGAGGAGGAGAAAACTTGTTTAAACCTCGTTGTCCTGCACCCACGCACGTGGGTCTCCCCAATCCTGCTCAGTGCATCCCACCCAGTGGCTGCAGCACCCACAGAGGAGCCACTAACTCGTCACATGGATGAGTGTGGCTTTCTGCTGGAGCTTGAGAGCTGTGCAGCAGAGCCAGCAGCTTGCACAGCGTGCAGGGACACCCGGAGTTTGGAGCAGGAGGAGGAGAAAACTTACTTAAACCTCATTGTCCTGCACCCACGCACGTGGGTCTCCCTCATCCTGCTCAGTGGCTGCAGCACCCACAGAGGAGCCACCAACTCGTCACACGGATGAGTGTGTCTTTCTGCTGGAGCTTGAGAGCTGTGCAGCAGAGCCAGCAGCTTGCACAGTGTGCAGGGACACCCGGAGCTGCCTCTGTCCCCACAGCCCAGAACACAGAGCCAGCCCTAATGACAGTTATTCACGGAATTATATGGGCTGCATCCAGCACTCTTGGATCAGCCCCCAATCTCATAATGAGATTACCAAGTTTATTTTAGTTGAGAAAGACACCAATAAAAAGGATTTAAAAATCCCTCGGAGTCTAGCCATAGCCCAGAGTGCCCAGCCAGTGGGAGAGCTCCTAAAACTTCTCCGTTTGTTTTCCTTTCAGAGAGGAGCTGAGGCTGCTCCTCCTGCCTCTCTGTGCATTAGCAGCATCTTCCCAGGTTGACCCCATGTATTATGGATGTGTTAAAATCTTCATGTTCTGAATGGAAACTGCATTATTCATGGCTCTGCTTATAGTTTGTCTTTAAAAGCCCTGCAGCCTTTTAATGAAATGCTCCGATTTTAACATCAGCTCAGACCAGATATTTTTGCTTAAATTTTTTAAAAGTAATCTCTGTGGATTTATTAATTTTTTTTCTCTCTCCCCCTGTTCTCCCTCTCTCTTTGAAGGCTCAAGGCCACTCAGAAGATGGGATGGCACGGGTGGAGGATGGAGGCAGATGAAAAAGTAAGTGGGGAGATTTGAGGGGGCTGGGAGCTGCAGCCACGTGCTTAGGCCCCCCCAGTGCTGGAGGAGCTGAGCCCCCTCCAGCTGCCCGCAGGGAGAGGGCTCTGCCTGAGGCAGCACTTCATGGGTGCAGCCAGCAAACACACCAGGGACAAGCAGTTAAGCCACTTCCAGCCTTGGGCAACTGTAGCTTCTCCCAGGAGTGTCTGGGTTGAGTTGCACCAAGGTTTTCTTGCAATTTTCATGTAACAAGGGAAGGGTGAGAAGATGGGAAGAGTGACATCAATTTGGGTAGAGTCACAGTGAAGCACAGAAGGTGTAGGCAATAGATGGTAGCTGGCATGGAAAGGTGTGGGGATGCCACAACCTGCCACCTCCACTGAGTAGCCTAAAACAAAGCCAACTCCTAAGGCTGGAGCAAGGTGGAGCAGAGCTGGTGAGCCCTGTGTGCTGTGGAGCAGGGAGGGATCCCCAAAGGGCCCTGCTGTGGGGTGCCAGAGCACGAAGCAGATCCATCTCCTATGTGGGCACAACTCCAGCCCTGGCCATGGGCAGCCTCTGCCTCCACCTGCAGTGAATGTGGCCTAATGGCTTAAACACAGATCCTGTTTCCATGCAAACACCCCAAGTGCTCAGTCCCTGCTGGCAGGGAAACTCCCCCATGGAAAGGCGGGTCCCAGGTCTGCAGGAGCACATCTGGGCTGCTGGGCTACGAGCACATCTGGGCTCTGCAGGGGCTGCAATGGCGCTGGGATGGGGCTGTGGACTGGAATCTGGGGAGAGGCACCACTGCCCTCCCCATTTCTCCCCAGCCCTGGCCCTGCACAGCCCTTGTGCTGGGGCCTGCAAGGAAAGAGAAGAAAAGCAGCAACTCTCTGAGAGCATCAGCCTTTCCGAGTGCAATGCCATGGATTCCTTTTGCTCCTCAAGTTCCCATGAGTTTCGAAGCACATTGCATGTGGTTATGATTGTTTGGTAGGGTTTTGCACTAATTCCTTGTTACCTCTGAGACTTGGGTATAGAAAGGTTTGAAAAAAGCAAGAGATTTGAGGCATTTCCCTTCGCCTCCCTCCAAATGCGATTAAACCCAAATCTCCCCTCCCATGTGGAGCAGGGCTGCTCTGTGCCACGGTGGGGGCTGGCAGCAAGGCACCCTGGTGGTCAGCCTGTGAGATTCCCACGATCCCAAGCTCAATCCCAAGCTGTTCCTGGTAACTTCTGGCATTGGAGATGCCAGCAGAGGCAAGGTCCCACGCAGCCATCCTGCTGCACTCTCTGCCACGGCTCTGCTGCTGCCCAGGATGGAGCGTTGTGGGGGATGTTGCACCTCTCCACCCAGGTTTCAAGTACATGATAAAAAGGTTTTTGAGGCAATTCATGGTTTCACAGCTTATGGTGGCTGGCAGCTTGCCAGGGCTCACCTTGGGAGGGGAGGAAGGTGAAGAAAGGCAGGACAGGGCCAGGGGAAAGCAGGGGGCAATTGCAGTCAGGCTGGGCAGCTCCCAGGCAGTCAGTCCGTGGCTCTCCCCAGATGCTGGGTGTCCCTGCTGCCTGGAGGCTGCTCCCAGCTGTGCCCCGGGGTGCAGGGCAGCCCCAGCTTGGGCAACAGACCATGCACAGGTCCATAGTACCTTTGCACCACCCCTTCTGCCAGGACCTCTCTGCCCCTGTGTCCCCCCGCTCCGCCTGTCAAGGGCCCCTGCTGCAGAGCCAGCCCCTCAGGGGGCCAGCAGTCGTGTCCCATTTTGGAGGCAGGATTCTTCCTGTCACATTGTTGTGTCTGTAAGCAGGTCACCTCTCCTTTCTATAATATCACATTTCCAGGACAGCAGTGCCCGCAGACCTGCCATTCATGCTCGATTGGAGAGCTGTTGTTGCCTGCAAAGAGTGAGGATATAAGTGATGTCTTAATTCATTGCACATTCTTAAATAAAAGAGAGAGAAAGAAAAGGAGAGGTTCAAAGTCAACACTCATTGCTGACTGAGATTTCTTCAGCAGATTGTCTAAAATAGCCTGGGAAAAAAATAAATAAAAGCAAATTGATGGACACACTGTATTGAGGTAATAGGAAGGTGAAGATGAAAGCAGAAGTACCAGCTTGACTGCTAGCTTGGTGTGAGGATAAAACCTTGCCAAAATATTCTGAAAAGCATTTTAATGGCTGACCTGAATGCTTAAAAAAGTATAATTGCTGACTTGATTGTGGCAGATGCTGAAGTCATTTGTCCATGGCTAAAGCTGGGAGAACCCTTCCAAAATTATTTAGTGAATAGAAGCCACCAATTCTGACCACGTTAATTTGAAGTCAAAAGGAAAACTCTCAGTTCTGTCCTAGAGCATTGGATCAGGCCCTCTGAAAGCATATAGAAGGCTTTTATTTTGCTTTGTGTTCCACAAATATTCCTGTGAGTGTTTTGGGGGTGTTTCACTGGATTTTTTTGTTGGAAGATGAAACTTGCAGACTGCTGGTGCCATACATTTGACCACAAGTGCTCTCCAGAACTAGTCAGTTAATCCCAAATTACTCCCATGTCCCACTTTGTAGGGAAGTATTCCCTGGGGTGGCCAAAATAATGTAACAACATGAAGCAGCAGAACAAGCTGGAGAAATGAAATAATGACTAAGCAGCCCCATGTGTGTTTGCAGATAACTCGTAGGTGGAGGATGGATCCAACATGGTGATGACCCCCTACGATAGATGATGGACCATGCTCTTCTACTTGCAAACACAGCACCCTGCATGTGGCAGAGACTGAAGGCTGCTTTAGCAAACTTGCAAACTTGCAAACACAGCAGCCTGCATGTGGCAGAGACTGAAGGCTGCTTTAATGAACTGTAATTAGTATTTTATTCCTTGAAAATAAGCATTTGAACAAAAGATTTGCTAAAAATAATGGCAAGACCTTGCCAGGATGGGGTGGAAGAACTCAAGTAGAAATTGTGAGCCACCTGCAGAAGGTGAGCAGGAGCCATGGTGTTCCTTGGCTGAGTCTGATCACCCATTCCTTGGTCTGGTTCTTCCAGATGTGAGGGAAGCAGCTCTGTTGGGATGCAGGAAGCATCAGGCATCCCTTGCAGCAGCATCAGAGGTGGCTTCTCAAGCCAGAGTAGAGCAGGACTAGGAGCCTCCTGCTCATGTCCCCACTGGACACCTTGAGCCACGTCCCTCGTTCACTGCCCTGGTCACTTGTTTCCCGTGAGAGCACAAGTAACACGTGTGTTACGTTCAGGATGTCGTGTCATAAACAATGTCAAACACAACCTCCAGAGCATGTGTGTGACAAACACACGTCCTCCTAGCAGGGACGGAAAATGCAGCTGCTGGAATTTTGTCCAAAACGTGACTTTTGAGTCAAAAAGAAAACTACTGGGAAGATGAGTTGAAATGTAGGCAGATGCCTCAGAGGACATTTCATGCACAGTGATTACAACAGCACTGACAGGTTCCTGGTATGGAGACCTGCTGGGAACACGTCCAGTGGCAGGGCACAAGAGATGCCAGTGTGTTCATGGGAGCTTCTGACCACTTCATACCATGGAAAAGAGGGTCCAAGTGCCCTCTGGCAGAAGGAAGAGGCAGAAGAAAACGAGCTGGGAAGATGAATGCTTGCCATGCCTTGGCACAGGCAATTATGCAGCACTCCCCAGGCATCAGCAGCACTGCAGGAGAGTCCTTGTGGTGGCAGGAACTCAGGGAAGATGGACTGAAAGTGTCGTGTGTGTGAGATCCAACATGCAAGAGCAAACCACAGCCCTGCTCTGGAGCTCTGGGCAGTCAATCCTCCCCAGGCTCTTCTCTGCTGCCTTCTCCACTGTGAAGCATGATTATCTCCACCACTGGGGCACTGCCTGCCAGCTTTCCCTCTTGCTTCTCAGGAGCTGAAGCACAGATACCACAAGATTAAAAGAATCAACAATGTTGAGTGCCCAATTGAAGGCAGCTGATTTTTTTTTGATGGTACTTGGCCTTTTGTGTAACAATCTCTATGCTCAAAGCACAGCTCCTGATGGCTTCCTCTGGTGCCACGAGTGTTTAGCACTTCTGAAATCAGCTCCTGTGATCTCAGATTTGAATATCCAAGAAAGAAGGCACATGTGCAATGTTCTGTGGGCTAGGGAAAATCATGGATGGGGAGACCAGTGATCATCATGGTCTAAGCTGTGGACCACTCCTCCAAAGAACTGCTCAAGAGCCTGAATCCCAGTCCCATCCTTCCTTTTCCTGCTTCACAACCTCCATCCCAGTCAGGATACAGCATTTTAATGGTGAAGAGAGAGCAATTCCTGATGTGCAGGCTGTCACTGCTCGAGGCTCAGCACGTGGCCAAGCTCAGTCATTTTTTCCAGGCTGAAGGACATGAAGGCACAAAGACACCCTTCCACTTTTGAAGCTCCTGCTGTAAGGAGACCTGATGGAGAATGAGAGCATCATCATGAAATAGTTGCCAGAATTCAGTGTATTTTTTTACACGAGCTTCATTCTTGGGAACAGATTAACCGTTTTGGCTGAAACTCCCCAGAATGATTGAGCTTCAGGCAGACACCGGCACGGAAAATTTCCTCTCAAACAATTAAAGTTTGGAAAAGCCATGAGGAACTGACAACACAGTCTTGTAATGTGTGGAATGGGATAAGCTCAGTAACTGGGATTGCACCCAGTGCCCCATTTACTCATCTATTTCTGTAATTATTTGCTTAATCACAGAACACTTTTAATACTGTAAGCATAATTAATGCATTATTAAGAGCCGTGCAGGCCATAAACCTCCTCGTGTCATGAGCAGAATAATTTGCATTTGCACACATTTTTTTCATCCGAAGATCTTAAAGCACTTTCCTGAAGCAGACATCATTAACCCCGGGTTACAGATGGTGAAACTGAGACAGAGGGAAGGCAAAGCCAATTGCCTCTTTCATTGCTAATGTCCCTGTCTGGCAGGGCGCTCAGACGGGCACCGTGCTCTGGAATACAGAACCAGCAGCTCCTGCTGCCCTGGGAGGATCTGGCACCCCTCCATGCATATTCACCCTTGGCACTGTCCCCTGGTTATCCCTTCCAGCAGGGAGTGACTGTGGGTATTGCCCTGACCGTGGCTCTGGGAGGAAAGGAAAAGTGATGGCACTGAGATCCTAGGGGAAAAGCAGAGGTGCCATGTCCAGAGAGATACCCAAAGCTTGGGTGGCTGGATGGAGCTCTGCCATCCCAGTGTCCCACCTGGGGATGGGATCTGGGCAGAAAGAGGGGTAGACAGCCCTGGAGAAGCACGACCATCTCCATCCCCATGGCACCTGGAAGCCCCTTCTCTCCCTGGGTCAGCAGGA
>NW_009953004.1:3277111-3284458 GCF_000747805.2 Chaetura pelagica
AGGAATTTCATAGGCAAGATTAAAATATCTTGGTTTGGATTGCAATTTACTTCCATTTGAATTTATTTTAGGAGTGTTTGCCAGAGCAAAGCCATCCCATACTGGCTGGTCCTGAGTGTTTGTCCTCAGTCTCTGCACCCTCTCAGCTCCAAGAGTCTGAGCAGACGAGGTGGCTGCAGGTCAGTCTGTCCCTGGCACAAGGAATCTTGAAATCTGGAGGGACAAGCAGGTTATTTTCTTTGCTCCTTTTCCACCCCATGCCCCAAACTGTAGAACAGCTTAATCTTTCCTTTCCAGAGGGAGAGGAGCAGTGGAGGGATGGAGATATGGGAAGTCTCCAGAGATGGGAACTTCCCAGGGCAGGAGCAGTGATGCTGAAAGACAAACCTGTGCAGTCCCTCCCAAGCATCCCTGGTATTCCCTAAGCTGAGGGCACAGGGACAACTGGCTGAATTCCCTCCCCAACCTGGACCACAGGCAGCTGGGGCTGGGAATCCACCTCTGTCCTTCCCAGGCTGCAGAGCCTTGCAGACAGATAACAGCAGATGCACTCACTTCTCCTCTGTTTACGCAGGTGTTGGAAGAGCAAATGTTATTGTTTATAAAAAGATGTTGCAATTTGTTTCCCAAAAGAGCAGCAGAGCAGAGAGACCTGGCAGAGCCCCCCTGTCCTGGTGCTCAGTGTGTGTGTCCCCAGCTCTGCTGTCCCCAGAGGGCTGTGGATGGAGCCACAGGGGGAGGAAGAGATGAGTAAGACTTGCCCAGGCCCTGCCTTGAAACCCTGTGGGAGGCCAGGACACCTTTCCTTCCCAAGGAACATTTTAGGTCATTCTGGCTGGAAACATCCAAGGAAAAGGGAGAACATGAGAAATCTTCAACTGCTCTCACTGCAACTGCTGTGACAGCAGAGGTGGGCTCAGCTTTGTGGGGCACCCTGGTTCCAGACTCTTCCCCACAACATCCATGCCAGGGAGAGGCAGTGGGTGGGGGGCAGGGATGTCCCTGGGTCACAGCTTTGCCCTGTTCCTCCCGCCCGTCTCCCCGCGCTGCACCGTGAGCAGGGTCGAGTTGTCTCCCTCAATCTGCCTGGTTTTGATCAGACTTTCCGTCCCGGAGCTCAGAGACTTCCCCCGATGACAGTTCCATCAAAACTATTACATTCTGACACAAATCCTTGGTTTTGACAGCTCAACATTTTCTGACAAAACCCAAAAAGCAAACAAGGGGCTCTTGGAAGTTTCTCAACCAGCTGCAGCGTCAAGTTGATGAGATTGTACATATTTGGGTGAGAAAAGGAATGGGAAAACGACCATAAGCTTTCCTAGTTTGGTTCCCCAGGATTGAATTTCAAAGTGTGCCACAGACCTGACAAAGCTCCAGCCCTGGCAAGCAAGGCACAAAGCAGCTGCTGTCCCTCCCGTTAGCACCGCGACACAGCCGCTTTGGACAGGAAGCAGAGGGAATTACAGTGGGAGAAGTTAGGGAGGAAAAGAACGAGATCTTTTCAGTGAAGCTTATGGAGGTTTGCTGGGGCTCTGGCTCCTCAGCACGGGAGGGAGATGCTGAGCAGAGCAGTGGCTTCCCATCAACTCACCCAGCACCAGGGCCGAGGTGCAGTACGGAGTCATTGGCTAAGAAGTGTCAGCTTTTCACACCCATCTTGCCTTTGAATATTTTTCCTGCACGACAACAACCTGCTTGACCAAAATCCTTCAAGGTTGAGCTGTACTGACCACACGTTTCCAACAGTCAGGTCCCTCTGCTCCTGCTTTCCTGCCAGCTCATCAGCTCCTCTCCTCATACTTCCTCAGTCTGAAAAAAGAGAGAAGGTAGAAAAAAATCCACCCTCAAACCATCCAACATGTTAGGGATGGTGGTTCTTCTGTGTCATGAGTTGCTTTGCAAAGAGAAATACATTTTAAAAATTAATTTTCACAATGCTACTTTGGTTAAATAAAAAGGAAGTGTTGATAAAAACAAAACACTCCTTGTGCTTGTTTATTTTTAGTAAGTACCAAAATATTTCTCGAGCTTGCCTTGCCTGGGTGAAAGGAGCACAGGATTCCTGGCCATTCAGAAATGCCTGGATGTGCCATATTTTCTGTGGGAGACTGAATCAGGGAAAGGGGTATTAACTATTGCAACCTGGTCTAGAGGTAGGGTTCCCTGCTCATGGTAGGGGGGTTGGAACTTGATGATATTTGAGGGCCCTTCCAACCTCAGTGATTCTATGATTCTATAATGGGGAAGCATCCACCTGGCACTCCATCCATGCTCCCGTTTCCAGCATTTTGCTGAACTGGGCTCACCATGGAGAGGGAGGGCACAGAGGCAGGGTTGGCTCCAGCTGCAACAGAAATCCATGGCTGGTGCTCCAGCCTGACATGGGACGTGCAGCTCCTTGGCACAGGAGGGGGAGCTGGAGCAGGAGGGAGAGGCTTGATGTTAATCGAGAGTGATGTCTGAGATGGGAGAATCTGGAAAATGAGACCTTGAAGGTGGCTGTGCCAGCTATTAGGAAACTGCTGCGAGATGGAGGAGGGGGTGAAGGGCTTTTCCTTTTTGAAAAACTCTTCTTGGTTCCACTGGATGATCCCAATTTACAAACCAGCTGAGTTTGGAGACGCTGCAATAATGCTCTCATTAGCTCTCAGCACGAGGCAGTGCCCTGGGGGCCTGCAGGGGGAGGTGGGATGGGTGCTGTAGGAGATAATTGCTGTGCACACCCAAACCCCTTAGGAGGTGCCAGGCTCTAATTTTGGTGAATTCCCCCGGGAGCTCAACAGGAGGGATATCCTGAGCCTGCTGCTCCTGCAGCATGACCCCCATCCTGCCTGGCTGTGCACCAGCCCTTGGTGCTGGGCATCCATGGCTGCAGGAGGCACTGCAGGGGTGGGAAAAGTGAGTCAGCAGAGCATCTGAAGAGACATTTTGGCCTCAGCTGTAGAAACAAGGCACAGTTCTGAGGCTGGGAAGGGAGCACAGCTCCTGGGGGAGCTCCGGGCAGGAAGATGATACAGGAATTACATCAGCCAGAGTGGAGCTTCTTGCCATGGGAGTCAGGCTGAACTCAGCCCTTTCTGAACTGGCCAGCAGAGAGGACACCCTTGAGCAGGTCTGGGCTCCCAGAGGTGTCAGGCTCCCACTACCCCCTTGGCTCCAGAGCTGGTGCTGGGTGCATGGGCACTGGGACACCCCAGGAACCATCCCCTGGGCAGGGCTGTTGGCTTGCAAGGCACAAGGAGAAAGCAAGCAGGCCAGGAATGCAGGTGCATCCTGCTGGCAGAAGCTTCCCAAACCCAAAGTATTTTAATGAAATATTTCAGTTTTAATGAACTGGGATTTTCTTTCCAAGCATGTCTCCAGCCCTGTGAGCCAGCCCACAGCCTGTTGTCCCTCCATCCCTCCGCTCCTCCCAGGCCCTGCAGCCCTGGCCAGCACTCAGACCTCTGGCCAGGGCAAGAATGTGTGACCAACAGATTTTAAGCTGCCCAGGAGTTGAGCTGCTGACAAAAACCTCTGTCTGCTCCCAGAATTACCCACAAATAGTTTGATTTCCCAAGCCCTTTAAACTGTGATATTCTAATAACGTTTCCAGGGGAGAATTTCATACACACAAAAGATACCAGCTGCCCCATACTGCTTGCAAGTCATTCCCTTCCAGAAGGGTTTGTTCTTCCCCAGCAGCATTCCAAGCTGTGCTGGTCCTGTGGGGCTGTAGCACTGCCCAACCACTGCCCAGTACAACCCGTCCAAAGCCAAGAACCTGATGGCAAACACACCACCAAACTGACCATTGGGGCTGAAATGCAGCCCTCCCATCCCCCCACGTTCCTCTCCCTACAGCCCCCTGCAGAACAGCAGAACAAAGAGAGAGAACACAAGAAGATTTCTTTAAAAAGCTGTTTCCATTTTCCATAGCATTGTTCAGTGGGTACAAGACGAAGCTATTTCCCCTGGGGTTTAGCCCAGCCTAAAAACAGGCACATTGTCTTTTACCATAACTGGATGTGCCTCACAGCCCCACGACACATGGATCTGGGGGCTTTTCTAAAGCGTTTGCGTTGTCCCTTGTCCAGGATGACCCCAAATTTGCTTTCAAGAACTGGGCTTCCCCATCAGGGTGGGAGGAAGGCCCTGCAGTGGAGCTGCTGGCTGGGCTGCAGCAGAGCTGTGGGGTGGGGTGTCCAGTAGTGGGGTCTGCAGCTGAACCAGGCTTATTTTAAGCAAAGAATTGAAGTCCACTAGCCAGTTGGGTGCTGGGAGGCAGCTCCTTTCTCACCTGCAGCTGTGAAGCCCCCAGCCCATGTGAGTGATGCTGCCTGGCCAGTCCCTGCTGCCTCTGCTTTCCAGCTGCTCCCCGGCGAGGAGGAGGAGGAGAAGCCATGAGTTCATCCCTGAGCACTTCCCTCCTTGATGTCTCCATCCTCCCATTAGCTCGGTGCTCCCCGCCAGGCGGGAGCAGCTTTGCCTTTTGCTTCCTTTCATCTGCCCCGCTCCATTCAGGGCTGGGGGGCGAGGGGGGAGGGCGGTTTCCATGCTGAGGGACCCGCCGGAGCCCCTGGGGGTTTGCCATTAAAAGGAGGATGAAGAATGAGGGGAGAAGAAAAAACGATAAGCCCAGCCAGCTCAGCTCTTTTCCCTTTTTCCTCCCAAGTCAGATGCTCCTTAATTGGTCTGAGCTCAGCGGGTGCCTTGTTTGCCCCCACCCAGACCCCTGACCCCCCACCCACTGTCAGGACCCCACCACCCACCCTGGCACATCAGCTATGAGAAGAGGAGGTGGAGCTGCCACCAGCCCCCACCTCACTGCTCATCTCCCCCCTCAGCTCCCAACCAAGACCTTTATTTCCACAAAGATGTGACAGAAAAGGTGAACTAAATAATTGCAAAAACCTGAGAGGCATTTCTGTGGTGGGAAATACATTCGGGGGAAGGGAGAAAAAATAAATAAGAGGGAAAGGGTTTGAACTGATGAAGAAAACAGGGTCTTGTCAAAGCATCCCAGAGAGACCCCATTTCCCATTAATGGAGAAAGCAAATTGGAGGCTAATTGCTGGATTTGTGGAGGGGTTTTTACATTGTATGAAACAGGATCTGGGCTGTGATTCATACATTCTGTGCAGCAAGAGAGCAGCTCGAGGAGACAAGCTGCTTTAGCAATCAGGCATCTCCGGGGTTGCTGGTGACGACGGTTTCAGAAGCAGTTTGTTGCCCTGGCACCAGACGTGTGCTGGTGGCTGGGCAGGACGGGGCATCCAGCTCCTCCTCCATGCTCTGGAGAAGGACCACAAGTCCACCTGGCACAGGGCTGGAGCACATGATGGTCCTGCAGCTTCCTGTGGTGCCTCTGGCCTCTCCCCACCTCCTCCCAGCGCCGGTCGCTGCCCTTGTGCCCCAGAGATTCGTTGCCAGGCTGAGGGTCGGGGTTTCAGGGCAGCAGGTGACTCACGGGCAATCATCACCCAAAGGGGACCAGTTTTCTTCACCACTGGAACGGATGCAGAGGCTGCCAGAGGTGGGATTGCCAAGGGTGGGGTTGTCAGAGATGGGATTTCCTCCTCCTCTGCTGCCTTGTGGGAGCCATCTCCATAGGAACAGTGATGGAGAGAAAAGGGAACACAGCAGCTCTGGGAAGCAGCTCGGCTCGGGGAGGGGGCAGGGGGGAAGATTTACTGCTCTTCCTGCTTGAATGAAGAGAGAAGGAAGTAAAGATGAAGGGCAAAAAGGGATGAAGACAGGAGAGGTGTTTTCCACTTGCCTGATGGCTGAGTGGGCTTCCTTTTGGGAGCTGTGGGGCATCTCATGCATAAACAGCTCATGAGAAGGGGATCCCAGTGCCCAATGGCTGCTACTTGAGCATCACAATTGCAGATGGTCACCTTCAGGTCCTGGTGGGAGTCCGATCATGGGGATGGGAGAAGCATGTCAGAGCCTGCATTTCCCTGTATTTCCCAGCTGGGAAACTGCTGAGCAGATTTCAAAGCTCCTGAAAATGAGACCTAGATGAGCATCAGTCAGGTCTCCTGCAGGTTCCCCACCAAGGCCACCAAGATTCTTGCCTGACGAGTCATTCCCACTGTTGGTACCTGGTGGGATCACCAGGAGCAGGGAGCTCCCCCCACTGCAAACAAGCCCAGTGATGCAGAGCAGTGCTGGAGCTGGAACACCCCCGCAGCTATTATGGGAAAAGGAGCAGTGTCACACTCAGAGTCTGGCATGTCGCTTTGTTACATAGTAACAGGAAAATATTTTATGCATCAAAAATAATATTTTGGCAAGATCCTTCCTAAGCACTTGTAAGTGCTTATCTCCATGCGGGAAGCTGGATGCTGGAGGCCTTTGGACTTGGATGCTTTTTGTTCTGTGCATCCAGCCTGATGTAGACTCTGCTGCAAAGGGAAAAATAAAGACTGAGAGATTAATAAATACCTGCTGCACCCACCAAACTGTTTCTGTTCTTAAAATATAATTGTGTATGTGTTAAATGCTGGCTAATTAATGTGCACATATTTAGAGGAAGATTAACAGCCACGTAATCAATGCAGATCTATTATGTCTAATTACGTATGTGTATCTATTACATAGCTCCTAATCTTCTATAAATATGGTTTTTATAATCACTTCGTTAGCAGGTATCTAAAGTAATGCAAAGAATTTGCAATACAAGTTAGACCCTGGATCCATTCCAGCTCAGGTAATTACACCCTGGCCTCTCTCAATCCCTCTGCAGCTTCCCCTGGGAATCCATTTATTTTTAACCTCCCATCCCAAACTCTCCAGCAGCTTCCCTGACAACCACGTGCCGCCTTGCAGCAGAGGGAGGGATGAGGGATCTCTACAGAGCGAACATCAGAACGTGCTGTGTGTGTTTAGTCCATCAAAAAACTGAGATTAGGTTATTATTAGTCCCCCTAGAATATCAGTAACAGCTTTCTGGTCTGGAGAAACCCTGTTAAATACTGAGGAGGATCGGAGAGGTTGGTGGGATGGAATCTCTCCGTCTGTCTGCCTGGCTGGTACCCCTCACCATCCACAGCCCCTCCTCTCCTCAGAAACCTTTGGTTTTCTTCTTTTTTCTCCTTTCTCTTTTTTTCCCCAACCTTTTTTTTTTTTTTTTTTTCAGCAATGGCCTTGGGAAGGCTGCGTTGGAGTGGGATCTGTCCTGTGCAGCAAACAGGGAGGAGGTGGCAGCTGCATCAACACCAGGCTGTCCAGGGGGCTCAGGAAGCAAAGAACAACATACATGTTTCACCACAAGCCCAATTATACTGGGGTTAAGTTTGGCACTTCAGTAGTCAAAACATCTTCCAAATGTCTCCTCAGGCTGGAAAACCCCCCTCCAAT
>NW_009953004.1:3284803-3288864 GCF_000747805.2 Chaetura pelagica
TTTTTTTTTTTCAGCAATGGCCTTGGGAAGGCTGCGTTGGAGTGGGATCTGTCCTGTGCAGCAAACAGGGAGGAGGTGGCAGCTGCATCAACACCAGGCTGTCCAGGGGGCTCAGGAAGCAAAGAACAACATACATGTTTCACCACAAGCCCAATTATACTGGGGTTAAGTTTGGCACTTCAGTAGTCAAAACATCTTCCAAATGTCTCCTCAGGCTGGAAAACCCCCCTCCAATAGCCACAGTAAGGGGGAACCTGTAACCCAATCTGCTGCTCCAGATTATTCAGTGTTCAACCATGTAATTGAGATTAATCACTTCTTCCTGTGATGCCCAGAAATACTTTTCATGTGTGGAGCACTCTTCACTGCTCTGAGAGACTTGAACTTTGATAGTTGCAGGGTGATGGACGTGGAGGGGGAGAGGGCAAGGTGGGGGTTCATCAGCCCCAGCCCCTGCACCAGCAACGTGAGCACTTGCCAAGTGTCCCGGGCTGGTCTGCAAGGTGAGACTCTGTTCAAGCAGGAGTCTTGAGGAACCACTTTCTCTGCCTTCGTCCCATCATGTTGTGCCTCATCCCATCAGTCCATGTTGTGAAAGAGATTAATTATTAGCTGGCTAATTGGCAAAACCCTCTGCTGTGAGCTTCCCAGGGTCTGCAGTAGCACCAAGCCAGGCACAAACCCTCCCTGCCCTCTCCTGCCCAGGGGACAGCATGACTGAACGTGCTTTGCTCCCTGGTTTCCACCAGGCTGCTCTGGGAAGGTGAGAAACCCTCTCAGATGCTGGGGGTAAACAAGGTGACTGCCATCAGAAGTGCACACAGGGCACTGTGCTGCAGATGTGTAGGTTTTCCCTTATAATCCTCTAGGATTTGGTAACAAGATGGCATAATAGCCTTCAAAAAGTTGCAGTGGTTTCCCATCCTGGAAGAGGTAGGAAATCCCCTCAGTATTCATAAGGAAAGTATCCAGGACCTTTCCTGCATTTTCCTTGGTGTTGTCACCTCACAGGGCTGATGGTTTGAAGCACATCCAGAGGGGCAGAGAAGAGCAGTGCCCAGAGCTGGGAAGGCCAGTTTTGGGGGTCAGAACATTCCAGCCATAAGGATGGTGTCACTGCAGGGACACGGTGCACGTCCCAGGCCATGGGATGGGTGAAGGCAGCCTGGCTGGGGTTAGGTGACACGATTGGGAGAGGAGCAGGTTCCTGCTCAAAAAGGGTGCTGGGAAAGCAGGTCCTGCTGCCAGCACAGCCCCGTGTGCAGGGCTTTGCTTTTCCATTCCAACCTAAAGATCCTAGAATATTGTGTTCCAGCTGACATCTAATAAAAGCTGTCGTGTCCTGTCTCACAGCAACATCTGCCAGCAGGGTGGCTCCCAGAGGAATAAAAGCTCCAACAGGACTTGAAGGTCTTTTTTTGGGGCTCACTGAAAATGAGCAGAGGGAGAAAGAGGAGTGTGCAAGTCTGGGCTTGACCTCCCAGCAGAGGTGCTCCTTGGTCCTCTTGGCCAGCCTCACAGGAGGAGCAGCTCCAGATCAGGACTGGTCAGACCCCAGAGAGATGGACCAAAGGCCAGCAGCTTCCCAGACATGGGACACATGGGACACCCCCTGTCAGGTAACCCGAGGAGGAGTGAGCTGAGCTGTTCTTAGACACAACCTTAATAGTGGCTGTTCTTGGCACCAAGCAGGACACGGGGGGCTTGTTGGTTCTGCTCTTGGGATGGGATGAGCTGGCATGTTGCCAGACCCTGCCCAGAGTCTCTGAGCCCCTTCTTGGCACCAGCAGCACTTGGCCCTGTGGGGCTTGAGAGCTGAGCAGGGGTTGTGACACGAGAAATCTTGGGCAGCCCAGATGGGAGTGATGGCACAGCCCCTGGGGCACAGCCCTGGTGGCACAGCCCCCATTGCACAGCTTTGAGGGCACAGCTCCTGACAGAGCTGGGCAGCATCTGCCACAGAGAAAAACACACAGAAGAAGGTGAGCCAGGGCAAGGCAAACAAAAGCTGTGTGTGGCATCACAGCAACTGTGTGCAAAGGAAATGAGTAAAGACCCTCCAGGACTCACTAATGGCTCCCACCCTGTGCCTCTGTCTGCACGAGGTCTTCACTGTGCTCATTTGGATACATCCCATATCCCACAGCCCCTCATTATCCTACTTGTGTTCACCGCAGCTCTCCATAAATATTTGATGAGCATCCTCTTTGCAAGCCTCTCTTTTGGGTTTGCCCAGAGAAACCCTGGGTGTGAACAGGAAAAGAGAGGAGAGAGGAAATGAATAACAAGAATTATCATGGAAAAGAGTGGGGGGAGCTGAGGGGGTGGCAGGGAAAAGACCCCTCAGTCTCTCCATGATAACTAGGTTGTCCTGGCTCTGCTGGGCTTGGCTGATAAAGGGAGAGCAGCTCATCCCTCAGCCAGGGGAACGTTGCTGAGGGCTCTTCCTCGGGAGGGCTGCTCAGTTGCATTGCACAGGGGGACAGACCTGGCCCTGCCACGTGCCCCTGGAGCAGGAGAAGAGGAGAGTGAGGAGAGGGGACACAGCCCTGTCATCTTCTCCCTTACAGAGGCACATCCCCTGGCTGTGCCTTACATGGCTGGCAGGTTTTCTGGCCAGGAGCTGCTTCTCGGACCCCAGTAGCCTTGACAGATTTCAACAGAATCACAGAATGGTCTGGGTTGGAAGACACCTTGAAGATCAACCAGATCCAACCCCCCTGCATGGGCAGGGACACCTCCCACCAGCCCAGGCTGCTCCAAGCCCCATCCAACCTGCCCTTCAACACTGCCAGGGATGGGGCAGCCACAGCTTCCCTGGGCAACCTGGGCCAGGCTCTCACCACCCTCAGAGTGAAGAATTTCCTCCTAATGTCTAATCTAAATTTCCTCTCTTACAGTTTTAATCCATTCCCCCTTATCCCCTCACTACAGGCCCTAGTAAAAAGGTGGGAGTTTTTGATATTGCACACACCAGACAGAGCTCCCTCCTGGCTGAGCAGGGTTCCCTGCACTCTGCATCCTCCACATCCTGACTTGGGTTCAGCCCTGTCCTTCCCTGGGCCATCCCTCACTGCTGCCATCTGCCCCTCCATCTGGCTCGGGCACCCAGGGTTCCTCCTGGAGCTGCCCTCCCTCCTCTCCCATTCCCAGGTGCTGCAGCCCTGGCCACAAGCTTTCTCTGCTGCAGTCTCCAAGGTGTGGTCTGAGCCCTCTCCACCACCACCCCCACCAAGGGAGAGCCTCTTGCAGCATGCCTGTCCTTCTCCTTCACAAGCTCCAAGCCAGGCTTGGCTGGGAAGCAAGAATTCCATTTAGAGAAAGAAAAAAAAAACCCAACAACACAACAAAAGAAAAACAACAACCCTGAGGTCTGGAAATTGGTTTTCATCATCATTTTGAAGAGAGAGAACTGTTGGTGACTGCAAGCCAGAAAGGGAGCTGCTGGCACTGCCCTCCCTGGCCGCTCGTGGCCATGGGCACCTTCACGGAGTTCCAGCCCCATGGCCCATCCTGCTTCTCTGGCAGATGCAGGACCTGGGGCAGATCTTGAACAGCTCCTCAACTCTCTCCTGAGAGCTTCTGTTACAGAGCCCATCAATCTTCTCAGCTGAAGTGCTGTCCAAGGCGATAACATTCCCGTCCCGCTGGAAATTGCAAATTCCAAAGTGTTTCCCAGAAAGGGGTGAGCTGGGGCTGAGCCAGAGGGGTGAGGGTTGATGTGGGGCTGGGGCTGCCCATGGGACCAGACCAGTGGTTCTCTGTATCCACAGCCTCAAGCCCAAAAGGGACTTGAGGGTCACTGTGGCCCCTTTGTAACTCAAGACTTCCCTAATGATGGAGGAAAATGCCACACGTGTCTTCCAGGAAAAAGCTGTTAGGACACCCACGTCCCTCCTTTGGTCATGGAGCCCACACAGCCTTGAACCCTTGGAAGGAGACATTTCTTTCCCAGATTCTCCTTTATCTGATGCTTTTTTGAGGTATGTATTTCGTGAAAGAGGAGTTGGACTTCCAGCCTTTCCTTTGCAGAAATAGGGAACCTGCTGTTGGGGAATTTT
>NW_009953004.1:3288919-3305168 GCF_000747805.2 Chaetura pelagica
CTAAATAAATAAATAAAGCAGTTAAATAATTTCCTGTCTAATTGGTAAGAGGATGAAATAAGTGACCTAATAAGGCTTTTCTGTCTCTCATTTCTGCCTAGCTCTGATGTTACTTGTCCCAGCTTGATAGTACAGCAAACCCAACGTGTGTGGTGGAGTTATTCCCATTTACACCAGAGCAGTGGTGGGAAGCATCAGGCTTGGAGGCACTAAGCTTTCCTCAGCTCGTTTTAATCCTCTTGAACCTCAGCTGAAGCTGCAGAGCCCATGAAGTTTTTCTGTGCATCCCTGTTCTCCCTGCCAGGGAGCAGGTCAGCCTGGATTCTTGCAGTGACAACAACAAGAACTACCAGGCTACCCAAACCAGGACTTGTCTCCTGTGCCCCATCACAGCCAACAAAGCATGTGGGGAACATCCAGTTCCAGCTGGCTCAAGGAAAACCCTTCCAAGATATATTTGTTAGAGTGGAATGAAAAAAATGATTAACACCCTCCTGAGGACCAGTCCCATCACCTGCTTGGCCTCAGCAAACAGAAGCAGAGTTGGGCTTCAGGGTGGAATTTGGTGTTTTCCAACATCCTGCCCCCTCCCCACCCCCACTGAAGGGCTGCACCTTCACTCCCCTCTTTTTCCAACCTAACATTACCTCCCAGTGCCATCTCTTCCCATAGATTAGAGAGGCTCTGTTGCCTCTCTCTGTTGGATTATTTCCCTGAAATTTTTCACCTGCTTTCCTTTCCTCAGTCCCATCTTCCTGATTACACATTCCTCTACCTTTCTAAATCATTCCCCTCCCTTTTGCTTGCTGACACCCTTTCAACAAGTTGCAGGTCAATGGCATGACTCTTCTCCCTTGCTTTTCTGCCTCCACCACCCCAACATGCCCAGGTTGCAGCCTTCAGACTTTCCCTGTAGTCTGTTCCCCACTATAAAACTGATTTTTCCCTCCTGGTGTAATGACTGGTCCTCCCAAAAGAAGCCATGAGGCTAATTGTTCATCCACACAGGGTGGAGGGTTCCCAGAGAGGGGACCAGGGAGATGTCCCTGCAGGTGAGAACATCTGCCAAAACATCCAGTTCATCATCCTCTTCCACCTCCTCCTCCTCCACAGCCATCTTCACACCATGCTTCTCTGCTCTCCTCATCTTCTCCCTCATGCTCAACAGCCAAATTCTTCTACATCATCTTGTTTTTTTGTGGTGTGTGACCAGGGTCCTGGCTGCCACAGGCAGGTCTGGTTGGGGTGGCCAGGGCTCCATGGCAGGGAAGGACAAGATGCTCCCCCCTGCTGCAGGCTGCCCTGCCTGGATTGAAGCCCTCAATGAAATTTGTCACGTTAATCCAGTTTGGACATTGCTGACTTCTGCATCCTCCCTCCACTGCTGCTTTCCCCTCTCTCCATGACTCCCCCAGAGCTGCCTTATCTCCATGTCATTTGTTATTCGTCCCACATCCACACTCTGTTTGTTGCTGCATGAGACAGTAAAATAAAGTCAGTTCTGGCCTCAGGGGACCATGTGCTCTGAAAGGAGAGGGACACAGTGGCAAGAGATGCTGGGGACTCAGGAACAGCAGTGACATGGGGCTTTTTAACTGTGCTTTACATTACCAGCTTATTCCCCATGGATATCACAGAGGGAATAAGAGTGAGAGCAACTGGTGTGAGGCACTGGATGGAGAGGAGGCAGCACAGGAAAGCTGCTCCATCCCCTGCCCTGGGCCATGCTTCTGGAGCCTGCACAGCCCGATGGCTCAGGAGGCTCTTTGATCCCCACCAGAGATTAAAAGCAACGTGATTTGTTTTTTGCCACTTTTTCAGCCAGGCTGACAGAAGGAGAAGCTGCTGTGAATGCTCCCCCACCCCAGCCAAGGCTGTGCACAGGTCCATGTGAGGTGGTGGGTGCTGGAGACCCCATCCTCTGTGGAGCTGCTGCTGGGAGGGTCCAAGGGGGAGATCAAGTTTGCACCAGACGAGGAGCTCCCTCTTTTTCCCACTGCATGGCTCTGCTGTCACAGTGCACAACCACAGCTGAGGGCTCCAGGACAGCCTGGGCCAGGGGCACCTCTCAGGGCTGACCTGCAGGCCCTGACTCCAAAAGCCACAGCCTTGATGCACATGAGCAGCCTCAGGCTTCTGCTTGGAGACCAAACTGTTCCAGTGCCCATCCCACAGCCAGCACCCCTGCCTCTTGGCTGAGGAGGGCTGTGGGGACATGGTCACATTTGGCTGCAGCAGCAGGGCAGAGCTGCATGGACCACTGTGACAGGAGCCTTGTGAGACCTGCTGAGCACCCACACGGGCATCCCCACACCCTGCCCCATGGTTTGGCTGCAGTAAGAGCTCCCACACAGCTCCAGAGCTCTGCAGAGGGAGCATCTTCCTAGATACCCAAGATGACATGGGGGCACATTCGTGCTGTGGTGACACCTTCTTGCTGTGGTGGCATCTTCCTGCTGTGGCATCTCCCCCCACTGCTGAGGACGAGCAGTGTCTGCCAACTTGCTCATGAGCTTCTGTCTCTCACAAAGATGAATTTCAGAGGAGGGACCATTTATCACACCTTGTACCTGTATTTATTTTGATTCAGTCTTTTAAGCTGGCTTTGTTTTGTTGGGCTTGGGGTGTTGTTTTTTTTGCTTTTGACAGTTTGCTTTGTGCTGGGGAGAGCTGGGGGACCCATCCATCATGGTGCACAGCACCAGGGCAGCCTCACAAGGTGCAGGGGGAGAGAAGGGCTGGTCCTGCCACCTCCTGTTCAGCACTGCCATCCCACTTCTTATTTTCCTCTAAGGGACAATGGCTCAGGGCAGCTTTTAGTATTATCTTTAACAGGAGGAATTAAAGACCACAAACTGCAAAGCAAATTCCCCAAATATAGGGCAGGCCACAAAGACAAAACAAGCAAGTCGTTGTTTTTTTTCTCGACGAGAAGTTCACATTTTTTCAGCCCAAATTTTTTCTTTAAAAATTAAAGCAAACAAGTTTTGAGGCTTTTGTTTGTTGGGGTTTTGTTGTGGCTCTTGTGCGCGCGCGAACGCGCATGTGCACGTGTGGAATCTCTCTCTCCAGCTTTTTTCCCAGGGGAAGACAAAGCAGGGAAATAAAACCTAAAATGTGGGTTGTTTTTTTTTTTATCGTTGCTGTTCAGAAACAAAACCATTTCAGCTATGCAAGGATCCCTGCAGAAGAAGGTAATTGAGATCACAGAGACACTTTCACCCCGCACGTGTTTTGACGAATATTATTTGATCCACCGGTTTGAAGCTGTTTGAGTTTTTGGGGTTTATTTTTTGCTGCATGGCAAAAGTTTCCCCCGAACCAGAGGTTTATGGGATCCGTTCCCTCCTGCCCAGCCTTTCCCCCAGTGCCCAGGGATGTGCTGACCTCTGTGCCACAGCCCTGTGTCAAGGAGGATGCCTCAAAGCCACCAAAGCAAGTGACATCACATGGCTCGTGATCCGACTGCTGGAGGAGAAGGAAAAGAGAGTGAGCTGGGCCAAAAAGTGTAAATAAACGACATATGGTTGGAGGGACCCAGGCAGGGAAACCTCTAATCAGCTGCTATTTAACAAATTGCCTAACTAACACTATGAGCTCATGCCTCACAGACATGGTCCCAGGCTCAGCCCTTTCCGGCAGATCGAGGCACTAATGAAACCATAAACAGGCAGGAGCCTTTGCTGCTGCTGGTGGCAAAGCTGAGCAGCTCTGGGTGCCCATCCCAGCCACGGCACCCAGCACCCCATCCAGGTGCTTGTTCCTACCCCACGGCTCACTCTGTGGCCAGTCTCATCCCCATCCAGAAGCCTACCTGGATGCAAACTGATCCATGGGGATTAATCCCTGCTCCCCATCCAGGAGCTGGCTCCCCCTGCTGCCCCAAGTGCAGGGGCTTGGAGCCAGGCTCCCCAGCAGTGGAGGAGGGGGAAGAAGTGGCACCTTGATTCCTCCACCAAACACCACTCCTGACACTTTTTTCCCTGTATTCCTGCTTATCACTGGGACCAGAGCCCCAGACGGGCCACGGGATGCGGGGAGAGATAAGAGTCTTCTCACATTACCCAAAGCTGCCTTTCCACCACTTGATAGCATTAATTATGACTTATTCTAATATAAAAGAAACCCTTCAGAAAGGTTCCCCCTGCCTTGCCTCCATCTCCATGTCCATTATGGGGACACCTCCCCCCTACCCCTTCCCCAAGCCCACAGGACTTCCCAGTTTTCAGCAATATGAGATACAGGGGTTTCTTTGAAAAACATTGCATGCTGGCAACTTTCCCACCCAAGTTTCAAATCTCACTGGATAATATCCTCCATATTCCTTTATGGAAACCAGAAATTCAGGCTTTTTTCTGCGTGCTCACCAGAGCTGGAAGGGGAGCAGGGCCCAGCCCCCGTAGCAGCCAGTGGGTAAAGGCACCAGCTGCAATGCCGGGCAAAACTTTTCTGACAAGTAGTTTGTTTGCCAGAAAGTGCAGTTGCAGGTCAACCAAGACAAGCAACTAAATGTCAACGATATTGTACCCAAAAAAACCCCCCCACAAAATCAGATAAAGTCAGCGAGGTTGAAACATTTTGTTATGATGCTTTTCCAGGGAAGCTTTCTGAATTTATTTTGTTTTCCTCTAAAAGACCAAAGTGGCCCATGTTTAATTCAAACCCACTGAAGAAGCTAAAAAAGAGGGGAAAAAAAAAAAAAAAAAGCTTGTGAAAGCAAGGGCTGTTTGTTTTACAATTGAACAAAACATTTTGCTTGACTTGAAACAGGTTGAGGGGGGGAGATATTTAATTTTGCTTTTCATTTTGCTGAGTGCAAGCTTGTTTTTTGTCAACGTCTCCAAAGTTTCCTATTACCCCCCGTGGAAAGATGGGCTGCTGAGGGGCTGCTAAAGCCACATGCCTCAGTGCTGGGATGGTTATTAAAATCATATAGTCCCCAGAACAGCCACGTGCCTGCAAATAATCAGACAACTTCTCCAGCTCTTAGGAATTCTCAGCCTAAGTAATAAGGGATTATCCTGAAAGGGCACAGTGCTGGGAAGGGCTCTGGTGAGGGGGACCACTCTGGGGCTCCCCACTGCTGGGGTCCCTGCAGAGAGGACTTATTTTAACCTCAGTTAAAAATGTGGGGAAAACTTGTTTTTCTCCCAGAAGGGGAAATAAACAATTCTGGTCTCACCTGGTTCTGCTGGCTGCACCCATCAGCATCTCCCTGAGGATATGGGAGCATGGCACACCCACCCTGTGAGCAGGGAGGGAGGAAGGGGCCACTTATATTTCCATATACCTTATAGTGGTTAGTAGATGAGAAGCTTATAGTGGTAGTAGATGAGAAGCTGGACATGAGCCACTAGTGAGTGCTGGAGCCCAGAGAGCCAACCCCCTCCTGGGCTGCAGCACAAGAAGTGTGGCCAGCAGGGCCAGGGAGGTGATTCTGCCTGCCCCACTGGAGTGCTGTGTCCAGTTCTGGTGCCCTCAGCACAAGAAGGATATAGACCTGTTGGAGAGGGTCCAGAGGAGGCCACCAAGATGATCCAAGGTTTGGAGCAGCTCTGCTCTGGAGACAGGCTGGGAGAGTTGGGGTGTTCAGCCTGGAGAAGAGAAGGCTCCAGGGAGACCTTAGAGCAGCTTCCAGTGCCTGAAGGGGCTCCAGGAAAGCTGGGGAGGGGCTTGTCATCAGAGAAGACAGTGATAGGACAAGGGGTGATGGTTTTAAACTGAGAGAGGGGAGATTTAGGTTGGATATTGGGAAGAAATTCTTCACTCTGAGGGTGGTGAGGAACTGGGATGGGTTGCCCAGGGAGGCTGTTGGTGCCCCATCCCTGGAGGTTTTTAAGGCTGGGTTGAATGAGATTTTGTGCAACCTAGTCTGGTGGTTCCCTGCTCATGGCAGGGGGGTTGGAACTGGATGATCTTGAAGGTCCCTTCCAACCTTAATGATTCTATGATTCTACCTTTTCTTCCCGTTTCTTCCCACCAAGCTGGGCCTTCCCCTCAGGACACAGGCTCCCTGGAAGTCAAGACTGGCTGGGTAGGGGAGAAGAAGGAGGAGCAGCTGGTCCATCAGCAGGACCCAGGGGTTTATTGTTTTATTTTCTGGTGCTCCCAGACACAGTGGGCAAGGTTTCCCAGGGGGAAAAGCCTTTGCTCTGTGCATTGCAGGACAGGAGCAGAGCTGAGCACAGGGGCAGCAAGGGGGAGACATGCCCTGAAATGGGAATTCAGCCCCAGAACTGGCTCCAGAGGAGCTGGATGAGGGAAATGCCACCCCAAGGACTGGCTGGAGAAAAAGGAACTGAGTAGCACAGAAAAGGACAACAAAGAGCCCTAAATGAGGGCTTTAAAAAGGGCCCTTAAAACCCTTCAAACCATCATGGCTTGAGTCTGACTCAGGAAGCAGCTGCTTTGCAGCACCCAAAATGGCAGCTCAGGCTTCAGAGACCCTGTCCAAGGCCAGAAGGTGTAAAGCAGCCTGGGGAAAGAGGGACAAAACCCTGAGCTGGGGCCAGAGCAGGGGCCCAGGCGCCCATCAAACAGGTGCATGCAAAGCAAATGTCAGCTCAGCGAAACGGAAACGTTCCCTCCCAGCCCTCTGAAGTGGAACTGCCAGGCTCCCCACTGCTCTTAATCTATATCACATTGAGTAGCTAAATATATTCACAGTATAATACAGCAGGGCCTTACTAATCTGCCCTTCATCATTTGGACACACAAAAATGGCTCTCTCCGCATCCCAGCACAGGTTTAATAGCTGAGCCATCAGGCTGAAGGTCTCCTATTACCACAACTTCATCGTTTTGGCAGGGGTGACTGGAGCATGCTCACGAGGACATCACAGAGGATGCACATCAGTAATTGAAACAAAACTGCAGTTGTCAAAATGAATGAGCAAAGTGTGTTTCCTGCTGTCCCAACCTTGCCCTTCTCCGATTTCGTTTGTTTGAGAAACAAATTGCATTTGTTAATGTGCAAAACGATTGTCCCAGTCATTAGTGTGACTCAGGTCCTAATCCTGGGAGTATTTTCATTGTTTGTACTTCAATCTTCATCCCCAGCAGTGCAGGTTCTGTCCTGGCTCCATCCTTGTGGGATCAGGGCTGTCTGGGGACCTTCCTTGGGCTGGGTCTTCAGGATCAATTACAGGACTTCATTCCTGTTCTCCTGCGTGGGAAACAGCAGGATGCTCACCAGCCATGGAGTGACGTCACACGAATCTGTGCTATAAAAGGGATGTGCGGGCTCAGACACCCACAGATAACCGACTTTACCCACCAAATCTGTGCAAGAAATGTTCCCAGTGGAGGCTGGGTGGAGGCTGGATCCCATCTTTGGTGTGTGCTGGATTATCCTCATCAGCCTTTCCTGGCAGGAAGAGCCCTGCTACCACATCCCAGGGGAAAACAGGTGCTGGGGTGGGGGGGCCGTGGTGCCCCAGGGTGGGTAGCCAAGATGCTGCCTTGTGCTCAGCCACCCACAGCCAGCCAGCCCCATCTCCCACTCCCTGGGTCTGAATTAGCATTCCCCAAATCCTTTTAATACAGTAAATCTGATAAGGGATCTGCTTGTATTGGACTTTCCCCCCCCCCTTTGACACACAACCCAGCTGGCTGGGTGGCAGTTCAGGGAGGAATCAAACATTCAGTAACAAATGAGTAAATCAAGTTACCATTTTACATCTCTTTAAGTTGTTTCCCTCTGAAGAGCTCCCCAGATTTTATCTCAGGTAGCTTAATTCAACCAGGAGAGCAAGAGCTCCTCGCAGCTCCCTTACCAAGGGAAGGGCAGCCCCCACCAGGTAAAAGGAAGCTTTGCTCAGGAAAGCCAGCAAACAGGAAGGCAGGGATAATTTATTGTGCCTTGTGGGAAGGTGCAGTAAACAGCCAGGGGTCCCTGGGTCCCCAGGCTCAGAAGTGCTCAGAGCGGAGTGAAGTATCCATGAGGAAGGGGCAGTTGTAACCTGGGGAGGCTGAGCCCCCCCAGCCATCACCTGTATGCAGGTGGTTTGCACATCAGCAGCTTCTTCTAGGCATCCTGCCGTGTTCCTGTGAACAGGTCTTATTGAAGGCTTTTGTTGCCCCCTCTCTGGGGTTCAGAGACTTCCCCAGGTTTCACCTTACTCAGCTCAATCTCAGACTGTTGCTCCCCAGGACCAGCCATCTCCAACACACAAAGTCACAAGGCCTGGGGGTTTGTGCCTTGAAAGTCAAAGCTGCTCCTCGAGGCAAGAACTGAGCAATCACTGCTACTAGAAAAGCACCCATGGGCATGTGGCCACCATTGTCCTCCTAAGGCTGCTCCACTTAGGTGCTGACTCTTAGGTGAAGCTCACATCATTTCACCTGGGCACATCATCACACCTTCTGTGTGTCCCCTCAAGCCCTGGACCAGAAGGTCTGCTTGCACACTCTGCTCTGAGTGCACAGAAACGTGTCTTCCTCACGTGTGCATCTGGAATAGGCATCTCTGTACTGGGAGAACTGGGCAGCTGCTGCTGAGCTTTGCCATTTTCTTCTGCTTGAGCCTCTCTATACAGAAAAGTCACCAAGATTTCCCTAATCTGAGAGATAATTACCTGAGGAATTTCTAGTCAGGCTTCATTGGCCATGGCATTTCACTGCTCTTTCAAAAATCCCTGATGTCTTCCTATCCCAAAACAGAACAGAAACAGAAAACAAATCAATCCACATAACAGCACGACCAGCTTTTCTCTAGCCCGGGAGTGGGGGGAAGGTTGGGAAAGAAAGGGAGGAGAGATGGAGCGATAGGGAGAGAAAGTGCAGGGATGAGGAGGGGCAGCATTTATGGACTCATTGGAAACCATCAATCACTGTTAGTGCAATAGGCTATTTAGAACTGGTGAGTATTACATTCCAGCAGAATTTGATGAATAACAGGAGGAAAAACATTCCCACTGTAGAAGAATAAAAACAAGACTTCCCTATTCCCTGTGCTGCAAGCAGTGGGGGGAAGGTTGGGAAAGAAAGGGAGGAGAGATGGAGCGATAGGGAGAGAAAGTGCAGGGATGAGGAGGGGCAGCATTTATGGACTCATTGGAAACCATCAATCACTGTTAGTGCAATAGGCTATTTAGAACTGGTGAGTATTACATTCCAGCAGAATTTGATGAATAACAGGAGGAAAAACATTCCCACTGTAGAAGAATAAAAACAAGACTTCCCTATTCCCTGTGCTGCAAGCCCCAGCCAAACACCCCCAACCTAGGAGAAGGTGCCCTGGGAAACCTGCACCCAAGGCAGGGGCCACAGCAAAAGTGCTAGGAGACAGAGAGGGGTAGAGGGGGGAATGGTAATGGGAACCTTAAGGACCTCGTTTTCACAACCCAAACCTCCAGCTGGGGTGGGAGGGATTGGGGATGGCTCATTTTGCCTTAATTATCACCCAACCCCTTGCTAATTATTAGCAACTGGGGCCAGTCTGCTCAGATAAGATAAGGCTCCAGGCTCCCCCAAGCCCTGCACTCCTCAGGGTCTCAAAAGGGCTTTTCCTGCCTGTGGGATCTCCCAGTGCTCATCCTGGCATCTCCCTGCCTGTAACTTGGCTCTGGGCACAGGTCAGGGCTGCCCACCCACTTCTGCTTGTGCAAACCCTGCAAGCACCAACCTGGGCACTTCTGTCCCGTGATGGAGATTGGCATTAGTTGCCTCCCGCTGTCGCTCACCAAGCGCAGCCATCAACAGCATCTCTGCTTAATTAGACAGGCTGGTAATGAGAGCTAAGGGCCCTTGAGGCTCGTCTGACATCACCAGGTATTGCTGTCAAGCAGACACAGAGAAATGCACTGAGATTCAGCTGGAACATCCCTGGAATTAAGGAACTTATCCTAAAAATGCACGGGCTGATGTTTTTCTCTTTGGTGTCTCTCAGTAACGGAGGGAGGGATGGGGAGGAGGAAAGGGAGACATCCTGAACTGGGCTGATTCAGGGGATATCAAATTATTGCAATGGGGGCACTTGGGTTTATGATGAAGAACTAATTTGGCGTGAGCATAAATGTGAAAGGGAAAGGCTGGCACAGCTCGAGTGACCTTTCCCTGGAGCCGCGCAGGTTGTCGCGGTGATGAATGGGACACCTGAGGGCTGGCACAAAGTGTCACCTGGAGGTCACCTCGCTTTGTGCAGCAGGAGGGCAGCTGCCCTTCAAGGGGAGAGTCCAGATCCCCAGGCTGCTGTGGGAGGTCACACTGAGGCACTCCCATTTCTGGACATGGGCTGGGGCTTCTTGAAGCTGGCCAGATCCCCCTGGTTCCATTTATTAACTCCCTTTACCCAACAGGCACAGAGCAAGCCACTCCATACTGGTCCACTTGGGCAGATGATGTAAACTGAAGGTCTGGAGAACATCTCCATGGTCCAGACTCTGATCCACACCCCACCCAGAGATGCAGATGCTCCTGCAGGAACAGAAAAGCACTATTCCACCAAGGTTCGAGTGGGGGCAGGATTCCCGGCGCAGACCCCACCTCCCAACCGGAATGGTGACACCTGAGGAGAATCTGGAAGCGAGGGTCCCCTGGGGATCCTGGTCCCGTGTCCCCCTGGGGTGCAGAGGCAGTGTGCAGAGAGCATTCCTGCCATGTGGCAACCGTCCCATCCCGAGGGCCGCTCCGATGGGAGAATGACTCAGAGGGACTCCACTCGGGGTGTGTTTCTTATTAGGGCCATTCAAGTCTCCACAATTAGGAATGTAACTCAACCAGAGTGTGAATCCTTAATAGGAAACATCCCCTAGATGCTCATGAGAGGGCCCCGAGGAAGATGCCAGCCCTCAGAAAGGGCTCGGGGGGTTGTGTGCGGGAGCCGCCGGGATGGCTCCCACATGAGGAGGCATCAAAGGGGGAGGATGCAGTCCCGGGGTCTCCTCGGCCACTTCTGCCAACTTTGATCAGGGTTTGTCTTCTGACTCCCAAACATTTTTTTCACACTTGTTTCCCAAGTGTGAAGAGCCTGAAGCCATGTTGGAAACTCTGAGACAATTTTGGATTCCTTTGCAACAAAGCCAAGGCCAGGACAATGGGACTTTGATGTTATTGACATATTGGTTCAGAGTTTCCTTGTTTCCATTTCCCAGCATTAGGACAGACCATAGGGCTGCTGCTTTGCTCTGTTTAATTAGTTAATGTTTGTACAGTGCTTGGAGAATATAAAGTGCTCAGTAAGTGGAAAGCGTTCTACTTATTATTATGCCTTCCCATATTCACTGGCTGCATCTGGCAGAGCTGCAAAAGCTTTAAAAGAAAAAAAAAAATAATAAAAAAGGTCAAGCAAGTTTATTTTATTTAAATGTAAAATAAAATTCTAGTGCTGAGCAGAGGTAATGGACTGGTAGGCCCAGGGAGGGAAGGGCTCTGTGGACCTGCAGAGCAGAGACAGGGCAGACTGTGCCAAACTGTGTCTCCTTGTTGTTGTCCCAAGCTGCCCCATCATTGTGTGTCTCATGGGACACCATGCCACCACCAGGCAGAGCTGGGCTGGAAACTGGTTTGCACAGGCCAAACACCTACCACATCCAGCAGCCACCTCCCTTTGGTGCTGCCAGGTCCCTGGGTCCCCACAGCTCACACCCTGTGTGCCTAAGCAGCCAGCCCACGCCTCAGCATCCCCCACATCCCCCTCTTCAGTTCTTCACTGCTGGGTGGCCAGGTGCTGTGAGAGGTCCTCCAGGGTGTTCTGAGCAGGTGAGAATGGGAAAGCTCCTGTAGCACCAGTGGTGCCCCAGCTCCACCACTCTCAGTGAGGCTGGGGGCTGCTGCCACGAAGAACAGGTCCACTTGTGAGCAGGGACCTAGGGTGGAGGTTACCTGGATCTTCTAGGGGTTGTTGTTCCCTTTTTCCTTCCCTTGAGGAAGGTTTAGCCTCATTGTGATTCCTCTCCTTCCTGGTGATAACTCTTGATGAGCTGCACTGAAGTCCCAGCCTTCAGCAGCCCACACCAACCCTCCCACCCCAGCCTCTCCCCCACCAAATATGTTTGTATTTTTAACATTTTAGGCAACAATCTTAAACCAAAACAGATGTGACAATGAATATTTATCTGCAGCATCTCAGTATGGGATTTTCTCTTCTACTCGATAAAATAAACTGCTCGTGATACAGAACAACATTTCTCCTAATATACAATACACAGGGGGCAGGAGGGGAATTAGCAGATGAACTCAGCATTAAAGCCATTTAAAATCAAAAGAGCAGCAACATTTACATGCGAGGAGAACAGTTGGTTGCTTTCAGTGAGATCCTGGCGTGTTGGGGTTCTTTTTTTAATTCCTTGAGGCATGCAAACAGTGTGCAGAAAGGTTATTGTGAATGCCAAGCAGGGCAGATGAGAAGAGGTCTGTCCCTGTGGGGGGAGGAGAAGGTGAGGGCAGCCCCTCCAATCCCGAGTGGAGCTGGGCAGGGAATGCCAAGGGGCAGAGGGAGACAAGGAGCAGGGGAAGGAGGGGAAGGTGTGCATGGCTGGAGTGACAAGGGGGTCACCACACTTCAGTCCCAGCTTGGAGTCCTTTCTGTGGGCAGGGCCAAGGGGATGTCTCTCTCCCCATTCCTCTTGGGACAAACCAGTCTCCCTCGAGCTGACTTGAAGTAGGAAGAGTTTATTACCACTGGTCAGGTGAGTTGGAGCCAAGGTGAAGCCTCCCTGCTCACGCTGTCTCCATGGTTGGGGTGCTGGGTTTTACCTTGATGGGGCTGATGCACTGAGGATCTGAGGGTGGGATGCTGCAGGGTCCCTCATGCCCAGGGTGGGCTGAGCTCCTGTCCCACAGTGTCTGGGTGCCAGCACGATGCAGGTTTTCTGCTCAGCCTGGTGCTGTGAGCTCCCCAGTCCTACCCTGCTCTTCTTCAGGGTCTTACACCAAGGCCTTGGGTTTGGGGCTCAGAGTGATGAGCAAATACAAACTGCCAGAAGCCATGAAAGCTGCCAGTTCATCCCACCGCTCTGCTGCACCCAGCAGGAGCTGTGCTGGAGGCAGCATGTTCTCCCCCAGGAGCTGAGTGGGGCATTTCCAACCTTGACACACTCTGCTCCAAAAGCCAGGTATGTTTCTCCAACCTGCTGCCTCTGACGCAAATCCCAAACAATATGCAGATTAAAAATAACAACACCAACAAAAAAGCTCAACTACCAAGACAAAGCACCCCAGTACCTCTCCCTGAGGACCGAGCAGGCTGGTGAGCACAGATGCTTGGTGCAGGGTTGGGGGATTGGGAGGGGCAGGAGGAGGATCCTGAGGGTCTGTCCCATCCTGTCTCCAGGGCTCAGAGGCCAATGAAGCACCTTGTGCTCGTTCACCTCCCCTCCAACACTCTGCAATGGGAGCAACTTGGTGTGACCAGTGAGAACTGTGAGGTGGTGGTCATCCTTTGCAACCAGTCCCTGGGCCTACCACATGCTGTAACATCTTGTTTTTCTTTGGTTTGGGACCATCTACCTTTCTTTTCTCTTTCAGAAAGGGATGTGTGTCTCTAGGAGGTGGCTACCACACTCCTCAGGGACCCCTAAATAACGAGTCAAAAAGACAAGGTCTCCTTCAGTCTGCAGAGATGTCAAATTCCTATACAGAAAAACTACTCAGCAGCTTCCCATGGAGAGAGGGGAATGACCATAGCTGGGAGCAGTCACACCGTGTCAGAGATGGGACATGGGCTGTCTGAGCCCTGGATGGGCCATGTCCCTTGTGCTGGGAGAGCAGAGCACAGCCCAGCCTCACGCAGCACTTGCTGCTGGTCTCCAGCACATGCCCCTGGGCTAGACTCAGGGAACAGCCCAGGTACATCCATCCCTTGTGCTCCAGATTTGGAGCTTGGCCAGGCCCAGGGTCCCCACGTGCCTTCTCCAAGAGGAGAAAGGTTTGGTTTTCCCAAGCCTTCCAAGGCAGCACAGCAGGGAGCAGCGGGACATCCCCAGCCCGCAAGCTGCCTGGCATCATGAGATAAGTTTGTTTCATTCCCCAAACTATATAAAAGTTGCCTGATGTTCTGCTGCAGCCACATAACATTCCTTTGTAAGGAAATAGTGTCAGTGCCACAGCTGTGAAATATATGCACAGCTCGCCCTGATTCGGTAGCATGAACTGGGCAGGGAGAAGCGGCGGGTTCCTGTTTAGGTTTTCGGTTACTGTGTTTGTAAAATATTTATTTTTCTTGGTGTTTCTATCCCAGCCTTTTTAGAATCTAAATATCTGGCAGCTGGAGGAGCTGTGGCCTGCTCCAGCCTGGGGGTGGTGGTGCTGCCCTGCCGGCGGGTGCCAGGCTGTGCCCACTGCCCAGCCAGCCCCTGCCTTGTGCCTGAAGGTCAGACAGGAGCTGAACACAGTCCCCAGGGATGGGAGGGTGGGAGGAGGCACTGGAAGGCCTGGTGGAAGAAGGGAAAAAAAAAAAAAAAAAGGAAAAAAAAAAAGGAAAAAATAAAGGAAGAGGAAAAGCTCAAAGCAGCAGCATATGAATGAATAAATAATAGTAATAAAAAAGGTCATTGGGAAGCAAAGACATTCTTTATGGTGCATTAATGTGTTTTCTCAGCTGCCTTCTTGACTCTCCACCAGCTCTTCCAGTTCCTGTCCTTGGGACACTCTGCTGAGAGTGGTGGGTGAAGGAGGGTTTGTGCTGACTGCCCTGCCCTGGCAGCTCCCCTGTCCTGCTGCTTGACCTGCATGGTCAGCCCTGATCCTCCACCTCCCCCTTCCCCGTGACCTTCACACCCACCACTGTCTCGTGGGACGTGGCTCCTTGGGAGAACCTGCCACTTGCACCAGAGAAGTCCTCCAGGTGGGAAGTGGCAGCAGAAACACAAAGCATTTTGTCTCCTCCATGTCCTTCCCAGCTCTGCCTCCTCCCTTTCCTGCAGGTTCCTCGAGTGGATGCTTTCTTCCTCCCCCCCATCATCATCAGCTTCGTGGGGAAGGGATTCAGCCCAGTCGTGGGACATCAGTCGTACAAGGAGCTGGTTCTTATCTGTCTGCTGACAGCACCATCATCACGCTGTGCTGAGTGACGTGGCCGTGGTCCCACCTGCTCCCAGCATTGATCACGGGGTGTTGCTGCTGCTATAGAAACACCCAAGTTCTTTCATTCACCTCCTTTCTTCTTTCTCTCTTTTCTTTTTCCCATTAGACCCTCACAAACACTCCTGAATTCCCTTACAGTTTAAACCAGGAGCCAATAGGCTCTTCACTGCAGTTGTGCTCCAGCCAGGGCACAATGTCCTGCTGCTGTTACAAGGTGTGGTGATGAATCCCCACCTTACGGAGGCAAAGCTCCTGAGAAACCTGCTTTCCAGGACCCAAGACCTTTCCTGCTCATGACAGGGCAGCAGGATTAATCCCCCAGTGTCTGCAATGCTCTGTGAGCTTATCAGGTGCTCCAGCAAAGCAAGACAAAGCACCACAGTGATTTGCTTGCTTTTTTTTTTTTTTTGCTGGCTGTTCCTCACCCATCTGCTTATTTTCTTGAGATTTTCTTCTGCTAACTCACTCTGACACCTGCAACTCCACAGATGAATTGACTTAAAAGCTGAGCTTACTTTGCAAATCTTTTGTGCAGGGCTGTGGGGAGGGCAGATGCTTCTCCCTTCACTGTGGCTGCAGGATCCCACATCAGGAGGGCAGAATCCTCATTTCTCTTTTGCAAAGCAGACACCCATATGGAAAACCTGTGTGTCCTCAAGGCACAGGGGTCTGGGCTGGTCCAGCAGATACAGAGATCTCACTCGTCATGATAGATGGAGACTCCTGGAGCACCCAGCAAATCCCTGCCAGGCTCCCTGCCCTCAGAGCACTTGGTTGCATATGTCACTCTGGGCAACCAAATCAGCTCAATGTAAGAACCAAGGAGACATTTATTTATGGATTTTGAGCAGAAATTCAAGCCTTTTGAAAATAAATAAAAAATGACATATTCCTTCAAACCAGAAAGTTCTAATTTAACCTGATTTGAGAGTCATTTAGTAACCAGTCATCTTCCCTTCTGACTGCTCCTGGGCTCCCAGAGCTAGCCAGACCAGCTGTGTCCTCAGCTGCCCAGCAGGTCAGGCTCCTGCACTCCTTTGCCTGCTTGAAAAGGAGCAAACAAAACCTGAAGCACGGATGCCAGAGCTGCTGACCCTGAAAGATCACTCTCAGATCGATGTGTCTTCCTTCCTTCCTTCCTTCCTTCCTTCCTTCCTTCCTTCCTTCCTTCCTTCCTTCCTTCCTTCCTTCCTTCCTTCCTTCCTTCCTTCCTTCCTTCCTTCCTT
>NW_009953004.1:3307309-3313552 GCF_000747805.2 Chaetura pelagica
TCCCCCGATCCGCCCTCCCCCCGCGCCCGGGGCTGCGGGCTGAAGGGCGAGGGGGAGAGAAGCGGAAAGCAGCACAGCTCCCAAGCTTGAAGCGACGGGAAATGCCCGGCGGTGTTTGCTTCCCAGCCCGGTTTTGCTGCTCGGGAGCGGGAAGGACACGCAGCCCCCCAGAGCACGCACAGGTCTCACAGGATGAAACATCAATACCTGGGTTTGCTGCTCGGTCCCGCCACCACCAGCTCCTCAGCCTTCCCTCGGTGGGGATGTGTTACAAACAGCCTGGAACACACAACTTCATAAACCTCAACTTGGGAAGCGCTGAGGTGAGACCCCCGGGTGCTGGGTCAGCAGGGAAGAAGGGGAACCATGGGGATCCATCCCTGATCCTCCCCCCCTGCTCCTGCACCCACAGAGGTGATGCCAGGGCAGCAGAGGCACCTGCAGCAATCCCTGGTGTGGGGTAAAACACTCCAAAGCTTTCTGAATGGTAGGCTGGATGATTTCTCTGTTTGGAACACTGTCAGGAGAAGTGCAGGGTCTGGTGTTGGGTGTTCACCTGCTCCCTGATGCTTCAGCTCCCAGCAAAGGTGCCCGAGGGGTGTCAGGGAGCCCATCACGCAGCAGGTGCTCGGGGACATCTGTGCTGGGGACCGGGGCTGCAGGGAAGCACAGACTGCAAGGACTGAGCTGCAGTGGGTCAGGCTGGGGCTGTGTTTCCCGACCCCTGCCCCAAAACACTGGGGGTTTTACCCTTGAGGTCTCCACAGACACGTGCAGCATCTCCAATGTCAGATCTCCCCACAGTTCAGAGAAACCAGAAGAGGACACCCAGGAAGAGAAGAAGGCAGCTGTGACCTCAACTGAGTGAGACCAGGACATTTATACAAGAAGCATTTGGTGGTTTTCTGGGCTGAAGTAGAGCAGACTGGTCTGGGCACATTTTCTGAAACCCAAGGGCTTCTGTGCCTGCCCAGAGCCTGGGCCTCAGATGGGGGTGACTCCTACATGATGCAGACTGGGCTGTCCTTAGTGGGCAGCAGTGCCAGAGCTCCAGCCCACTGTACAGCACTCCAGCTGTGCTGCTGGGCATTTCCCCTGCTGTCTCAGTGCCCAAAGGCTGTGTCCCTGTACCAGCAGGACTCTGCCAGCTGAGAGCCATGGCCACACACCTTGGCATCAGCTCATGGCTTTGTGCAGGTTCCAGTGCAGGGAACAGGGCTGCGTGTCAAAGGCCTGTCAAGATCTTCTGAGCATTTGAGCCAAACACAGCACAGAGGTTACTAAAGCACCACCACAAAGTGACCAGCAGAGCTGACTGTGCCCTGAGAGCAGCCCAGGGAGCAGCCCGTGCTGCTGAGCAAGGTGCAGGAGATTCACCACCAAGTAGGACAAGCGGAAGCGCTGTTGCTATATTGGGAACTCAGCTAGAAGCTTTCTCTTCAGCTTTGTGAGAGCCCAGATTTCCAGCTGCGTCACCTTAAAGCACTGAGGGCCCTGCAGGGCACCAGAGTGACCAGGTCAGGCAGCAGTTCTGATCCCATTCCACTGACATGCCATGGCACAGTGCCAGGTGGCTGGCAGCACCACAGGGGAAAGGCTGGACTTTCCTCCCCCCAAGGGGCCAAAGAAAGGTCAGGATGTTGTGACAGAGCAAAGACACCCTGTCCATCACCTGGGATGATGCACTTGGGCAGGCTGCCGTGCAGAGACACCCAGTTGCTCCCAGAGATCAGGTGCTTTCTGTGACCTGGGGCTGGCACAGGCACCCCCAGGCCCTGTGTACCCTCTGGCACAAAGCTGGGATAGGGCCCCAGCCAGGACCACCCCCCCTGCCCCCACTGCTGCCACGGGAGGAAAGGACCAACCTGCTCAAGGAGCAGAAGCATGAGAAGATACTAGAAGTGTTTCAGGGGAGAAGGAGGGAAGGGGACACAGAGAAGCTGAGGACAGGCCATCCCCTGAGGCATTTAGATTAAAAGAATCTTGTCTTTTTTTTTTTTTTCCTTTCCCCCTCCCCCCTCAACTCTATTTTCCATTTTAAATCATCCTGACTCATTGCTTACAGTTTGTTGTTTTGTTGGTTTTTTTACTAAGCCAGGCTTGATCTCTAAATTCTATTCATTGAATGTCACAACCAGTTTCATAGAAAAGTAACATTTGGGGAGAAGGAAGCCCCCCAGGGCCAGGGTGCCCATCAGCAGGGATGGAGGCAGGGAGGGATGGGGGGACACAGAGCTCTCTGTCACCCTGCCACTGTGCTGCTGCCTGGCATGGGTGTGCAAGTCCCAGGAGGGGCACGGGGCTCAGGATCCCCTCTTCACAGCCCCTTCATCGTGCTGAGGGCCTTGGGATGGAGCAAAGCCCCTCAGCACAGCTGGGAGGGGCTGCCAGGGAGGGCTGCCAGGGAGCCAGGGGCAAAGGGTGGGGGGAAGCAGCAACAGGCTCATGGTGCCCTCAGCTTCTCTGTTTCTTCAAGCTCCCACCCGGCCCCAGGCAGCAGAACCCTCTCTCTGGGGTGCTGCCAGGGGATTTCCAGCTCCTCCCACCTGACGCCAGCACAGAGTCCCCTTGGCAATGTTGGGAGAGCTTCCCAAATCCTGCCCGAGGAGCCCTATCCCACTGGCAGTCCCAGCTCTGCCAGATCTCCATCCCCAAACCCGAGCTCTGCCCCTCGGCTGGGGCAGGGGGATGGTGGCTGGGGAGCAGAGTGGCAGAGGCATCTTGAAGGAAGGAAGTAACAACCAGAAAACACTGAGAATGGGATGAAATGTGACAGAAAATTTGGCCTGAGGGAAATAACGGGAGCTAAAAATAAAGTCCAAAGGATGCAGTGGGAGAGAGGAGGAGGAGTGAAGATCAGGTGGGCAAATGGGGTTACATTGCAGCTTTCTCTGTGTGTGACCCCACAGAGCTCCCCCAGCTCTGACTGGGTCATGGAGAGGGCACTGGGCTTTGGGGCTGTTCCAAGACCTCAAAAACAGTTTCATGGCTGACCCGTGTGCCTCGGACCAGTCCCCCCCCCAGGGTCGTGTGGGAGCTGGGCTGGTGCCCACTGAGCCCCCTGCCCACCCTGGCCATGCATGCCTGTGAGCCCACCACCTTGATTAGACTCATCTGCATCCTCCCTCACTGGAGCAGAGAAAGCCTCTTTGCTACTCATTTACCCAGGGACTTCACTGGTATTTAATAAACTTGATTAAGCAAGCACCTTAATTTGCTTTCGTAATGAAAACATAATTGTTTCTGCAGTTACAATGCAGGGACTCTCCACTGCAAGTGGCAGGTGCTCAGGAGCCAGGTAATAAAATGCAGAAGAACCCAGAACTCAGGAAGTGATTTGTTCCCCCCCCCCCCTTAGGAAATAAACACTTTATCACCTTGCAGGGCTGGGCTGGGGGCAGAGCAGGGAAGGCAAAGCCACTGTCTGTGCACGGACCTGGCTGCCATGGAGAGACAGGCTGGCTGCTCCCCTCCTCCTGGTCACTTGTGCCATCTCGTGTTCAGTCCCTCCACACAAAAACATGCAACCACAGCACACAAGTAGTGTCCCATGAATGCTCACCTTGCAGCCCCATTGAGATCCCCATGTGGGAGGGATGCATCCGTGCACCCCATGCTCTGTGATCCTGGGCAGGGATGCACGTGTGATACAACAGAGGCTCCTCACAGGCAGGAACTCCAGTCCATACACACACACACACAGGTCTGGCTATAGATAGATTGTCATTCTTTACCTGAATGGATGCATAACCTTCAGCATGCACTGTCTCACAAGGAGCTGGGCACATTGGCAGCCTTGGTACAAATAAATGGCAAAAAAGTAACTTTGCAAACAGTTGGTGTAATGGCAGCCCCCCCAAGCTGAGAAACAAATCCTCCTCTGCATTGTTTGTGTGGCACAGGAGGTCTCTATAGAGACAAAAAAAAAGAAAAAAGCTGCTCATTTTATACAGTTTATGTTGAGATATTTGTCATGATTGATGCTTTAGAAAATAATGCAACCACTGTGAAGATAGGTGAGCAACCCATGGTCACCACAGGCAGAAGGAGCTGGGAAGACTGGGGCCCACTGAGGAGGATGGAGGAGAAGGACCCTGCCCTTGCGTGGAACAGCAGAGTGACTTGTGCAGAGAGGAAAAGCAGGAGCAAGGAAGAGACAGATGGTCCCATTTCTTATGAAAAGGCAGAGAGGGAAGATGTAACTTGGGAATCTCCCCAGAACAAGCCATCTGTGAGGTGTAAGGCCTGTGCTGCTGCGGGTACAGCAAGGTAGCCAAAATACTGAAGCAGCAAAGGAGGTTGTGCTCGAGAAGAAGCAGAACAGCATTTCATTACTGCCTTCCCTTTGTTTGTGACTTTGAGGTCACAGGTGGTGTAAGAAAGAATTTAATCCTTTTCTTTTTCTTTCTTTTTGCTGCAAAAGGTATTTTTCCTTACCCCTGTCTGATGCTAAGCAGGATCTCTAGGAGCTCTTGTGAGCCTGGAGCGTTTCCCTCCCCATATTTAAGGAACCCAAATAAATAGGTGTTGTGGACAAATGTTTTAAAACATCAGAAACTAGGACTTGGTTTGGAAACCTCAGGAGCCAGGCTGTTTCCCACTGAAGCTCCAGTGACCCATTTAGAAGCTGCTGCCATCAAGTGCAAAGTCCCTCCCCAGCAGGAGCAGCTGCTGGAATAAAGTCCCTACCCATCCAAGGCTCCAGGTGGTTGTCACAGAGCATTGGCCACTGGGAAGCAAGATCTGGGAAGAAGTAATATCTTGGGTTATCTCCTCTAGGCAATTCACATCTCTGAAGATCTCCTTCCCTCTGGAAAGGACATAGCACCTTCCATTCCTTCTGCAGGATGAGGCTGATCCAGCCACTCTCAGGGATCAACCAGCCCCTTGCTGGTCTTTCCACCTCCGGGTGCCCCAGAGAGCCAGCAAGGTGTCCACACCTGGGCAAGCTGTGCTGTCCACACGGTGTCCCTGCCCCAGCCCCAGGCTGCTCTGCCTGCACCAGGAGCTCCGGGTGGGTGAGGACAACCAAGAGTGTCCCCCCCGTCCCCCCGCAGCCACCTCCCTGCTGCCTCCTGCCCGCAGATGCCTCCCAACGCTGACAGACAAAGAGAGGCATAAATCTGGGCAGGGTCACAGGCTGACCCAGAGCCCACCCGTGCTCAGGAATGCAAGACCCAGCCAAGGCAGAGGGAAGGGACCAGCCAGTGAGATGCTGGCTGCCTTGCTGCGGGTGGTGCCCCACTTGTTTGCTGTCCCTGCTGTGGCATTGATCAAGGTGTAAATCAGAGGAGCCCCAACACTCCTTCAGCAGGGTGAGATGCCCCAGTGCTGCTGCACCAGAGTGCTGGGGCTTGCTGAGGAGGCCTGGGCTCTGTCCCCTGTGGCCGTGCAGCCCCAGCACCAGGCAGGCTCTCCCTGGACCAACCTGCAAAGGTGCAATCAAAGCAGGGATCTTCTTTTTCTTTTTTTCTTTGAGGGAGTGGGCAGGAAAGAGAATGAAAGAAGGCTCAGAAATAAAAGAAACCGCTCCTATAAATCACTAATATTAACACAGCATGAAAGGGCTGGGGGTCTTCAGGCACAAATAAGCCCCGGGTGGGAGTGCAGGAGGCATCGCTGGCCCAGCCATTCAACTCAGCAAATATACATCAGGTCTTCCTGACACATCGTTATTAGCTTTCCTACGCTGAATTGCACAGGGATAAACTTGGGGCTGGGAGAAAAACCGCAGAGATTATTGTCAGCCCCAGCACTGCCACGCGCTGTGCTTTTTCTCCTTCCTTCCCCCCCCCCAACCCTCCTTCAGCCTTTTTCAACCAGGAACACAAAGGAAATTCGTGGCATTTCTACGGCTAATACCGCAGGAACCGTTGGTGGGCTTGAAAGAGGAGAAAGAATTAAGAGGGCTCATCCACGCAGTGGGATGTGGGGGGAGAAGGAGAGGGAGTGGGGGAGCAGAGAGGAGGGTGTAAGCGGAGGCTGAGAGCAGCTGATCTCAGTAAAATGATAGTTTGGTGCATTGGGGAGGGGGGGAGGAAAGAAAAAAAAAAGAAAAAAAAAACTTCAATAAAACAAATTGAATTTAAATCCTTCGGTAAAGCCGGTTCCCAGTGAGTAAGCAGGGGGAATGGGCGGTTTATGTTACACTTGTAGGACCATGTGGCCTCTGGCTGCAGTTTGCTAACGAGGGCGTGGGGACACGGGGGGCTGCGGGGGGGCTGGTGCTGCTGCCAAGGCTGG
>NW_009953004.1:3323249-3333823 GCF_000747805.2 Chaetura pelagica
CCCCTTGCCCTTGCAGCTCCTGCCCACGCCCCCCCCCAAAAAAAAATCTAGGTCCCCTCAGCCCCATTTTGCTTCATCTCAAGCCCGGGACCCCCAGGCCACGTTGCAGCCCCTTGTAGAAGCCCAGCTCCTGCTTTGCCTGGCTTTGTTGGCTTCAACAGGGCAGCTCACCCTTCTGCGGTGGGAAAAATAAAAGCAAAGGCTTGGGAAGGGGCCTGGGGGCTGCCCCCCCGGGACCCCCAGGCCACGTTGCAGCCCCTTGTAGAAGCCCAGCTCCTGCTTTGCCTGGCTTTGTTGGCTTCAACAGGGCAGCTCACCCTTCTGCGGTGGGAAAAATAAAAGCAAAGGCTTGGGAAGGGGCCTGGGGGCTGCCCCCCCAGAGCAGTGCCCGGCCCAGAGCCCCCCCGGAACAGCCACCCTCTGCTGTCCTCTCCAGGCACCGGTGCCATTCCCGCCCCTCAGCTTCAATCCCATTCTGATCCCAGGAGGTCAATGGCCTAAGAGGAGGATCCACCACCCTTGTTTTCCCTCGCCCTGGGCGGGGGTTGATGTCAGGTCTCCAGAGAGGTGAAAGCCTCCCCCATTAACTCCCCTGCTGCCAAGTTAACTACCCATAACACTCAAGATACAATCAGCAATAAAGCCTAAAAATAGCCCAAAGCAATTGTCAGCGGTGTAAATAAAGATTGGTGAGTGCTGCGGAGGGGGGATAAATACAGAAGATTCATGGTTCATCTCTCTTGCATGGGCAGACATCTGTTATCGAGGAGCATCTTCCAACGGGCTCTGCCCGCCCCGGGGGGGGCACGAAGTGACATTTCTGCAGCAGCTCCTCGTTTCAGTGGAAAACCAGGGCATTCCGGCAAGCAGGGAATGCAACCTCCGAACGGCTCCAAACCCAAACACCAAGTCATCTCTGGCAGATGATTTCCCTCCGAGCACCTTCTGCAGGGAATGTTCCCGGCAGCAGGCACAGAGCCTGCAGCTTTAGCTGCCGGTGGGGAGGGTGAAAGCTCTGAGAGCCCGGGGCAGATCGCCCTGCTCGGTTTCTGCGCTCGCATCCATGTGCTGCGCTTCCCTGCTCCGGGAGGCAAACGGATCAGGGTGGGGAAGGGGCTCTGTCCTGCTCGGGGTGGGGAAGGGGCTCTGGGAGCAAGTCCCGGAGGCTGCAGCACATGAACCTGCCTGCAGGTGTGGGCAGGGCAGCAGCTGAGCACATCGGGTGGGCAGAGCAAGGAAAGCTAAAGCACCTGCCTGGGAGTGAAGGAAGACCTGGGGTGGGGGGGGATCAGAAAGGGGCCGGGGGAGAAGGGGAGGCTCCAGGGAGACCCTTCTCCTCTCCCTGGGGCTCCCGGGGTTGTGGCACGGGGACAAATCTGGAAGCTGCTGCAGCGGTGCCCCCCTCCTGCAGCAGCGCCCTGCCCAGTTCATTTCCTCCAAGGAAACGTAACCCAAGGGGATAATTAGAGCTCCCTTGCGTACACAATCCCATACTGTTTATGCAACACAAATTTAAAAACGTGGTCCTCAGGAGCACGGAGCTGGGAGGGATACAGAAGCGCTGGGCTCCCAGGCGGGTTTCGTTACTGCCCCACACACCGGGCCCCGGAGCTGCTTTGTGTTCCAGGACAATGGCAGGAAAGCAGAGACACTCGTAGCAGGAGGGGCCCCAGAGATACACCCGGGGTGCTTCAGATAAATGCAGGGTGGGAAATCAGAGGAGTCTTTGCACCCGCGTCCCTTCCTCTCCCGGGCTGCTGTGCTGCCCGTGGATCCCCGCGGGTCTTGCTGCTCCGCGGGGCTGCGTGCGAGCTGAGCGGGAAAACGGTGCCTGGTGTTTCATAGAATCACTGAGTCACAGAATCCCAGGGGTTGGAAGGGACCTGGAAAGCTCCCCCAGCCCAACCCCCCTGCCAGAGCAGGGGCGCCCAGAGCACATCACACAGGAACGTGGCCAGGGGGGTTGCAATGTCTCCAGAGAAGGAGACTCCACAGCCTCTCTGGGCAGCCTGGCCCAGGGCTCTGGCACTCTCACAGCAAACAAGTTCTTCCTGAGATTCACATGGAACCTCCTGGGCTCCAGTTTGCACCCACTGCCCCTTGTCCTGTCACTGGACATCCCTGCACAAAGCCTGGCTCTGCCCTCCTGACACTGCCCTGAACAGATTTGTGCCCATGGATGAGGTGGCCCCTCAGTCTCCTCTTCTCCAAGCCCAACAGACCCAGCTCCCTCAGCCTTTCCCCAGCAGGGAGATGTTCCCCTCCCTCCAGCATCTCTGTGGCTCTGCCCTGGGCTCTTTCAAGCAGTTCCCTGTCCTTCTGGAACTGAGGGGCCCAGAACTGGACACAATACTCCAGATGCGGCCCAACCACTTGAAAGAGGTTTGACAAGCAATGGGGTTTTACTCCAAGGGGTCAAGTAGCAGTGTGAGCCCTGTGTCGATCCAGAGTGGAAGGGCAGGGATTTGGAGTGGGGCTGGGGGCTTGTCCCACCCCAGAGTGGCAGGGAATGCATCCCTGGAACCTGCTCCTGCTGGTGCATGAGCAAGGGAATGGGGTGCCTGCTGAGCTGATCTCGGTGTCAGTGTCCATAGCCACAGGAGATGGGTATCACAGGTTGCAGAGAACAATGAGCAGTTAAACTTACAGCTCACAAAAGAACAGGCCAGACAAGTGTGTAGATAACGATAGGAAATATTGGGGTACTTGAGGGATAAGATTAATTTGCATTTTTGGTGTATAAAAGAAATCCAGGAAAGTGGGCTTGATTTGTGGGAGTCGACCCCTCACCCAGCTTTGGGCAAACCTGCAAAAAAGCAATGTATCCTTCCTAAAAGTGGCCTCTGTCTGTGTTTGAGGAACTAACACGAACCGGTGACACCCCCACTGCTGGCCCTGGGCTCCCTCCCCCAGCAGAGCCACCCAGGACCCTGTTGCCAGCACCTCAGAAAGTCCTTTGCCCTCACTTGAAACCTGTTCTTAGAAGATCCATCCCAGAGGGACACAGGCTGGATTTGAAGTCTTTGCCCTGTGGTAAAAACAATGGGAATGTTACAGAACGAAACATGTGGGGACAAGTGGGAAGATGCTCGTGACATCCCCCACTGCCCATGGACCACACTGGGGCTGGGGGGAACCTGTCCCTGGGATCTGGGAAAGGGCTGTGGGCACTGTTGGATTGCACAGCACGGGTCCCTCACCCCAACCCGAGAGCAAATGGCAGTGGTGCCATCCTGTTTTAATCACCCCTCCTCCCACCCGGAGCTCATTATGGGCAACACTGTTTGTTTGTTTTGTTAATCGACACCAAGAGGCCCCGTCTGGGCGGGAGCTGCTCAGCCTGGCTCTTCCGAGCCCCATCGCCCTCCCTGACAGCACGGAATTCAAAGCAAATTTTCCAGTGTGGTTTCTGTGGCCTGGGAATGTATTTCGGGATCCTCATTTGGAAACCTCGATCACAGCCCTTCCGTTGCCCTCCTTGCTCTCCATCACTTCTCCCCCCTGCGACTGATCCGCTCCCCTTGGGCTCTTCCTGCACTGTCCCCTCCCAGCACCTCCTGGGACTGTGTCCCCAGGAGGAGAGGGGACTCCCCAGGTGACACTGAGCATCCCTGGCTACATCTGGGAAGAGCACCCCCAGGACCTGCCAATCAGGTCCACACTGCTGCCCCCCTGCAGACACGTCAGCCCCTGCTCTGATGAGGTGAGAAAAGGACAACAACGCCAAACCCAAGTCTCACCTACTCATCCACCACAGGGATTCTGGTTAAAATTACCTGTGGGTCAGGAAGCAACAGCTGGGCACCAGCAGACCTTCCAGACCACCCATCAACTGAGAAGCCCCTTTTGAGGCTGTCCTGCTGGGGACTTGGCAGCCCTCTCTGGGGTATCCTGCACCCACCTGGGCTCTGTTGATGAGGCAACGCAGACAAACCAGAAAACAAGGTGCTGCAGGGGGGGAGCAGCAGCCATCCTCAGAGGGGATGATGCACAGCACAGGAGGGACAGCAGCAGGGACTTCTCTACCCTGGGAAGTTGTCATGCTGGCAGCTGGGAGTGGATGTGACAAGGAGACAACACAAAGCATGACCAGCAGTGGAGAGAAGCTGGACTGCTCCCATCTACAGTCTCTCCTTGCTGCCCCCAGAACACCTCCCACCTTTTGCTGGCACAAACAGTTTTGTAGCCAAGCAATGAACAGATCTGGCTGAGAAAAGCCACGTTTTAAGCAAAAGCCACCAGGGCTGCATGTGACTGGTTTCTGCTGGCTCCAAACATGCACAGAGCAGCCGGCTGGTCCTCCTGGCCGTGCTTCCTACAGCCCTGCTCTCCTCCACATGTGGCTGCTGTGGGAAGAAAAATAAAAACCAATGAAATCTATCAGGTGAGAAACCCTTTTTGGAGGATGAGAATGGAAAGAAAAGGCTTTTCTCAGCCTCCCCTCTCCTCCCTCCACACGCACGGCCAAGGGAGCATCTGTCCTGCTCCGTATGATTTAGCGAGTGGGACGGGAAAAGCAAACATGCCACGCGGAGAAGGGAAAGCTGCTGGCATGTTTAGCATTCCTTCCTCCTAATAACCTGGAGTGGAACCAGAGATCAGGTAAAGGGACATGGGGGGGGGGTCTTGGTCTGGCCACAAACCCGGACCCATAGGCACCCTCCAGTGGCTGCAGCCCCGGGGTGGCTGTGCCCTCACTGCGATGCTCCCTACCAGGTGAGGAAGAGGGTGAAGCTCACCCTGGCTGGAGCTACGCTGGGTTTGGAGAGCCCAACATGCCTCTCCTTTCTCTCCCAAGGCTCTGTGCAGCTTGGCTCCCCCTTCCTGCTCCCTGAGCTCAGGGAACATGTGTCTAGCAGATTTTTATTAACTGTGTAGCCTTCCTTCATTCGCGTTCTATCTCTCTTTTTTTCCTTCTCCCTGCTTGCTTGACAGAATTTAGATGAGAAAATACATGAGATCATTCCTGCCTGCAAAAAAAAAGAAACTGTGCAAAAGAAGGAATTGCCTTGCTCCTCTTTACCCTCTTCCTACCCCACCCCACTATGTGCCCCTACCCCAGCCCCATCCCTCTCCCTCAGTGGGCAGCTTTTTGACTTGCCAGACATGATGAAGATCCGTGGTGGACCTGCTGCTTGCCACCACTTCATTCTAAAACCAGTCCTCTCCCTGTTTGCTCTTGCCTCCCTTCTGTGGGCCAGCCCGGGTGGCTTCATGTTCCATGTTGGATGTCCCCAGCATGGCTGGGCTGCTGGCATCCCCCCCGCGGTGCTGTCCTGCCAGGGCAGAGCCCTTGCACTGCATCTTCCTGCTGCAGGCTGGTTTTCCCCATTCCTCCCTTCTCCCCACCCTCCTCAATGCATGATATCTCCCAGTGACATAGGAGCAAGAGCTGAACTGGGGCACACTGGACTCGGTGTTCAGGGGGTGAAGGTGGGAGCCTGTCACCCACCTGGAGGGTCTCCTGCTCAAGAGAGCCCTGGTACAGCACTGGGTGCCCCCAGCTCCTCCCCTCCCTCAGGAGAAGCCGTGGGAAGGGGACACCACTGTGGCTTCAGGTTTCCCCCTCACTGCTGCTCCCCTGTCCACAGAGGAATCTGCTGCTAGTTTTATGGACACCTGGAGGAGATGGAAAAATGATCTCACATCTCCCAGGGACTTGCAGAAATGGAGGGAGGTGTGAGAGAGGGGGAGGAAGGCAGCTCTGTAGCCATGAGCCATGTGGGCAGCTGGGAGGTGGGAGGATTTTCCCCTGTTCCCTGGTTTCCAGACAAGTTTGCCTCGGGGTGGAGAAGAGGAGGTCCCAGGCTCTAGTTAACATCAGAGCCCAAATGCTCAGGAATAACAAGCTCACAGTGTCACGGATAAACTCTCTCCATCCCAAAGTGCTCCTGTGGTGCCCAGATGGGTCCCCTCATGTCTGTAGACACAGGGCATCACCTACTCTGTCCACCCTCCTGCCCTGTGTCACCCCTCCTGCTGCACACACCCCTGCCCTCTTTTCTTTCTTGGCAGCACATGCATGTGCTTGTGCAAACACACATACTTACACACTCACACATGCTCACACATGTGCTTACACACACACACACCCCATGTTCTCTGAGCCTGCAGCAACCAGGAGAAACATCTGCACCTCTGAGCACAGCAAAGGATGCACCTGTGTATCTCACAGCCTCTTTTGCTTCTCTTCCATTTCCTTTCTTCTCTCCCTGCCCTTCCCCTTGGACAGGACACCCATTGACCAACTGGAATGTGATGAGGACAGTTGCACAACTGAGCCCCAGTGCAGAATGGAGCCCTGCCATGGGGCTGCCCCATGCTTGTGCCACCAGGCAGTGGCCAGGGGGCCTGAGGACCCAACGTCCCAAGTCTGGAAGAAGGAAAAAGAGCTGCAGGATTACTAATTGAAAAGCTCACAAACACTGCAGCCTTGAAGTTTGCTGAGAAACATCTGAGTCACTTGTAGGTCCTGTTTCCCAAACAGGTGACCTCAGAAGGAGAAAATGCCATGGCTGGCCCAGCCTGCAATAACAGTCCTGAGGAGGTAGGGAGGCTCTGGTTTAGACTCGATTATTTTACTTAATAACACCACAATGACAACCCAGGAGTTCAAAAGTCAAGGCTAACCTAAAAACAACTTGAAAACAAACCCTGAACCTGCAACTCATGAGCTGAAACAAAGATGAGGGGGTTTCTTCCCTTGCCTTTCAGGGTGTTTTGGGTAAACCTTGCTCCTGTTTCCCATTTCTCAAGTTTTCTTTTCCTGGGGCCACAAGGATGTTTTTAAACCAAAGCCTCCATTTCAGGCCCCTGCTTTGCCCAAGACCTGGAGCTTTAGGAAACAAAGCAAAACCAGTGAAGCTTCTCAAGACATGACATGGATGCAGTTCTGACTGTCCTTTGGATCTCTTACTTCTACATGTCTTGTTGGCTCCATGGTTCACAAGGTGGCACATCAGCTCTGGGCAAGCAGTGGTTGCTCTACACCTCTAACTCTGTTCCAAATCCCCCCATGTCCTGAGAAACATCTTCCCCCCAGGCTGAAGCTGTCCTGGGTCCCAGCAGAGTGGGTGGGACGTGAGCTCAGGTTGCACGTGGAGGCAGAGCTCGATGAGTTATGTCCCACCATGATGTCATGACATGGAGAAATGCCAAGAGACTGGTACATCATCTCACCAATATAGCAGCGTGAGCTGTTCACCATGAGAGCAGAACATCTTGAATCCTGAAGTGCTTTGGGAGCTCAGCAAAATGTCATCTGCTCACTTGCCATGCAGTGGGACATGGCTGAATGGAAGCCAGTCCTGGTGAAAGCTGGGAGATCCATCTCTTGGCTGATGTTTGGGAGGAGGTGGCAGCAGGGGTAGGTGTTTTGTGAAGCAGCAGCATGTGTTGACATGTTGGAAAAGGAAAAGCAATCTCAACAACTTTCAAAGCACCAGATCCATCTGGAACCAAACCACAGGACCCCATCAGAGGAGAACACTCCCTTCCATAGTGGGACTCTGGCCTGGCAGTGGGATCTTCTATCCATGTCTATCCATCTCCTTCAAACCCCAGGCCCCTGACTTCCTGACCCTCCTATCTCTGCCCTCAGCTCCTGTTTTGCTGTGCCGCTGTCTCTGGGAGCAGACCAAGGCATTTAGCAACTGCTCACAACTAAAGGAAAGTGCCATGAGAGTTGCTGGAGGTGAGGGGAAGTGATAGGGGTTTTGCACATTCCCACACACACTTGTTGTATATATTTGTACATATTTTCTTTTATCATTAGTATTTAATTAAAGCTGTCCAGTTTAGTTTTCAATCCAAAAAGTCTCTCTCCTTATTCTCTCTCCCCTTTCCCTGCCTGGATGGGACACAGAGGGGATCTAGAGCATTGTTGTGATTGGTTTAATTGTGAATCCTGAGTCAAATCATGACACCCTCAGCATCTCCTGCTGGAAGGGAAAGAAAAAGATCCCTTCCTGCCCAAAGCAGCACAACAAACCCAGGAACAAGTCCAGAGGAGGCCACAAAGATGATCAGAGGGCTGGATCAGCTCTGCTCTGGAGCCAGGCTGGGAGAATTGGGGTGTTCAGCCTAGAGAAGAGAAGGCTCCAGGGAGACCTTAGAGCAGCTTCCAGTGCCTGAAGGGGCTCCAGGAAAGCTGGGGAGGGACTTGGGACAAGGGCAGGGAGGGAGAGGACAAGGGGGATGGATTAAAACTGGAAGAGGGGAGCTTTATGGGAGACATTAGGAAGAAATTCTTCACTCTGAGGGTGGTGAGACACTGGAACAAGTTCCCAAGGGAAGCTGTGGCTGCCCCATCCCTGGAAGTGTTCAAGGAGAGGTTGGATGGGGCTTGGAGCAACCTGGTCTGGTGGGAGGTGTCCCTGCCCATGCAGGGGGACTTTCTTTAGATGTTCTTTAAGGTCCTTTCCAACCCAAACCACTCAATGATTCTCTGATTCCTGGCACCATGGCCCCCCTGCCACAGCCCAGAGCACAGCTTCCTACCACATCCATACATCTCCTGGAGGTTTTGCTACTTGACATCCATTTATTCCCAGCTTCTCATTTCCCCTTGCCTGGTGCCTGCTGGCCAGGCACCCATCCTGCCCCCTGCCCACATCCCCCCCTTCATGCCCCATGCTCTAGCCCCCATGTTTTTTGGGGCAGGGGGGATCTGGCAGCCCAGCAAGCTCCAGATCCCCACTCAGCACACACAAGTCTGCTATTAGAGCTTATTAGAGGGTTATTAGAGACTCACTCATTTAGATAATTACTTATTTTTTAGGCCTTTCAGGAACTTTAATGAGTTCTTTTAAACACACGTAACAGATGTGGCCTTGGGATGAGCAGCTTTGAAACCCTCCTTCCCCCAGCCCATCCAACAGTGAGCAAAGAGACAGGACCCCATCCTGCTCTGGAGGGAGCAGGGCTGGAGGTGCCTCCTGGTGGTCCTTCTCCTCACCATCCCCAGCATCTCCAGCCCACCTCTGCACTCACTGCTCTTGCTGCAGTACCCCAAACCAGCCCAGCCCTGGCCCTCCACTTGCCATCTCACTGTGTGTCTGCAGGGAAGATTCCCAAAGGAAAAACACAGGGAAAATGGAAAGGGAAGGATGTGTTGGGGTGACTTGGGATCAGCTTGGGCTTCTTTTAGGAAGGGAAACAAGTGTCTGCTGCTGTGTCAGGATCAAGCATCGAACACTGCTCCAGAAAAGCCAAGGGGGGCTCAGGAGCAGCCAGGAGCAAGGATGCCAGTTGGCTGAGGGCAGGTGCAAAAGACTCACATGGCTCCTTATTCCCATCCCTCTCCTTCCTCAACCTCACCCCTTCCCAAAGCCACCACACAGGATTAGGCTGCAGCCTGCCCAGCTGGTGGGTGATGCCAGTCCCTGCCCCAAGAGAAAAGCAGCCTCTGCACACACAGAAATTCAGCCCTGGTCTCTGCCTCCTCCCAGAAATCTCCTTGGAGTTTTTGCTCTTTTTTCTTTTCCTTTTTTTCCTCTTTTAGACATTCAACAACATATTTGGAAAACCTGGACCAAATTAGAGCCCATTACCCAATCCAGCTCATTCCAAATCCCCAGCATTACTGCAGTCACTGAGGGGAAACCAGCTCGACTCAGGGCTGGGACCCTGAGCCAAGTGTGCTGTTCCCAGCCCTGCTGCAGGTTTTGACCTGGGCACACTCACTCCTGCTCCCTCCTGCACTGCAGGACAGCTCATTCCTGCCAACCTGTAGGAATCAGGATGGAGTTTAACAAGGGGGGGAGGGGGGAATAAAAATAAAAACAACAGAAAGGGGAAAGGAGAAAGCAAAGGAAGCCAAAAGCTTTGGGTGTGGGAAAAATCTTCAGGCTGTGCTGGAATGGAGATTATAATTCAAATTTATTTAAACACCCCCAGATGACAGGTTACACGTGCAAACCGATGGCATGTGCAGGAGGTGATCCTGAAGCAGCTTCCCTCCTCCTGCACCTGATGGAAAGGGAAGGATCATGGAATCACAGCATGTCAGGGGTTGGAAGGGACCTCTGGAGATCATCGAGCCCAACCTCCCTGCCAGAGCAGGACCAAAACTAGGGCAGGTCACTCAGAAAGGCATCCAGAACAGGTCTGGTAAGTCTCCAGAGAAGGAGACTCCACAGCCTCTCTGGGCAGCCTGTCCCAGGGCTCTGTCACCCTCACAGGAAAGAAGTTCTTCTGCATGAAGAGCTGGGGATGATGGGGGAGCATGTTCCTGTGATCCTGCCCAGCAGGACACCTGCCCTCACCAAGGGCCACCACTAAGGTCTTGGAGGACCTGAAGACATCAGCTGCTTGCAAAGCCACCCACGTGCAGCTGTTGGAAGTGACTGCTACAGTCTCTTTGTTTCTTGATTATTATTTTTCACCTGCCAGTGCAAAGCTCTAGAACTAAGGAGACGTTTCATCACGCCCACCAGCTTTGCTGTAAGAGGGAATTTTGGGAGGTAAAACAGAAGGACCAAACCAGGGAACGTCGAGGTCTTTCAGGTCTGTTGGGAATGAGGGTGTCAGTTTAAATTGCACTGACAAGAAGCTGCCTTTGGTGCTTCCCTGCT
>NW_009953004.1:3334530-3337683 GCF_000747805.2 Chaetura pelagica
AAGTCAGCGAGCGTGGAAGTGACTGCTTAATGGAGTTAAGTGCTTCCAGCCATCCCAGGGAGTCAGAGCTTCACCTGCAGCAGCTCCTGTGCAGCATGGCCACTGACAGCACTGGAACTGAGTCACCTGGGCAGATGTGGGAGGTTACACCACCCCCCAAAATTACCCCTTATGGGGCATGGTGAGGAGGGATTCCATCTCTTCCTGCCCTTGCAGTGTGGCTCTGCATTGCTGTGAACTAGTAAAAGGATGAGAAGAAATGAGTGAGTTCAGGGGGGTGCTGCTTCTGTGGGTGCTGTTTGGGTGGGTGCTGCTCGGGTGGGTGCCTGGCCCCCTGCACAGGGCTCTAGCAGGCAGCTGGCAGTGGGTTGGGATGCTGCAGCTGGGGAAAATCCAGAGGAGAGAGAAGAGTTTTGCAACAAATCTCCTTTGCTGAGGAGCTTCACCTGCCTTCCTGCTGCCTGGTTAAGTCGCAGCAGCAGCCTGAGCCTGGCCAGTCACCACTAGAAATCTTATTGGGCCGGTTCTCTTCTCCCAGCAAGGGGCAGCAACAGTTTCCCTGCCTTGCCCTGTCCCTCCTGCTCCCTCTCCCAGGGAGCACCCACCCCCACCCCACCAGGAAAACATCCTGCCGTGTAAACCAACACTTGCTCCACAAAAGTGCATCTTAGCCCAGTTTCTCTTGCATTATCCTTTTCTACCCTTGGCCTTGTTTTTTCTCCCCTGGAGCAGTAGCAAACTGCCCCTTTGCTGTTTGTTAACCTCTCTGGGCTGAAGCTGTGGCAGCTGATGGGGATTTGTCCTTCGTGTCCATCACTGGGCCTTGGGGCACAGGGGAGGAGATGGAGATCTTGGGGGCTGCAGGATAAGGTGGGATGGGATGGGATATTTCCTTCAGAAGGGACCATCTAGTCCAGCTGCCTCTGAAATACAAACTGCTCCATTGATCAGCAGCGTTTTCCTTCAGCCCGTGAGAGCCAAGTTCAAGTTTCCAACAAATACAAGGGGGAAAAGGCTGTGGGTATTTTTATTTCCTGGTGGAGCTGGCAGCTCTCCTGCCTCTCTTATCTTTCGCCCAACAGAGCGGCGAATGATTTTTTTCCAGCTTGAGAGTTGCAGCTGGAGGCCTGTGTGTAAATAATACATGTGTAAACAGCAGAGGAGCAAAGCTTGAGGCCGTGGCAGAAACTCCCCATCATTGAGATGATGGTGTTCAGTGGGTGGGAGGGGAGAGCAGCGTTTGAAGTGGAATCCAAATAGAGAGAGGAACACAAAGATGGTAAATAGCCTCATCACTTGCTTATCCTGGGGAATGAAATTCACCTCGTGAGGCTGCTGCCCAACTCAGAAACCATTTGCCTTCTGTCTCGGGGCACTGCACAGTTTCTGCAGGCTTTGGGGGATCATTCTCCTCATCCCAGAAGCTTCAGCTCTTGCTGACAGCTGATACACAGGCCCTGATTTGTGACAATGGCTCCAGTTCAGAAGAGCCTTTGTTCTCCTGCTTTTGCTTCCAGGAGATGAGGCTGTCAGTGAAAGTGGGGAGTCTTATTTTATATCAGTGACTGGAAAGATATCTTCCTTTCTTAATGCAATAAACTAATAAGGGTTGACAATAGCATCTGTTTCCAGGGTTTATTCTGCATATAGATCAGGAATGTGGTGATTCCAGCAGGAGGAAACAAGGTTTTGATGGAAGATGATAAGATGGAAAAGAATACTATCTGGAAAATAACAAGAAGGAAAGGCTGAGGCCCTGGCAGTAATGGAAGATGTAAAAAATTACATACTCAAAATCAGATGGATCTGGGATCATACCTGGGCTCCCTGCCCATGGCATGGGACACACAGTTTGCTGATGTGCTGTTTGGGGGGGGGGGTCTCAGTGTTGTGTCCCAGTTCTGTCCCTTGTGTGAACGCTGAGGGAAGGAGGCTCTATCCTGGTTTGTACTGGCTCCAGCTTTGGGGTTTTTCTTCTTCTGAGCAGCAAGTTCAAGGTGAGATGTGGTACAGGACAGGCTGGCTGGGGACTTGACACTGCAAAGGGCCAGTTCAGCTGCTGCCATGAGGGAAGGAGAAGCAGAGGCAGGAGAGCTCAACAGCAAACACAGGAATAAACTACCTATGGATACTGAAAGGTACAGAGCAGTTTTAGGGCTGAGCACCTTCAGATGATCTCTTTGTACCAGGCAATTCTGTGAGATGTTTCTGTACTTCTTATTTCATCCTAGAATGGTTTGGATCCCTCAAAAGGTACAGCAGAAATTGGCTCAGGAAGTGTTTTCTGGAAATCATTGCTGTGCAGATGGTGCACGGCAGGAATCCTTGGGTTTAGTGGAGCTCGTTCACCCTGTGGTGTGTCAGACACCTTGGCCTCCCAGGAGGGTTCAGTGTGATGAGACAAGTGCTGGGAATGACAAGTAGCTGCAGTTGGGATGTCTGGGAATGGCAGGATGCTTTAACCAGGATCTCAGTGAAACTGGGAAGTGCTGCAGCAGGGTGGACTGATCACAGTCACCCTTCCTGCCTATGGTTATCTTTCCAAAAAACTGTCACATATCTTTAAACCTATTTCAACAGCATCTTGTGCTGTGCAGGATGGAGCCTGCAGCACTGCTGCCTCCCAGCCAGGAGCCTGGGACCAAGTTTTGATACGAGACCTGGACCCATTCCTGTGCACACATGGCAGTGAGGGGACTGCTGGGCTCTGCAGTCTGGCAGAGCAGAAAGTGTTTGTGGTGATAAAATACCCCACTCTTGGAGAAGTCCCTCCCTATCCTTCTCATGCAGGGCCCTGATCTCCTTCAGCTTCTTCTGCCCCTGAGTCTCTCTAGGAAGCCTGTGCCTGGATAAATACTCTCTTTAGAAACAAGTGGCCCCAAGTGGTGATGATGCTCCTGGTGATGATGCTCCCGGTGATGATGCTCCCGGTGATGATGCTTCTGGTAATGATGCTCCTGCTAATGATGCTTCTGCAACTCTTACAGCCCTTACCATTGTTGCCTACGGTTGGGGACAGGAAAGCTCCTGGGGGCCACATAGATAGGGTTGGGGGTGGCCAGAGCTGGGCTGGCATGGCAGACACTGGTGCCCATGTGCCACCTGTGCTGTGCCCTGCCTGCAGCCCCAGGGAGCTGCTGGGAGCCACCACGT
>NW_009953004.1:3338968-3345951 GCF_000747805.2 Chaetura pelagica
TGTGCCCTGCTGCAGCCCCAGGGAGTTGCTGGGAGCCACCACGTCCCCCTGCCACCCCAGCCACCCCCTCCTCCCAGCAGAAATGTGTCCTGGAGGCCAGTTGCATCACCGTGGAGAGGAATTGACCCCACAGGGAGGACAGCAGCAGAAGCCAGGTGATGGCTTCAGCAATATTGCAGTCCTTGTCATGCAAATGTCCTCAAGTGGTGAAGAGGGAGGGGGCAGGAAAGCACAGCGGGAACTGATGCGTCGGCAGAATTGTCTCTATACCCGAGTACTTTTCAAAGACTTCAATAAGGCAACAGCAGCATCTGCAGAAGGGAGCATGAACAAAGAAAACACAGCTGCATCTTCCTGCGTGAAAGGAAAGAGGTTGGGTGTGTGGCTGAGCGTGGGGTGAAGCATCAGGGGCAGAGCAGGGCAGAGAACTTTTCAGCCAATATTTGGTGGTTCAGATGAGTTTGCTTGAGCTGCTTCTTCCCCCTTTTGTGTTCCCACTCCACACACATGAGCACTATCAACTTTTCCTGGCAAGCGTGTGCTCTCAGTGGGAGATTGCAACAGCTGATTCACTGAGGATTCACAAGGAAATGGAATTTTAAAGGGAAATGTGCATGGCAAGTGGTTTTCCCGTCCAGCTCATCAAGGCACACAAGCAGCACCATGAGATTTTCGTGGCCAATTACAGCCCAGCTCGAACACTGGTGAAGGAGCCAAGGGTTAGAAATTCTCCAGTAGACCTCCCTTGCCAGACAGATGATGATCTTGAACCCTTTTGATCTTGGACTTGCTCTGAAACTATCCCACAGCAGTTATCCCAGGACGTTTGCTCCCCACGGTGATTTCTGTTGGATTCACAGAGCCCGAGAGCTGATCCTGGCTTTCCCATCTCAGGGTCTTAATTTCTCATTCTGGCCCAAACCTGGAGGAACAAAGATGCCTGAGGGAAGAATACTAAACAGGATCTACAGCCTTCTAAAAATGTCCTCAAGTGGAGGTTCGTGACCAGGGCAACAGCTCAAGTGAAGGGCTGGGGAGGAAGTTGTGAGTCTGACTGTAACTTTCTATCCTTTTTCCTTGACTCCAGTTTGTAACCACCTCCAGAAAAAGCCTGCAATGTTCTGCAAGGCTCTGCACCTGGGCTGGGACAGTCCCAAGCACAAATACAGCTTGGGTGGAGAATGGATGGATAACAGTCTGGAGAAAGACTTGGGGGTGACAGTGGATGAGAAGCTCAGTAGGAGCCATCAATGTGCACTTGCAGCTCAGAAACCAACCCTGTCCATCAAAAGAAGAATGGCCAGCAGTGACCTGCTGGTGATTCTCCCCCTTAACTCGGCTTTCATGAGATCCCACCTAGAGTACCGTGTCAAATTTTGGAGCCCCCAACATAAGAAGGACACGGAGCTCCTGGAGGAAGTCCAGAGGAGGCCACAAAGGTGGTCCAAGGGCTGGAGCAGCTCTGCTCTGGAGCCAGGCTGGGAGAGTTGGGGTGTTCAGCCTGGAGAAGAGAAGGCTCCAGGGAGACCTTAGAGCAGCTTCCAGTGCCTGAAGGGGCTCCAGGAAAGCTGGGGAGGGGCTTGGGACAAGGGCAGGGAGGGAGAGGACAAGGGGGAAGGGATTAAAACTGGAAGAGGGAGATTTAGATTGGACATTAGGAGGAAATTCTTCAGTGTGAGGGAGTGAGACCCTGGAACAAGTTGCCCAGGAAAGCTGTGGCTGCCCCATCCCTGGAAGGGAAGGTTGCTCTGAGCAGCCTGATCTAGTGGGAGGTGTCCCTGCCCATGCAGGGGGTTGGATCTAGATGATCTTTAAGGACCCTTCCAACCTAAACCATTCTATGATTCTATGAACCTGGGATTTAGTGCTTCTGGGGTGAGATCCTGGTTTCACATCAGGCCCTGCTCCCATGCAGAGGCCACAGCCAACACGGACAGGACACGAGCTCAGCTGTGGTGGGAGCAGTTCCTGTTTGCACTTCCAAGTCTTTCTAAAATCTTCTGGTTTTCTGCTCCTTCTGCAATTTCTTTGTCTTTCTTTATTCACCCCAAACTTTACTTTTTTGGAGCTATTTCAGACCGAGTTCCAAGGGGTCTGTACCATTTCTTTCAATTAACCTTCATATCAAAGAGATTACAGTGTGTTCAGCAAGTCGTTTTGGATTAAATGTTGAAAAAAAACCACCACTATCCTGGTTTTCCTTTCTTTTCTATTATGCCTGGTGGCATCAACACACACCTGTCACAGCTCTTTCATTGCTAGAGCAGCTCCATCTCTGACACATACTTCTTTTTTCCTTCTTTTTATTTTTATTTTTTTAATTTTATTGTGCAGCCACTTGGGTTTTTCTGCCTCCTTGTGCCAAGTTCTTAAAAATATTTTCCCTTTCCAACTTGCTAACCACTGGCAGCAGGAGCCTGCCTGTGCTCAGGGGAGGCTCTATTGAATTCCTGGCCATTACCCTGAAAGAGGTGAGCTCCCTTTGAAGCTCCAACAGAAATGCTGGTAGAAACTGTGACATGTTTTCTCCTGCAAGTGGTTTTTAGTGCTATGGTGTTCAACTCCCAGGCAGCAGCACAAAGCCCACCCCACAAGTGAATGAGGAGGAGCTGTGGACCTGTGGCAGGAGGGATGCAGAGTGATGGAAGTGTGGGAAGTCCAGAAACAAGTCCCAGAAAATTCCCATTGCCACTGATTAATTTTCTTTTCTTTTCTTTTCTTTTCTTTTCTTTTCTTTTCTTTTCTTTTCTTTTCTTTTCTTTTCTTTTCTTTTCTTTTCTTTTCTTTTCTTTTCTTTTCTTTCCTTTCCTTTCCTTTCCTTTCCTTTCCTTTCCTTTCCTTTCCTTTCCTTTCCTTTCCTTTCCTTTCCTTTCCTTTCCTTTCCTTTCCTTTCCTTTCCTTTCCCTCTCCTCTCTGCTCCTCTCTCTTCCTCCTCCTCCCCTTTCTCCTCCTCTTCCTATTCCTCTTCCTCTTCCTATTCCTCCTCTCTCTTTCTCTTTCTCTTTCTCTTTCTCTTTCTCTTTCTCTTTCTCTTCCTCTTCCTCTTTCTCTTCCTCTTCCTCTTCCTCTTCCTCTTCCTCTTTCTCATTCTCTTTCTCATTCTCTTTCTCTTCCTCTTTCTCTTTCTCTTCCTCTTCCTCTTCCTCCTCCTCCTCCTCCTCCTCCTCTTCCTCTTCCTCTTCCTCTTCCTCCTCCTCCTCCTTCTCCTCCTCCTCTCCCTCTCCTCTAGCCATATGGCAGCCAGAGGAGCAGCAAAGCACTTTGGAGAACCTGGTGGTCACTGCCACCTCCAGCCCATGGGTGGTGCCACCCACAGCTGCTGGGGCTCTGGCTGTCAGTGGGGGAAAAAGGTCCTCTCCCTTCCCTGCCCAGCAACTATGAACCCACCCCAGCCCCTGCTGCCAGTGTGGGATCTCAGGCAGCTTTGGGAAGTGCTGACTTCAGTTGGGATAGAAGGTAGAGGGGACAGACACCCCAGGAGGAGGGCAGGGGTTCCCCTTGCCCTGCAGAGCCCATTGGCGGCTGCTGGTATTTGCAGTTCTGATCCTGGAGCTTGTGGGAATTAATGGCTGTAGGTTTTGAAATGCAATTATAGGCTTTGCAGTGGTAATTTTGTTTTTATTTCCCACTGCGATGGCTGTTGCTCTACAGCCAGGAGAGGCTTTAGTTAAAACTCATGTAACGCCAACGTACCCACAATTTGTTTGCTTTCTCTAGAAACTTTTCCCTTTCCCTTTGTGGGCTGCTGGTCCAGGGGATGTTTTCTTCTGTCTCAACACAAATAAATGTTCAGGCTCGAGATGGCCATGGCTGGTAATAGGATACAGAAGCTTTCACCTCCAGGTCACTTGCTTAAACCCAAAGCAGCTCAGCCAGGACCAGAGGCTGTGGGCACAAAGTGCTCTGGGTGGCTGAGCCACCCACCCCAGGGATGGGAAGTGGCTTCCAGACCCCCCTGGGATCTACCCCAGGATTGGGGGTGAAGCCTGACAGCCTGTGCCTGGCCGTGGGCCTTATCCTTCTCCAGGAACTCCATCTATTTGTTTGATTTTTTGACAAAAACCAAACAAAAAAAACCCCAAAACCAAAAACAAAAACCCAAAATAAAAGAACAACAAGCAAAAAAATGGTCTGGGGGAAGATACTGGTTTCAGCACTTTTCCCAGTTGGCTTGCTTGCTCCTATGTACCACTTGTATATAAATTTTGTTCACAGCTTTTCACAAATCTGCAGGAAAACATCAAGAGTCAGTGTCAAAAATGGTTGGAAAACTCAGGACGTGATGACAAAATCAAAGTAAAAAGGTGACATTCCTGGATGGCTTCAAAGTCCATGGATATGATTCATTTTGGGAAATGGAAGAAACAGCTGGTTCAGGCCCAAGAAACAGTTTGGGAATTATTTGATCCACACTTACGGGTTGGGGAATATTTCAGCTTTTTCATCTTGCTTAAGGATGGGAGATATGTTCATGTTTACCTTAAAATAAAAGCTTGAAATACTTTTCATATATTTTTTTACATTATATTTACATTTTTAACCTTCCTTCTTTCAAGTGCCAGGCAGCCCCTGAGGACCTCACGGGTCTGGTGAAAGCCAAAAAGAAAGGATCTCACCAGGGTAAGAGGAGACTGGGAATAGAGAGAAGGAGGCAGTGAGCAGAGCCTGGTGGGGTGGGCAGGACTTTGTGGCTCTGAGGATGCTCCAGTGCTGGGTGCTTGGCAAAAAGCTCCTCATCCCAAACTCCCTGCAAGGGCCTCATCAGTGCACTTCTCTTCAGAGCTGAGCAGGACACAAGGTTACTCACAGCAGTTAAGCCTCTCTATTGGTGGGAGTACAGGAGGACACGAGCCCAGGTCCCCCCATCCCTGCCCCAGATCAGCTCCGAGGTGCAGAGACAGGAAGTTCTGCTCTTGACCAGTTAGTCCAGGTGAATAATCTATCAGCTGTGAATGATCTGTACTGACTATTCACCAACAAAGTGATCTCTGTCCTGTGTATCAGACAAAGAAGATGCCACTATTTAGTCTTTGCACACTAGAAAACTTAAACAACCCTTCCCTTGCACAGCACCCTCCTCAAGCCCTTCACTGTGCTCAGTCTGTGTGTCTGCCAGCTGGGGGGAGCTGCTGCCACACCCACTGCAGGGGACACAAGCCTGAGTGTGAAGCCAGGATGTACCCTCGAGCACCTTTAATTAAAAATGTATTAATATTATGGAAAATGGCAGCAACACGTCAAGTTGCAACATGTAATAACGGGCTAGAATATGGAACCATTTTTTTAAATATCTCTCTCTTTGTCTCTGTATCTCTCTCTATATCTCTCTCTATATCTATATCATCTATATAAACGATATCTGTATCTATATCTATATCATATCTATCTATCTATATCTATCTATCTATCTATATATCTATATCATCTATATAAACAATATCTGTATCTATATCTATATCATATCTGTCTATATCTATCTATCTATCTATCTATCTATCTATCTATCTATCTATCTCAATCTATCTACTTACTTACTTATATATTTTAACTCACCCTGAAAGCCTTGCAGGAGATGGGGTCCCTGGCTGTGCCTGTGCTGTAGCCCTCAGTGAGGATTTCACAGGCAATCCCCAAAGGCACAGAGAACCAGACCTGGCTATTTGGACCAGGAGGAAGAAGGTGCTGAAGAGATGCTCTGTGAGGTTATGGCCTCTCTTCTTTCCCAATTCACAGCTACTAAGTAGTTTTGTCTTGTTAGTACCATCTTGACAATGAAAACCCAGGCAGCCACCCTGCCTAGGGGTCTCCTGCCATCCCTGGGTGGGACTGGGGGTCTACACTGGGGTCCAGGAGGGACCTTGCCCTTGGTTAGAGGGTAGAAATGAAAAGTGCACATTTCTCCAGCCTTCCCCACATTTGCTCACTACTTTCAACTGGTGGGTTTTTGAAGGTTCAAAGGCTCTTTCTTTTCTCCTCTGCTGCTTAAAATAACAGGGTCAATGTATACACACTCCTCGTGATAATGATAATGGGGGCTGCTGGAGAAATGCAGCCTCCAGATGAACTCAAGACACAATCAACTGAAACTCAGGGGTAATTTTAGTTTCTGATCAATCTAAAATCATTTTGACCCAAGGTATAATTTAAAATGTTCCTACCTCAGTTATTACAGCCCCAGGGCACCCGCGGTTGTTTTTGCGCCTTCGCCCGCTTGTTCTCTCTCTCTCTGTTTATAAGATCCAAGGAACAGTTTAATGAAAAATGAGTGTGTGGCTGGAGGGGTCAATGGTTAGTCGTTTTGGATCCTTTAAAAAAAAAAAAAATCGGGTAGGATTTTGTTGTATTCTTTTTTAAAAAAAGGGGTTTTCACATTGGAGCAGAGTTGTGGAGAGAGAAAAGTATTCACCAGTCGGCTCCTCCAGACGCCCTGTTTCCTTGGTGTGCTTTGCTCCCTCTTTGTCACCCCAAAGCATCATATCAGGTCCCTTAGCCAGGGCATCTTCTGAGGGTGTCCCAAAGCCATGGCCCCAGGGGACCCGACCCTCTTCCAGCAGCCAAGGAGCTACAATGAGCTTTGGTGAAAACAATAAACCCCTGGGTCCTGCTGACGGACCAGCTGCTCCTCCTTCTTCTCCCCTACCCAGCCAGTCTTGACTTCCAGGGAGCCTGTGTCCTGAGGGGAAGGCCCAGCTTGGTGGGAAGAAACGGGAAGAAAAGGTAGAATCATAGAATCATTAAGGTTGGAAGGGACCTTCAAGATCATCAAGTTCCAACCCCCCTGCCATGAGCAGGGAACCACCAGACCAGGTTGCACAAAACCTCATCCAACCAGGCCTGAAAAACCTCCAGGGATGGGGCATCAACAGCCTCCCTGGGCAACCCATTCCAGTTCCTCACCACCCTCAGAGTGAAGAATTTCTGCCTAATATCTCACCTAAATCTCCCCTCTCTCAGTTTAAAACCATCACCCCTTGTCCTATCAC
>NW_009953004.1:3346334-3413147 GCF_000747805.2 Chaetura pelagica
GATGCTGGATGCTTGGTGGAGGAACAGCAGGTTTAAGGATGTCAATGAGCAGTTGGCAGGATAATTATTGCAGGCAGAAAACAAAAGCCAGTGACAATTTTCCTGTGGATGGATTCAGCCCTCATGTTTCTTAATTCCCCTTGAACAAAGAGCTATAATTGTTCTCAACAGCGAGGATGGGAAGAACCTAATTTCCAATGTGAGTCAGAGAAGCTTTCAAGCAGAGGGTGGGTGGAAACTATTTATGAAGGACCATTAGGGAAAATCAGATTTTTACGCACAGTAAACAGAACATAGAAACAAAGAAATCTATTTATATTGGAGTGTGGAAAGCAGGTCCCGTGCAGCACAAGGCAAAGTTGGCCACAGTGCAGCCCTGGATGCTCCATTGTGGGTTTAGCCCTGGGCTTGGTGGTGCATTTCTGTCCTTTGGTGGCTCTGGCAGAACAATGCCCTCTGCCCATGCTCGTGCTTCAGACAGGCAAACAAACAGCACCTGAATTTGCTCCTTTCTGTGTTGCCTTTGGAGAGAAAAAAAAAATAATCATAAAAACTGAACACTTGGTTTCATTTACCCCCCCCAAAAAAAAAATGGCAGAAAGCAAATACCAGAATGTTGCACCAAAGTAATTGCAGGAGATGAGCTCTCAGTTTGCTCAACACTTGTTTGCACAGGTAAACTTGCAACCCTCTGTAGTCAGCATTCACACAATATTTACAGATCTTTATTCCCAACATAGAAAAAAACCACACAACACTCTAAAAATAAAGTCTAGTAATGCTGAAGAACAGTTACACCCCAGCCACCGGGTTGGGAGAGGAGAAAGTTGCAACATATGCTGAGTATTTCCTGGTGGCTCCCTGGAAATACACATTATAAGCATCTTACTGAAGCTCCAGGAGTCCTGCAGCACAAGGAACCTGCTGAAGGCAAGGCAGGGTCCTGCTGTGACACCAGGGCAGGGCTTTGCCCAGCAGAAGACACACCAGAGCCAATGTCAAGGGGGCAACCAGTCTTTCCAGCAGCAGGAGCAACGGGAGCTTTGGCAACATGGCAGGAGCCTTGGATCCTTTGGGTGTTCCTCCCTGCCACAGAAGGTGTCTGCCTGTCAGTGGGAAGCACATCAAACCCGGGGTGTTCATCTGTGGTGAGACTCCTCCAGGTCTCACTGAGCCACGTGTGCTCATTCTGGGCTGGAAAGGGAGCAGGTCACTGCGAAGAAGCTTGACTAGAAAGCAGAATGTAAGCAAAAAAAAAGCCTTATGTGACAGATGAGCAACGTGGGCTTCCTCTTCCCCGTGTCTCCAAGTGGGAATTGTCTCCCTGAGCCTAAATCTAAGCTGAGCAAGGTCCCAGGGCTTTTCCAGGGTAACAGGGACATGAAATAATTGAAGCAATAATCTGCTGATGAGCACTGGCTAAATACAATCTGTTCAGTTGATACCTGGCACTTCTCCTCCCTTACTTTTGGAGCACTAAACTACCTCATGTAATGGATTTATTCCTATTTGATGGGCTAGCAAAGGGAAACCAGGGAGCGGAAGTGAGCAGTGACCCCACGAGCCTGTCCCACGCTGAGGACTGGGTTTCCCTGCAAATCCTGCCCTTCATTCTGCATTGTCCTTCATCACTACCTGTGACTGGATGACATCGAGTGTCTGTGCAGCAAAACCCAGCTCATGGGATGTCTGCCTTGGCCACAGAGATCATGCTTGGACCATGAAAGAGAGCATTTCTTATGTGATGTGCCTTATGTGCGTGCAGACCTGATTTATATCACTTCCAACGAGCTGTTCTCTGCTATCATGAGCCAACAGGACCCATAGGGTGTTACAAGACATATTACATGCAGCCAAGAGCTTTAATCCCCCTGGGGGAGTGATTACAAACAACTACACACGTCCCAGAGTTGCTTAATCACTGTTAAGAAATTTCTTTATAATCTGAGTAAATTACTTTAATTACTTGCAACTACCAATTAGCGTTTGAATGCTTCCACTGAGAAGTTTGCAGGCATTAATCTGCTCCCTTGGAATGTTAAATCAGGGGCTGGAAGATGGCTTAGCAAGCTGCCAGGGCCAGCAGAGGCAGCCAGCCCCTCCCCACAGGAGGCTCTGCAGCCCCTGCCTGGATTGAGCAGCTCCAAAGGGGAGTTGTGTCCCTCCTCGAGCTGTAGCAGCTGGATAAAATGGTCACATCCTGGGAAAGAGGGGAGGTGTAGGTTGGATATCAGGAGGCACTTCCCCATGGAAAAGGTGATCAGACACTGGGATGGACTGCCCAGGGAAGTGGTGGAGGCACCATCCCTGGAGGTGTTCAAGGAAAAGCTGGAGGTGGCACTTGGTGCCATGGTCTGGGGATGTGGGGGTGTTGGTCATAGGCTGGACTTGATGATCTTAAAGGTCTCTTCCAGCCTTGGGGATGCTGTGATTCTGTGAAAGAGAGGTCTGTCCTTAACCCTGCCATGGGTGCCCAGGCTCAGCACAGGGTCAGCCACCCCTGTGGACACCAACAAAGGGTATGATCCAAACCCCTTCCTGCCTGGGAGCTGATGCACTGAGATGCACCAAAAAGCATTTCCCTTCCCCTGCCTGTGTTTGCAGACCTGCTTCCTTCCCCAGGAGAGAGCTCAGCAGCTCAGATACATGTTTTTCCAGCACCCTGTGCTGGATGGGGTGCTTTTTGCTCACTACCAGCCTGAGCTGAACTTGATCTTCAGACATGAACATGGATGAGGTCTGGACAAGCAGGGCTCCTTTTCCCGTCTTCCCACTAGTCCTGGCTCACAGTAACTCTCCAACCTTGAAAAGTTACCACCAAGGTCTGAACTTGCTTTCCTAGATGCTTTCTAGTCTTTCCTGGCAGGGATTGGATCCCAACCACTGTTTTTTCCTTTGATGTTCAGGCCTGGGGTGTCTGGACTCCTGTTTGTTTGCCCGTCACGAGGAGCGTGCTGGGGTGCAGGGCCAGGGTGCCCTGGGCTGCTCCCCGGGTGGAGGGGCAGGTTCTCTGAGCAGGGATGCTGCAGAGCCACCATCCCCAGCAGCCTCCCTGCTTTTGTGTTAGCCCACATGAAGCCAGGATGGTCAAGACCAAGGCTCAGCTGAGCCAGGATTCCTTCAGGCAGTGGGAAGGAGATGGGAAGAGAAGGGGAGGCTGCAGCACCACCAGAATTGAGGGAGCATCAAGGAGAAAGACTTGCCATCTTCTCCCTCTATTCTGCCCTAGTGAGGCTGCATCTGGAGCACTGTGTCCAGTACTGGGCTCCCCAGTTGCAGAAGGACAAGGAGAGAGTCCAGCACAAGGCACTGAGATGCTGAAGGGGCTGGAGCATCTGCCTGTGAGGAAAGGCTGGGAGAGCTGGGGCTGCTCAGCTGGAGAGGAGGAGGCTGAGGGGGGATCTGATCAGTGCTGGTCAATATCTATAGGGGGTGGCAGGAGGGTGGGACCAGACTCTTTTCCTCAGTGTCCAGTGACAGGACAAGGGGCAATGGGCACAAGCTGGAGCACAGGAGGGTCAAGTTAAACATAAGGAAAATCTTCTTTACTGTGCGAGTAAAAGAGTCTGGGACAGGCTGCCCAGAGAGGTTGTGGAGTCTCCTTCTCTGGAGACATTCCAAACCATCTGGATGTGTTCCTGTGGGATCCTACTCCAGCAGGGGTGCTGGACTAGGTGATCTTCAGAGGTGCTTTCCAATCCTGATGAATTCTGTGACTTTATGACTTCAAATTAGGAAAGTGCTACCAGGTCAGTGGGAAGGGAAGCAGGGGAGAGGACGGGCACAGACTGGTTTCCTTCACCTTCTCCTGGATGTGCTCTCTTCTGAACACATCTCTCTGATTTCCTCTGGCATCAATGGGAATAGGTTCTCCTCATAATGGAAAGCCCAGGAAGTCAAATCTGTGTTAGCTGGGAGACCCTGCAGCTCCCCCAGCATGACCTGGGATGTGCAGACCATGTTCCTGCCTGGGTGTAACTCGATTTTTGTATAAAGCACCATTAATTGTATAAATGCAACTTCTGCAATACTGGTACCCATGGGGCTTGGTATCAAGGCAATGTCTTGGTCTCCCCAGTTTGCAAAGGCACACTTGGGACTGGAAGGAAACATGCAGGTCCACAGGTGATGACTGATCTCTTGCAGTTTGTGGTTCTGTCATCTTTATATTTATTTTTTTTTCCTTCTTAGATTGGCCAATAACTTCCAAAATCACTGGGGAGAGAATCAGGGTGGGGGCAGCAGATGATACCATGGCAGGCAGTGTGATTACCCAAGCCAGGCTAACAACTGGAGTTCAGAGTCTAGGTTAGGGGACTGGGAGTCAACACTGTTTTCTCTCCTTCCATCCAGCATGACTCATGGAATGCTTTGAAGGCAGCACTCACGTTTCTGTATTCCAGTTTCTCCACCTATAAACCAGCAGGCTGCCTCCCCACTTTCTGAGCCACTTTAAGCTCTGATGGTGGAAGTAGCACCACTAAACCTACAGACTCAGACCTCTTGCATGACCCATCACAAACACTCCTCTCCTGGAGAGACCAGCTTCTGCTTAGCAGCATGAATTCTTTTTTTCCCTTTACAGAGACAAGCATGGGCAGTGGTTTCCCACCCAGCTGGCTGCCTTGCTGGCTGCCCAGTTGGCCTCACCTCTGCCTTGCTGTTCCCTTCTGGAGCCACAGTCATCCTCCCTCTGCAAACTCTTCTTGGGGGTTTCCCCTCCTTTGCATGTGGAAAATGTCTCATAGCTGGCCAGATGAAGGTTTCCATGTGCTGGTTAGAAGGCCAGAAAGGTACTTCTCAGGTCCTGGAGGCTTTGTCCTCACCTCCAAAGGGGAGTCATTTATCATGCAGCTCTGTGGGCACTTTGCTCAGCACCACTGAGGCATCTTTCAGCCAAGTGCTAGTTAAGTGCTTTGGGCACTGCTAAGGACCCCAGGATACATCCCACCACATCACCTGCAAGTTACCAAGCCCAGGGCTTCAGCACCCGTGGACAAGGCTCTCACCAGGAGGGAGCAGGGCCATGGTGATGAACACCCCAGGTGGCACAGGAAGGTGTGCATTGCCAATTCCAGGTCACCAAAACCAGGGAAGCTTAACATCACACTGTGGGAAATGGAAGGCAATGACTGAAATAATAGCACACACAAATGGAAATTTAGATGAAGCCTCTAGAGCCTCCTTTGCAACTGGGAAGAATGAATTATTATTTTCTTTCTTTCTTTCTTTCTTTCTTTCTTTCTTTCTTTCTTTCTTTCTTTCTTTCTTTCTTTCTTTCTTTCTTTCTTTCTTTCTTTCTTTCTTTCTTTCTTTCTTTCTTTCTTTCTTTCTTTCTTTCTTTCTTTCTTTCTTTCTTTCTTTCTTTCTTTCTTTCTTTCTTTCTTTCTTTCTTTCTTTCTTTCTTTCTTTCTTTCTTCCTTTCTTCCTTTCTTCCTTTCTTTCTTTCTTTCTTTCTTTCTTCCTTCCTTCCTTCCTTCCTTCCTTCCTTCCTTCCTTCCTTCCTTCCTTCCTTCCTTCCTTCCTTCCTTCCTTCCTTCCTTCCTTCCTTCCTTCCTTCCCTCCTTCCCTCCTTCCCTCCTTCCCTCCTTCCCTCCTTCCCTCCTTCCCTCCTTCCCTCCTTCCCTCCTTCCCTCCTTCCCTCCTTCCCTCCTTCCTTCCTTCCTTTCCTTTCCTTTCCTTTCCTTTCCTTTCCTTTCCTTTCCTTTCCTTTCCTTTCCTTTCCTTTCCTTTCCTTTCCTTTCCTCTTTTCCTTTGAAGAGTCAATCAGCTACTTTGTGATACCCAGGTTAAAAGTGTGTTAGTATAAAAGGCAGCCTGAGCCTGCTCCCAGGGAGCTTCCTCTCCTCCAGCCCAGCCACCCAGCTGCCCACCAAGCCATTGTTGCTTCAAGGCACAGACAAGGTGCTGATGAGCCCCAACCCACGTCACCACTGCCCTAACCCAAGGCCCATAGCACCCATGGCTTCCCACCTCAGCACAGCCCTCCGAGCTGCACACCAGCCTGCGCAGGGAAAGGCCTGTTTGTAGAACAGTGACACGTGGGGGGAACCTCGTGCAGGGTGGATCGACGTGCAGGAGCTGAGCAGGTGACACTGGGGTGCCTGTCCCAGCTGTGCCCTGGTTGCAGGCAGCTGCAGCAGCGAGCTCAGCAGTGCCGGGAATGCCAGGAGAAGCTGCTGGGCTTCATTTCAGGAGCTGGGACAGCAGATCCTGCAGCAGCCCCTGCCAGGCTGGGGATGCAGAACTGGGATGCTGGAGGAGCTCCGTGGGGTCAGGGGTCCCTCACTGATCCAGGGGCTCCTTACCCCCCCACCACAGGCAGAATTGTGCCGGTTAAGGGCTGGGGCAGCTGCTGTGGGTCCTGCAAAGGGGCCAAAGTGTGAAGCAGCTGCATCTCAGAAACCCATTTTGTGCTCCCTGTCCCGGGGGGCACTGAGAGCTGCAGCACTGCCCCCCACAGCAGGGCAGGCAGATCCCAAAGCAGATCCACAGCCCTCATTTCCACCCACATGTCCAGGGCAGAGCCACAGGGTGCCAGGCACTGCAAATGCTGAACAGAAGGGACTTCTCCAGGACACAGGACAAATCCATCCTTCCTGCCACCTCCCCATGCTGCAGCTCCCTGTGCCAGAGCCCCCCACTCCTCTTTACGACTCTCAAATCCATATCACTCAGAAAATTACATGTTATTTCTTCAGATATACCCCTCAGGGTAGATGTCAACTTCACATCAGCTCGTGAAGCAGCGGGATGAGCAGGAGGCACACCCCAGCACATACTGTCTGTCTCCCTGACACATGTACACACACACACAGCTAAATTTTCCCTTTGCCTGCTCCTGAGAAAGGCTGCAGCAGCTCAGGCACCACCAGGTGTGATTCCCCTGCATGCCCATGCAGCACAAGCAGACATGGGCATGTACATATCACATGGGCTTGTGCGTTTCTGGATCAAAAGCTGGGGGATGGACAGGGCCAAACCACCCCCACCTGCCACTGGAAAACCTCCTGCAGGAGTCACACAGCAGCCTGCAGGGAGGAAGGAACTGGGTGACTGTGGCCACATCTAGATGCATCTGGGGATGGGGCAGATCCCACTCGCATCCTGCCCTGGGACTCTGCTGTCCTCATGCCTGCCAGTGCTGTTGGCACAGCCTGACACAGCCCACGTGTCCCAGGGGTCACTGTCACCCTGTGGCTGCTGTACACAGGTGATGGGGTGTGAATCTGGCCATAATGCTCCCCTTGCCCCAACAACCTACCCTTGGTGTGGTGCCAAGGCTGATGCTCTTGGCACATTCTGTGACAGGACCAGCTCCCTGCCTCTCCAGCTCAAGCTGCACCAGGGCCCTGGGGACACATCAGCCTTGTCACCCTGAGCACTGCAACAAGCACAACTATCCTCAAGTGATGGAGTCACTGATGTGGTTGTTTTCCATGGCACTGGTATGGCCTTGCAGGAAGCCCTCAGAGGTTCTCCTGCCCAAGCACTCACTTGGCTGAAGAAGTTTCTCCCCTTACAGCAGCTCTGGCCCTGCTTCAGCTGGCAGGACCTGAGAGACGTAGAATCATAGGATCATAGGATGGTTTGGGTAGGAAGGGAAGTTAAAGATCACCCAGTCCCACCCCCTGCATGGGCAGGGACACCTCCCACCAGCCCAGGCTGCTCCAAGCCCCATCCAACCTGCCCTTCAACACTGCCAGGGATGGGGCAGCCACAGCTTCCCTGGGCACCCTGGGCCAGGGTCTCACCACCCTCAGAGTGAAGAATTTCCTCCTAGTGTCTCACCTAAATCTCCCCTCTTCCAGTTTTAATCCATTACCTCTTTTCCTCTTACTACAGGCCCTTGTCAAAAATCCCTCCCCAGGTTTTCTGGACCCCCTTCAGGTACTGGAGTGCTGCTATGAGGTCTCTCCAGAGTCTTCTCTTCTCCAGCCTGAACAACCCAAATTGTCTCACTGTCTTTACAGCAAGAGCTGCTCCAGCCAATCATCTTTGTGGCCTCCTCTGGACTTCCTCCAGGAGCTCCATGTCCTTCTTGTGCTGTGGGCTGTCTTGGTCCTGGAGGTGTCTCTGTGTGCAGGGACAGTGACTGCTCACTCACTGCCGCTCTAAGCTATGGTCACTGCTGGTTTTATGAGAGGTTCTGTCATAGGGTGGCCCTTTGGTGTCTACCAGGGACTGGAGTGTGGCCAACCCACCATGCTGAGGCCACACCAGACCTTGACAAGCCACAGCTGAGTTAGGTAGAGGCTGAGCTGCTCTTCCCAGCAAGGCCAGGATGCAGCCCATGCTTCACAGCCCTCGTGGGGTTGTGTTTATCCGTTGTGATACTTTCACATGAGAAACAAATAAAGGCTGATGGTATCTGGAAGAAAAAAACAAGGTTACTCCCTTGACCTGATTAATGCAAATAAACTGAATGGAGTCCTGTTGCCCGGGGCTTGCAAATTTAATATCTGTTAAACTGGTTCATTTCATGCTGTTTTAGCCTCTCGTCCTGTGACTGCAATTACCTCCAAGGGCCTTGCTGGGCTCTGGGTGCTGCTTCCCACTGTGCCTCACGTGAGGCAGGTTGGGCTGGGCTGGGTTGGCTTCTTGTTTTCTTTTTTTCTTGTGGTTTAATTTCCTTTGAGTTTATTAATTATGGCTGGGGGGTGGGGGCCAGGAATGTTTCGCTGATGCTTCCTCTTTGTGCACCGTGGCACTTCAGCCCTTTAATTCCCTTTTGATTGGGATGTGGAAGGGGAAGCAGAGCCAGCCCATCTGCTGGAGGGCAGTGGGAACCTCTTTTTTCTCTCTTTGCCTCTTTTTTCCTTTCCCATTTCCCATCTCCATGCGTCCCTCCCACCACTTTGCCCTGGGCTTCCTGCTGTCTTCACTTGTACCAAGCAGCAGCTTTGGAGGGTGCTCAGGGAACATGTTGCAAACCATGTAATCAGAGCATGGGGTTGGGGTGCCCCAGGCTGTGTCCCTGAGGAACCAGGAGCAGCTGCAGGCATCTCCCAGGCCTGCCTGAGCCCAGAGGTGCTCCAAACCTGGCATGACCCAGTGCAGGGCAAGCAGCAGGTTTTTATCCAAACCCCACCTCCAACAGTTAGGATCCACATTCAGAAGTCATTTGAACAGCAAAAGCAGCAGGTTGGTTGGTTTGTGGACATGGGATTTCTTCCTCCTGTCCCCCTGGAGCCACCAGATGAGGTCCTCAGGAACTCTCAGCCTGGAGCCTGGTTCCCAGCCTAATAATGCCTTTTAATTCCTCAGGCTGGGATGCCTGGGGTTCACCTGAGCCCTCTGCTCAGGGCACTGTCTGGGATGAAGGAGCAGCAGAGGTTAAAGCTGAGAACTGAAGGGAGAAGGTGCAAGAGCAAATGTGCTGCCAGTGTGAAAGATAAATGAGGCAAAGCATGTCAGCCAGGTTCCACTTCACTTTTCATCCAATTCAACAGTGAGGGAGCACTCCATGGAATTAAAGGGAAAGCCACTTCAGGAGAAGGAAGGACTTGGTATTTTAACAACATGTAGAAACTTCACCATTGCAGGGTATTGCTTGAGAAAAGACTTTGTGATGAGGGGAAAGAGAGTAACATTCTTCTTTCAGAGGTGCAGTTTGCAGCGAAACAAGAGCATGATGACATGCTCTGTCCAGCCAGCACAGAGGCTGGGACCTCATGTCCCTTGTTTGTAAAATACGGCAAAATATGGCTCTTGACCCTGTGTCTTGGCCACTTCTGCTGTCTGTGTTGGTTGGGGAAAGATCTCCCAAGCAGCCAGCTTGCACTGCACCCTGCACTGCACCCTGCACTGCTTGGCCACGTCCAAGTCCCCCAGCACAGCCCAGTGCTGGTGCCCCCAGGATGCTGCTGTGAGAGGCAGGAGATGCGGAGCATGGTTTGCAACCCTATCCCCTGGGCTGTACCTGTGCTGGGGGTAAGCTCAGGCCTTCCATCCCCAGGGCTGTCACCCTGCCTGTCAGCAGCACAGAATTCATTTGCAAGAGAATAGAAGCGCGTTTGTGAATGGCCCTTTAGAATTCATGACCGGGCCCGTGAGCGAGGTCTTGTACCCCTTCTGTTTGCTTACCTCTGATTTCAAGTTGGGAGCTGTCAGGGAAATGAGAAGCAGAGGGATGATGACTTCCCCCCCACACACACGGACACGCTGGCACACACCCTCGCACACCCATCCGCTCCTTTGGCGGCTCTTGTTTAGTTCCAGGCACAGGAGCTGCCAATCTCGGGGTGTTTTTAGTGCCTCTGTGCTGAGTCTGTCACGATGCCTTAATGGCTGTATCACCTTGTGAAGCTCTCAGACATCCTTAGCTCCTTTCATCAGCGGTGGGAAGCCTGCCAGCTTCTGACAGGTTCTTCCAAACAAATCAAAGTGCGATTTAAAGCGGGAGATGTGACCGGGGATTTGGCGACGTGCCCGGTGCCCGCGGCACACGCAGCTCAGCACGATCCTGCCACCAGCTCCTGCCTTTGCCCAGGGCAGTGCCAGCTCATGCCATGGGCTCTGCACTCAGCCCAAGACGGGACAGAGTGTTTTCAGCTCAAGCACTTTTGCAGCTGATGGTGAAAACCCACCATGTCCTCCCAAGTCCTGCCTGCCTTTGCGAGGTGGCTGTGCTCGGGCAACCAGACCACTGTGCTCTGCAGCATCCTGAACTGCCCATCCCATGGTGCCTCTAGACCAGCACCAGTGCCCAGCTATCCCCGTACTCAGCTATCTCAGTACCCAGCTATCCCAGTAACCAGCTATCCCAGTACCAGCTGTCCTAGCACCCAGCTGTCCTGGTACTCAGCTATCCTTGTACCCAAATATCCTGGTACCCAGGTATCCCAGTACTCAGCTGTCCTGGTACCCAGCTGTCCTGCTATCTGACTGTCCCTGCTGAGTCCTGCCGGAGTCCCCAGTCCCTGCTGCAGAACTCTGCCTCTCCACAGTCCTGCACTACGCAGGGCTTCAGAGGTGTTTCTCCAAGATGATTTGGGCACTGGGCTCTCTGTGCCATTGCCTGAGCTGAGCCACTGGTTCTGGAGGAGCAGCTGGCATCACTGGCTCTGAGTGCCCTGAATCCACATCCCAGGGCTGGGGCTGCAGCCAGAGCAGGAATTCATGCCCCAGCTTTACATTGCTTTGGGCTCCAACCACCAGCAGAATCCAGGGAGAGTTGCATCCCCCTGCCAACTCCCATCCCCCTGTAAGAGCCTGGCCTAGGGGTAGGAGCAATGGCAAGCTGAATGGGGAGCTTCTGGAAACAGCAAAGGATGGAGCATTTCATTATTTGGGGCCCAGACTGTCTCTCCTGCAGCTACAAGGGAACTATTTGTGTGGTTCGAAGAGTTCTGTTGTGTTTTGGTTTATTTTTTTCCAAACCACCCACTTCAAGTTTTGGGTGAAGGTTCAATTTCATTTTTCATATTCCCAGCTCATTTGCCCATCCCTAAACCAAACACACTCAAGCAAGCATGTGGGGGAGAGGGTGGGTTAATCCGAGGGGAGGGCAGGGGAGCTGAACACAAACAGAGCACGACAATGCAGCCTGTATTTGCATAACTCACTGAGAAAGCTTTCTTGCTGAAAAGCCAAAGCTACTGGAGGAGAAAAGTATAGGTCTGAACAGGAACCCTGGTCCTGAAGAGTTACAGACACCAGGGGTAATAAATCAGCTGGGTGCAGAGGTTCCAGCATGTTTCCCAGGCTGGAGGAGAGGGCCCCATCCTGCCCGCCTGGAAGGTCACGGTCCAGCTGCCTCTGACTGCGCAGGGACAAGCCCAGGCCTGAGAACAGGTGCTCAGATCAGAGGGACAGTGGAGGCTTGAACTCATCAGCAATCAAGGCTGGCTTTATGCAAATGCCTCCAAGCGAGGAGAATCATCTTGCCAGCTGATACAACCAGAACAAAGCCCCAAGCAGTAGCAGAGGGTAACATATGCAATTTCAGGGCTAAGAAGTCCAGGGAGGGATTTAATAGCAGTTGGCATTTTACAAAGGAAATCGCTGTTTCTGGGAAGGGATGATTAGGGGTGTGAATTGCAGGGTGTGGGTTTTGTAGGCTGCCATTCCCCACTTCTAGGTGACCTTGGTCAAGTTGGTTCACCTTGCTGTTGCTTGGTTTTCTGCCAAGTTGCTTCCTCAGTGGGATAATTTTCCCTGCTCCGCAGATGTGATGTAGCTGCATTTGTTGGTATTTGTGAGTAGTTTGACATCCTCTAATGCAGTATCTGGAAAACAAAGATCCAACTGGGATCCTGTCCTTGCAGGAGACCCTGAGGTGTCAAGGACCTTTAAGGGCTGAGCTACCCCCCTGCAGCAGTTGCCTGCTGGAGTGAGGAGGTTTGCAGACAGTGTCAAGGAAGGAGCATCGAGAGCCTTCAGGAGGTCTCAGGAACATCACCTGTACCGAAAGGTCTGGGAGACCTTCTCCATCTCTACAACTTCCTGACAGAAGTTTGGAGCAAGGGGGATGAGGAAGGCAGGGTCTTCTCCTAATTGACAAGCAACAGTAAATGATGAAACAGCCTCAAGTTATGCCAGGGAAGGTTTAGATCGGATATTAGGGCAATCTTTTCCCCAGAAGGGTTGTCAGGCCTTGGCCTAGGCTGCCCTGGAGGGATTTCAAAGTTGTGTAGATGTGGTGCTGAGGGACATGTGTTAGTGGTGGCCTTGGCAGGGCTGGGGTAATGGCTGGACTTGCTGATCTGAAAAGTCTTTTCCAGCCAAAATTATTTGGTGATTCTATTTTGGCTGGAGAGGTCTGAGGGGAGATGAGGTGGTGGCCTTCAAATATAGAAAAAGAAGCTGAAAAAGGGTGGAAGCAATGAATTCCAATCATTATGAACCTGGAAACAATGGGCTAACATGGCAGCAGGGTAAGGCTGAGGTAGAAAAGGGGAAAAGCTTTGTGCCAAGAAGGCTAGCACAGCACAGAGACAATGTCCCCTGCCTGGGGACACAGAGGAGCTGCTCATTGGGAGGACTCACCCTGAGATGCTGTGGGAGGTCCCTGCCCACCTGGCACTCAGCGAGGCAGTGGGTAACACCCTATGCTTCCTTCCCCTGCAATTTTCTGGCTGAAGGTGTTTGATGTGAGCAGTTATTCACAGAGTCACAGAATGTGAGGGGTTGGAAGGGACCTCTGGAGATCATCAAGTCCAGCCCCCTGCCAGAGCAGGGCCATCTGGTGTAGGTCACACAGAAACACATCCAGTTGGATCTTGAAAGTCTCCAAAGTAGCCTCCACAACTCTCTGGGCAGCCTGTCCCAGGGCTCCATAAACCTTACAGTAAAGAAGTTCTTCCTCATGTTGAGCTGGAACTTCCTGTGTTCTAGCTGGTGTCCATTGCCCTTTGTCCTGAAAGAGACTGTCCCCTCCTTCTTGACACACATCTGTCAGATATTTATATGTATTAATGAGTTCCCCTCTCAGTCTTCTCTTCTCCAGACCAAACAGCCCCAGATCTCCCAGATTTTCCTCATCCAACAGATGTTCCAGTCCCTTCATCATCCTTGTATCCTCCATTGGACTCTCTCCAGCAGTTCCCTGTCCCTCTGGAACTGGGGAGCCCAGAACTGGACACAACACTCCAGATGTGGTCTCACCAGGGCAGAGCAGAGGGGGAGGACATTCCTCAGCCATCTGTCCCTCGCCCAAATCCAGCTGATTCCCGTGACAGCCCTGCCATGGCAAATGTCCCTCTGGGATGGAGGCGCCGCAGCCACCTCTGGAGCTGCAGCTTCGGAGCTGCCAGGAGCGCCGGGAACCGCGGCCGCTGCCGTGGGAGGGTGTTCCAAGCCCAGGCTGCAAATCAGTGCCTTGGATACTCATATAAATAACTAAGGGGGGTGCGGGGGGTATAAAGAAAATTTTTAAAAAGGCAAAAAGAAAGGAAAGCAAGGAGATAACCCCCCCCTCATTTACATTTCTAAGGAATATGAAATTGCGCTTTGGAAAAAAAAAGGCAATTTGTAAACTTTAGATAGCAGCAAATTCCTTGGGTTTTTGGGTACAATACCAGCTTTGCATATGCACTGAAAGAAAAAGGGAGAGAAAAATAACCCCGAAGCATCCTGCCCACTGCATTAGCTTTTAAAATAAAACCCATTTATATATAAATGTTGGCTTTTTTCCCAGTCTCCGTAGAAAAGCTTTTCTATATTAAACGCTACAATGAATTAAATTAACCATAATGATTTCTTTGTGAATGGAAACCCTTTTTCCTGTGTGACATGTTTTTGATCATTTTTTTCCCCTCCCCGAGTTCCAACAACCCGCGCTCCAATCGAGTGAAGAGTTTTGTTTGTTCTGCTGTTTGCACGGTGCGATACAGTTACTGTTTGCACTTCTGGTTCTGAAGGAGAAGAAATCCCAGCTATTCCGTGCTCCATCTTCCTGTGCAGGGAGCAGGAGCCCTTCGCCAGCCCCGCTCTCACCTGCCAGCAGCAGGGTTGTAACAGCCCCGTTAGCTCCTGCCTTCAGATCCCAAGGACAAGAGGTTCCGGGGGAATCGCCTCCTTTTTGCCCCCATCTCGGGCCTCCCACCAGCCAAACCCATCAGGGCTGCTCTATTCCTTCCCCTCTTTGCTGGAAAGGGACTGGGCACAGTTCCCTGCTGAGCAGGGAGCTCTTGCTGGGGGAGGCAGCCTGGACGTCGCTGGGAAGGAAAACTTGGTCCTGTTCCTGGGGTGAAGAATCTGGATGAAGTCCCGTTTGTGCTGGAATTCTCTCTTAACAAGTGACCAGCTTCTATTTGCCTCCCACCTCATTTCCCTATTTTGTTTTCTTTGTTTGTGTTTTTTTTTCCGTTGGTTTTGCTCTGGGGTTTGTTTTTCTGTTGGTGGTGGGTTTGCTTCTGGGATGTTGGGTTTTCAGGTTTTTTGTTGTTTTTTACAAGCATTTCTCTTTTCACTCGCCTTGTTTTCCTGAAAACCAGAAGAGGTGGGAGGACGAGCCTGAGGGAAGCTGGAGAGTTCAGCAACTTTCAGTGCTTGGAGTGGTTGCGGCCAGAGTTTCTCCTTGGCCCCGGGGCTGCAGCCATCCCCAACCATCTCCTGGGGTGTTCTGTTGCAATGGTGAAAAGGCCTTAAAAAATCAGTTAGAGCACCAGAAAACGAGGGAAAAAAAATCCATTCCATGTCTGCCTGGCCATTCACCCTGGTGAAAGCTGGCTCATGGCCCTGCAAAACTGCTGTTCCCGCACCTCATTTCCCTGTTTTGTTTTCTTTGTTTGTGTTTTTTTTTCCGTTGGTTTTGCTCTGGGGTTTGTTTTTCTGTTGGTGGTGGGTTTGCTTCTGGGATGTTGGGTTTTCAGGTTTTTTGTTGTTTTTTACAAGCATTTCTCTTTTCACTCGCCTTGTTTTCCTGAAAACCAGAAGAGGTGGGAGGACGAGCCTGAGGGAAGCTGGAGAGTTCAGCAACTTTCAGTGCTTGGAGTGGTTGCGGCCAGAGTTTCTCCTTGGCCCCGGGGCTGCAGCCATCCCCAACCATCTCCTGGGGTGTTCTGTTGCAATGGTGAAAAGGCCTTAAAAAATCAGTTAGAGCACCAGAAAACGAGGGAAAAAAAAATCCATTCCATGTCTGCCTGGCCATTCACCCTGGTGAAAGCTGGCTCATGGCCCTGCAAAACTGCTGTTCCCGAGGCAGCTGGTGAGCCCTGGTCCCTCCTGCTGGGATGTGGCTGCAGGGCCAGAAGCCTGAGCATCACCACAGTGATGCCTCAAAGATGCTGGGAGTTGAGGCGGGTGGGTGGGTGCTGGGCTCCAGGTGGGCTGTGTGCTGGGGATGTCTCTCAGCACCTCTGGCATTTTATAGCATGAGAGATGTGTCCTGCTTCTGGGTATCCCTGGGCTGTGCCAAGTTGAGCTGAGCCAGGGACACCTGAGCTACCCTACCCTCTTCCTGAAGAAATCTGCAGGTTGGTGCAGGGTCTTCTGGCTCTACCCAGGCAAGTCTGAAGCCCCTGTTAAACTGTTCCCTCTTGTGCCTGCAGCACAGTCTGTCCCTCAGTCATCCAGGAAACCATTCCAGTTCAACAAAAATCATCAGGAGTTGCTGTTTTGTTTTGTTTGTTTGTTTGTTTTATTGACATTCATTCCTAATTTGCTTTTGCTGGATTTAATTTCATTGCTCCTCTCCGAGGCCCTTGAGCAACCCCTCTCTTTTCTCACTGCACGTCATCAGATGTTCTTGGGCAGCTGCACATCCCCTGTCCCCACACACCCCCTCTGCCTGCCCAGCTCTTCCCAGCAAGGAGACCTCCCGGGCAACCACATCTCTGGGGGTTCAGCACAGCCAATGGCTGCCTCTAATAAGCCCTGTATTACAAATTTAGCAAGAAACAGTTGAGGCTGGAGGTTATTTTAATTTTTCGTTTGTTTGTTTCTGGCCCTTGGTGCAGGAGTGTCACTCAGTGGTGCAAGAGAGAAGAAACTGGTTTCAGAGGTGTTGCCACCTCCATGTGTGTTACTTGTTCATGGCTCCCATTCCTCTACAAAAACATGAGCTCGAACATCTGATATGTCACTGCAAAATCTGTGTTTCCTAGGTAATAGTTCATCCCTCATCTCAGTGATCAGCATAATGAACATTTTTGTTCCTGCATAAATCACACCTGAAAGAAACCCCATTTAGCAGAGAATTACCAAACTGAGGGGAAACGCCTGACACGGAGAATCCCCTGAGGACTTTCCCTCACAATGGGGATTGGCCAATGTTCCTGAAGGGACAAGCTTTCCAGCTCTTGCAGGAGTAACAAGGTAATTGGGGAATGAGTAAGAAATGGTTGCATCAGTTCCTTGGGGGAGCTGTGGGTTGTATAGATGGGGCTATTTTCAGTTTAGGGTCAGAGTTTCTGCTGCCATTCACAAAGTCTGGTGAATGCTGGGAAGCAGGTGTGGCTTGTTCCTCAGAGAGGAGGGAAATCAGTTCTGGACTGGAAATATGTTTAGGGGAGGGTTACATTTGACATGATTGAAATGATTTCTCACCTCGCTGCCAGAGGAGGGATGGGGCTGGGCTGCTGGAAGGAAAAGGCAGCCACGATGGGAGGTGGCTGGCAGGGCAGGGCAGGGCAGGCTGGTTGTATCTCCAGGGACCATTTGCAGAGCTCATTGTTTTGCCATTTGTCATCTGCCCATGTGTGACCTAGTGCAGGCTTGAGGGTGCTGCCCATGCAACATGTGGGGAGGCTGCTCATCACCCCCCCCAGCTCCACTCTGACCAGCTGCTGCTGTCAGGCTGCCAGGGTGCAATGTCCAAGGGGATTTCTGCAGCCCCCAGACCCACTCATTTCCCAGCTAACCCGGGAGGAGCCAGTCCCTGCCAAAACTCAGCATCAGGCCTAAAAAAAAGCCCTGATATTATTATTATTTGCTATGAGACTATGGTACTGTGCTGTCCTCAGAGCTTTAATTTAGATGATTTAGGGTCCTTTTATTTAGTTTTAGCTCATTTAACATTGTAAAGAGGCTGTGAACCAAGACGTTGGTCCCTGCATGTATCGACAGTGCTGATCAATTGCTGACTTCTGGGGCTATGATGTGATTAGGCAGGAAAAAGCCATCTTTTTTACCCTCCAAATTAAGTGCTTCATTTGGCTCTGCAGGCACACATGGTTTTGATGGCAGGGGTGACATTTTCAGCTCACTGGGGTGATGACAGGACATGCCTAGAGCTGGGGGAGGCACGGAATCGGAAAGACCCCACATTTCCATGGCACCTCCAAAAAGTTAAGCTAATTTGGGATTTAGCAGGAGCCTCTGGTTGGCCAGGAGCCCTGAGGAAACCTCTCTGTGTTAGCAGCAGCCCAGAGTTTGCCTGATGTCTGGCATGGAGAGCACCAGGGCTCTGAACTCTAATGGGAGATGCCAGAGAAGGTGGCAGAGGCGGTGGGAGCTGGGCAGGGCTCCCACTCCCCTTCCAGCCCTCACAGTGTTTGCCATCATCCTAAGGGGGAAAAATCAGATGGGGAGACAGGTAGGGACTGGGCTGGGGAGAGGAAAGTGCAGGGGAGGGCTGGAGAGGTCCAGCATGTGCTGCCACCTAACCTGGAAACCGGAGGGAGGAATCCAGGCATCAGCAAACGGGCAAAAATAGTCCTGCACCCAGGGAGTGCCTGAGCAGCAAGAACCCAGTGTGCTGCCCATGGGAACATAAGAGGCAAAAATATCAACACCAGCAAATCAGTTCCATTGTTCTCCTCTCCAGACTATCTTGCAACCACCTGTGCATCTTTAATTCAGCTGCTTTTACAGGAAGGACCTGAAGATGCCCTCCTCTGTCTGCCTGTGTCTGCCTGTGCCAGCAGCCTTGCAAGCAGCAGCAGGCAGGTGAGCCCTGGGCAGCTGCTCTGTCCTGCCCCTGCCTGGCTGGCCCAGCTTGCCCCACCAACATCTCCCTGCTCAGGGTGTCTGTGGCAGAGCCAGGGTGGTGCTGCGGCCCAGAGGTGAGTCCAGAGCCCTCGGGTGCCCCTGGCAGGGGGGTCAGCCTCCCACCCCCAGGGAGCACTAGCAGTTGTTTTACTTGTTCCTTTCTCTGCTGGAGTTTAAATGTGATCTGAGGTAAGTGTTAGTACCCCCAGCATTGCTAGTTAGGAGCAACCAGGGATTTTCTCCCTGTTGGACAAATTTCAGGGATCTCTTCATCTGTTCTGTAATTCCACCTTCATGGCAAGCAGACCCAGAGCTCCTGGTGCTTCTACCATGAGAGAAGTTACAACCCTCTGCAGTGAGCCCACCAAACTGTTTTCCAGGCATTCCCCAGTGGAATGAGGCACTTGCCTCCCAGTAAAAGCCTACGAGGGGGTCACACAAAATGACCTCCTTGGAACAGGGACCAGGATGTGCAAGGGTTGGAATCTGGCTGCAATTCCATGGCTAACTAAACATGGACTTCACAGTTGTTTTAGCTTTGGGGTGCAGAAATCTTTGGAAAACGTTTCAAGGGCCCTTGGCCAGGGGGGTTTTGCATCAGGAGGAGCAAGGCAGGCTCTGTGCTGGAGCCCTGTCATCCCAATGCACCAGGGAACTGGCTTGTAGAGCAGGGGAGGGTTGTGCTGCTGCCCCTGCAACACCCAGGAGAATGCTCATCCCCTGCCCCCACCCTGCAAAAACCTGAAGACCTGATTTCAACCTTGGAAATAACCTTAAGCTGGAATAACCTGAGGCAAGGATGTTGTCCTGAGAGCATGGACATTTGAGCTTCCCAGGAGCCACAGGGAGCTGAGCTCACAGCTTCCCAAGGTCACCCTCCCTTGGGAACTGGCTAAGGCTGTGCTCTGCAAATGGAGGGACACAGAGGGAAGCTGGAAGCTGACCTCTGCTACCCCTGGGTGAGCCAAGCCATCCCTGCAGGTGACACTCAGTGCTTGGGACCCACTATGGCAGAGCCAGAAAAGTCAGTGCTGGGAGAGGCAGCAGAGCTGAAGTGCTGAAACCTCCCTGGTGATTATTCTGCTTTTGTGCAATAGCAGAAGCTTTTTGCTAAGCAGAACCAAATGCACCAGATCCTGGCAGCCCTGCTGCCATCAGCCCAGGCTCCCAGCTCCACCAGGGAAGCCCAAGGGGTCAAGGCAAGAGGAGCACTGTCACCCCCTGCTGCCACCCAGCCACCAGATAGGCTTGAAAAGGTAGCACACAAAAAGCTGCTGGTGCTGTTGTTCTTGGTTTCCTCTGTTTTTTTTCTTACCATCTTCCAGATGCTGTAGAATCCCCAGATGCAGCCACAACAAAGTTCTGGCTTTTTTTTTTTTTTTTTACTTTAAAAAACATAATTGGGTAACTGAGAATAATGACTAAACAATGCAATAAATCATGTCTACACCTGGCCTGGAAATGGGGGGAGGGAGGCTCGGGGAGAAGTGTTTCTTCCCTCATTAGTGAACAGAGTTGAAACATCGACACAAAATGCTCCCAGAGTCAGCAAATCTGTTCCAGCCTCCACCAGGAAAGCTCCTGGCAGGTCTGTGTGCTCTGGCTAAGGGACAGGAGTCACTGTCACCAGGGTCAGGGGCTGAACCACCTGGCAAGGGGGGACTCGTGTGCTAACCCCCAAAGACTTCCCTCTGGCTTGGGAGAACAGCAAACTTAAATAGAAATGTCAGCACTTTAATAGCTGAAGACGTTTTTATGTCCCGGCTATAATTTTTGCCTCCACGGTGCCACTCACCTTCCCTGCTGTACAAACCCAGCAAATAACCACTGCTGTACCCCAGCACGGTAACCACCTGGGCCAGGAAACTGCTGTAAGCTGTTAATGTTCCTTTTATTTGCTCATTTTTACAGCTGGCAAGAGCTGCCCCCGGCACAGAAATGCCCTGTCGGCTGGAGGAGTTGGGGGGTGGGGGATGGATGGGGCAGGGGGATGGAGGAGCCTTTGGAACAGCAGTTCCCCCCTCTCTGTCCCTGCCATCTTCCTGTGCCCTGGCTGAGGGCTCAGCAGCCCCCATGGGTGCTTCACCAAAGAGATTTCTCAGGTCTAGGCTGGGGGCCAGGCTGGCTCAGATGCTCTGGAGATACGTCCTTCCAAGGTTGTACAGTTTATCAGCTTGTTCAGAGCGAGATGCTGATCTGTTTGAGCCTCTTCAAGTTGACAGATGCTCTTATCTCCACTGCTCTCTGAGTGCTGCAGAGGCTGGGGAGCCTGTGGCAAAAATGCAAGGAAGAAGGTTTGGGGTGCCTAAGCCTGAGGGTCTGTTCTGGATCTTCATCTCATTATTGTTGCTCAACACAGTTGTCCCAGTGCCTTCAAGGAGCACGTGGCCATTTCTGTGTTACATGGGCAAGGGAGCCCTTTTTCCAGTAGTCTTTGCCCAACATGGGACACACTCACATCCCAGCCAGGGCAGAGAAGCAGTCCAAGGCTGTAAAGCCATCAGCTCGGTAAGGCCAATGAAAAACATGACTAAAAAAACTGCAACGAAAGCTCCAAGCTTGCCAGGTGGTCACTTAAGAGCCCCTTGACCCACCCTTACAACTAAATATTTAGCTCTTCATCAGCTCTGACCTTAGCCTAAGCTCCGCAACTTCTGTGGCTTTCCCTCCTGACCTTCTTCACATGAACAGCAAAGGCTGCTCAAGAGGCTGACTGCCCACGTGCTGCTCCTGAAAGCTGCAAGGAAAACAGAAACATCATTGAAAAAAGTAAGTGAAAGTTATAACAGCCTTGATGGAAGAGTTTTCTCCTTGGCCTGCCATTAATTGTCAGGAAAGAAATACCTTTATGGCCTCTATAATTGTGGCCTAAATACAACTGAGAGAAAATTTCTATCAAAGATTTTATGCCTCCACCTGCTTCCCTTGAAACTTTCCCAGACTTAGCCCACCAAGCAGATGCAGAAACAACTTTCCAAGGCACAAGAATCACCTCTTGCCTCAAAATAGGTGGAATTTTCTGGGTTCCTCAGCAGAGCTTTGCCCCACTCCTGCCTGTGTTACCCCAAAGCATCCTCCTGCCCTCCTTCACGTTTTGCAGCTGGGATGGTGGAAGTTTGGAGGAGGAAGCATTTTAATGGCACATCTCCAATAATCCCAGCCTGGTCCAGCTGTAGAAAGGAGAGTCACCACCTCACCATCCCAAGAGTGGAGACCTGTGGCTACTTCCACATTTCCTGAAGTGGCTGGAGTGGGCACTGACACTCTCAGAGAGCAACATGTCTCTGTACCTACTGTATTTATAAGCTTATTAGTTGCTGAACCACACTTGAATGCTGGCAGCTCCATTGTTCCCTAAGTGGCTTCAATAGGAGTCTGGAACAATGAGATGCACACAGACAAAGGTTTTAATGGATAATTAATTGTTCCAGTGTGTAAAGTTTCTCTGCAAAGATCCTAGTGAATCAGAGTTTCCGATTTCCACCCCTTTTACAAGATGGCTCAACAGTAACACAGAAATTATGGACTGGATTGGGAAATTTTTTAAAAGAGAGAGCTAGAAGTGAGGGAACGGGAAGGTCAGGCTGTGGGGAATTGGGGTACAAGGGAAGAGTGGCAGAAGCTGAGCAGGTTGAGGGGTGTTTGCCAGTTCCAGGGCTGGCAGAGCACATTTTCCAATGCTTATCTCCTCTGAGTCTTCAAATCCCACTAGTCTGCACTCCAGCCCCCAGCTTCCTATTTGCAGTAATTCCCAGAGTGCCAAAGCAGCACTTCCCAGCTCTGCACCCTAGTACAGGATGGTGGTAACAGAGAATTTATCAGCACCTTGGGACAGGCTGGGCCTAAAACCAACCTTGCAGCTTTTATGGTCTTTGGGGGGCTCCTGCCAGTGTCTCCTGGACAGTCCCAGCAGCTGATTCCTTGAGTGAAGGGGGCTAAAGGCTGAGCACCCTGAGCAGGTACTTGGGACATTCTATGCTCTGGAACAAGACTGCCCTGGGCTGCTGGAGGAGCATCCCCAGCTCCCACTCTGAGCCATCTTGGCTCTGCTTTCCAGCTCTAGAACAGAAAAGGTGCCAAGCAGGCAGAGCAGTGCCCTGCAGAGAGCCCTGCAGTGACTGCCCAGGAACAGGCTCCTCACAGAAGGTGGGAGCTGATATCAGATCATCTTCCAAAGTGGTTAGAGTGGGTGCTGGGAATGGGATTGAGCCTGTAAGCTCTTTTGTGCAGGGTGTCCTGCTGGGTGCCACTGGGTGCCACCATGTGCCACTGCAGCTCCATAATCATCTCTGAATCCAAAAGCAGGCTCAGAGCATCTTGCACACACAGAGAAGGTGCCTCTTCCAGGAAGATGAATAAAGCAAAATGAGAGAAAGAGGAAGGACTTTCAGGGCTGGTATAAAGTTTCAGGGGGTCCATCCACCTTCTCTGTCCCCCTGGCCCCATGTGGCTCATCACTGGTGCTGCCCACAGGGGCCTGGGGCAGGAGCAGTGCCCTGGTTTAAGCCAGGATGAAGCCACTTTTCCTTTTACCAATTTGTTTTTTTTCTTTCAGTAAAAGGAAAAAGTGCTTCATCCTGGCTTAAACCTGGACCAGCAGGGACAGAAGGCCAACTGCCTGCCCTGCTAGGATGGGACAGGGGTGGGGACACCTGCAAGTGATGCTCACACCTGCTGCCATGCCCACGTGCCTGCCTCATGTTCTCCTCCATGCCCTGGCTCCCACAGCCCTGATCCCCATCCTGAAACCTCTGCCTGTTCCTCTCCATTTGCTGGGTGCAAGGGCCTGACCAGCACCCACCCTCCCCCCCAGCATGCTGATGGGCACAGAGACCCAGCACCCAGTGCACACACACACACATGCTCACACGTGCACTAATGGCAGCCACATGCTCAGCACACACTCACACCCGCATATTAATCACTTCTCTCTGTCTGTTTCCCCCTCTCTCTTTTCTAAGCTGTGCTCAAAGCCAGAGAGATTAGCTGATCACAGCCAAAGCCCCAGCACAAAGCAGACTTCAATGGAGTCCCAGCATAATGGCAGATTACATTAGAGAGAACAGACAGACGTGTCCTTGTCATCCCAGGTTAATATGACTATAGATTAATGCTGTAGCTGTTGATTGTTATGGAAATCCCCCATTTAGCTTGTTCCTAAAGCACTGACAGTTCTAGCCTTGAATTCAGAGCAGGGGTGGAACTTGTTACCCGAATTTCGTTTTCCTGCAGGAAGCCAAGGCATTTAAAGGGAGAGGGAGCAGAATTTTGCTGAGTTCCTGGCAGAATTCCAGCGTGTATTGAGTCAGTGTGGACATTTAATCCCTTGTTCAGACGCAAAGCGACGCAAGGAGCCGTGTTGGTCTTGCCTCTCCAGGAAGAAGGAGGAATTCAGGCTTGGGAAATAAGCATCTATGGGGTTGTTTCCTCTGAAAACCTCTCCTGACCTGGGCAGGGAATGCCTCGGGCACATCCCCACTCCCTGTACCCCCAGACTCTGTCACTGCACCTGCAGCAGGGACGTTTCTGCCGAGGTTGGTGTGGCTCATCACTGGTGCTGCCCACAGGGGCCTGGGGCAGGAGCAGTGCCCTGGTTTAAGCCAGGATGAAGCCACTTTTCCTTTTACCAATTTGTTTTTTTTCTTTCAGTAAAAGGAAAAAGTGCTTCATCCTGGCTTAAACCTGGACCAGCAGGGACAGAAGGCCAACTGCCTGCCCTGCTAGGATGGGACAGGGGTGGGGACACCTGCAAGTGATGCTCACACCTGCTGCCATGCCCACGTGCCTGCCTCATGTTCTCCTCCATGCCCTGGCTCCCACAGCCCTGATCCCCATCCTGAAACCTCTGCCTGTTCCTCTCCATTTGCTGGGTGCAAGGGCCTGACCAGCACCCACCCTCCCCCCCAGCATGCTGATGGGCACAGAGACCCAGCACCCAGTGCACACACACACACATGCTCACACGTGCACTAAGGGCAGCCACATGCTCAGCACACACTCACACCCGCATATTAATCACTTCTCTCTGTTTCCCCCTCTCTCTTTTCTAAGCTGTGCTCAAAGCCAGGGAGATTAGCTGATCACAGCCAAAGCCCCAGCACAAAGCAGACTTCAATGGAGTCCCAGCATAATGGCAGATTACATTAGAGAGAACAGACAGACGTGTCCTTGTCATCCCAGGTTAATATGACTATAGATTAATGCTGTAGCTGTTGATTGTTATGGAAATCCCCCATTTAGCTTGTTCCTAAAGCACTGACAGTTCTAGCCTTGAATTCAGAGCAGGGGTGGAACTTGTTACCCGAATTTCGTTTTCCTGCAGGAAGCCAAGGCATTTAAAGGGAGAGGGAGCAGAATTTTGCTGAGTTCCTGGCAGAATTCCAGCGTGTATTGAGTCAGTGTGGACATTTAATCCCTTGTTCAGACGCAAAGCGACGCAAGGAGCCGTGTTGGTCTTGCCTCTCCAGGAAGAAGGAGGAATTCAGGCTTGGGAAATAAGCATCTATGGGGTTGTTTCCTCTGAAAACCTCTCCTGACCTGGGCAGGGAATGCCTCGGGCACATCCCCACTCCCTGTACCCCCAGACTCTGTCACTGCACCTGCAGCAGGGACGTTTCTGCCGAGGTTGGTGGATCATGCCAGCTCGAGGGCTGTAGCTGCTGCCATCCCTCTGCTTGGTTGTCAGCTCCTCCATGCCAGGTTTGTTTGCTGCCTTTCCCCTGGCCAGGTGGGAATGCTCCGTGTCCCTTTATAGCCTTCCTTCTCCTCCATCACTTTGTCACTGTCCCCCTGAACAAAAGGAAAACGTCCAACTGCTCCTCAGCAAACACAAGAGCTCTCAATACACCCCTACCCTGATTCATTATTAGGATTCAAATTGTGAGTCACAGGCAAGTGGACACAGCCACCTCAAATTAAGGTTTGCTTTACACATGTTTCTATTATGTTTCATAGCAGTGTTTTCTCTCTCTTCCCCTCCCTGTTCCCTCTCACTAGGAGGGATCATTATTCTTTGCTGGATCATCCCAGAAGCAGAAAGTTTCTCTTTCACACTTCCAGCATTACTTTTGCTGCCTACGGGGAAAGCCCAGTGAAATTTCATCAGCCACCCAAAGGCAACTGGTGCCTGCAACGAGTCATGGAATCCCACCCTGTCCCCCTGCCCCATTTTACAGCAGCAGAACAAACAAAACAGAAGAGAAGCCCCAAGAAGCCCCACGGTGTCTCTCACAGTGCCACTGGTGATTCTCAGAGCTGACACGTTTTAGGACAGCCCTGGGTGAGGGTCAGAGCAGTGCTGGGGGGTGGCCGTGAGCCCCCCAGAGCAAAGGGGAATTCGGGGTTCTTGCTGATTGCTGAAATGTTCCATCTTTGTGGGGAGCCTTCTGTAAACTCACATTTACAGAAGTAAGGACCATGTTTTACCCCAAGTTGGTTCATTCCCAGTGTACAGGATACCTGGTCCTGGTGGGAGCTCTGGGATGCTACTGCAGCACACTGCATAGTAAGAATGCTAATTAACTCCCCTTTCCTTAATTGCTCCCGGTCCTGGGGGTCACACACACTCCCTGTCCCTGCTCTGTGCTGTCAAACGGCCTCTTCCCTGGGGACCCTCTGCCCCCGGAGGGGGGTTGCTGGGGAGATGCCTTGGGGGGTCCCACACTTTGCAGCTTGACTTCAGGTGGAGGGATAAGCAGCAGGAGCAGCAGACGAGGCTCCGGAGAAACAAAGCTGCCCTTCTCATGCAAATACCTCTGGTGGTGACAGGAATGTGAGGGAGGGGAACACAGGGGCTCCTGAAGCCGATAGAGATGCTGCATTGTTTCTAATTAATTAGCATGTTTTTCAAAGCTTTCCACGAGGCGTCAGCAGCTTTTTAAGGGCATTTTGCCAAGGAACATTTAAATGGAAATCCCCCTGAGATACAGTATTCCCTTTGCTAGGTCTCACTGGAAGGTAGATTCTTCCCAGGGGAAACCAGCCTCTACCTCCTTGTTCAGTTTGTGGGTTCATTTGGATCTCAGACCAAAGGGATTATGGTGTTCTCCAGTGTGGGACCAGCATTCCCGACAGGCAGCCCAGCTCCTTGGGTGGGTGCTCTGCATCCCAGGTTCTCCTCCTGTGGGGATGCAGGATGGGTCCCTGCTGCTCGCTTGGACCCAGCAGATCAGCCACCAGAAGCTTCACAGCCTGAAGCCATGCACCAGTATTTCATAGTCCAGATTAGCAAAATCAGGTCACTAAATTTGGATTTGGATACGTAAATAAAGTAGCCTGATGGTCAGAAGTGATGAGGACCCTGCAGCACCACCCCACTGCTCCTAAAACCAAATGCTGATCCAAGGAGGTATCCAGTGGGAACAGTGGCTCCAGGTCCTGACTCTCAGAGGCTGGATCCTTAGACTAGACTGAGATTGTTCTAGAGTCTGACTTTGCCTTTGCCACTTTCTTCTCTGCCCAAGTGGTAATGTTCCTTTCCAAAAGAGATTACAACTTTCCAAGCTGAAGGTCTGTCCTGGTTTGAGCCAGGATGGAACCAATTTCCTTTTACTGATTTTTTTTTCCTTCAGTCAGCTCTTTTAACCAGCACCAAGTGTTCCAGCTGTGGGCTGATAATGCTGGAATGTTTATGTTGCTGCTGAGACTCCAAGGTCCTGTCTTTACTCCACTGGCTCAGACACCACCAGGAGATCTGTGACCCCCCGTAGGGGAGGCTGAGTTAGACAGACAGCAAAACTGGCCAGAGATATTCCATACATACATCTACATAAGCTCAGAGGAAGGTCAGAGATCATAGAAGACAATTTCCTTGCTGCTTCTTCTTCCCTTCTCTTCCATCCATGGCCAGTGTCCAGGGAGGACTCCATCCATCCATCCATCCATCCATCCATCCATCCCCGTTGATCCCAGGCCTGTGCATCCCTGCCCCTCATCCCTCTCCCCTCAGCTCCTGGCTGCTCTGCCCTCTCTCCAGCAGTTCCAGGACATTTTGGGGCTGTCACAGCTCAGGAGATGCCAGGGGAGCTGCTGGGGGTGAGGGGAGGCAAGAGGGGTTTGCACATTCCTGAAGACATTTGTATATGATTGTACATATTTTATTATTAGTGTTTAATTAAAGCTGTCTGGTTCAGTTCTCAATCTGGAAAGTCTCTCTCTCTCATTCTCTCTCTCCTTCCCTACCTGGGTGGGAGGGGATCAAGAGCATCATTGTTGTCATTGGTTTAATTGCTGATCCTGAGTCAAACCATGACAAGGTCGCAAGGCCTTTCAGTGCCTGAAACCCAGGGCTGTGTCCACCCCATTGTCCTGTACAAAGGAAGTGGCAATTTTGGTACTTTCCCCAAGGACAAGGAATTTCTTATGGGTTTATTGAGCAGGCCTGTCTTTGGGAGATTTTTCACAGCCCTGTGATTTATGCGGGGCCTGAGCAATAACTCACATTCCCGTTTAAAAGCTAAACACTCTGATCGTGGTGGCTATTACTGTCATCAAGATCCAGCCACACTTCTGAGATTCAATCTAACCAAAGCTGCCCTACGTGATACTATCTGTGTATTTGTCTGCCTGATGGAGCCGCTTTTATTTTTTCTCTCCCAGCTATTGCTGTCTCAAGGACTGTTTTCCAAGCAACAATTCTTGTCTCCTTCAGTCATCAGTGAAAACAATCAAGCTCAATTTGATTTTGGGCAGAAATCGAATGCTAAATGGGAGCTCGGAATCATAAACAAGAGGGATGTAGACAAATTGGAGAGAATTTGGAGAAAAATAGCATAGATTATTAGGGGCAGGAGGGATTGGCTGATGGGGAAAGATTAAAAAAAAAGGAAATACTTAGAGCTAGGAGAAGAGAAGACTAATAGGGAGCATAATAGCTGTCTAGGAATATCCAAAGGGTGTAAACACTGAAGGGGAAGAAATATTGTTTGGAATGGGCCAAAAGCAATGAAGCTACAAATAAAGGTGATGACACTCAACAAAGGGGAATTCAGCCTCAGCCCTGGCACTTATTTTCTCTACTTCTGCCCATATGCAGTGCCCTGGACTTGCCCAAGGAAAGGGGGATAAACTGTGTTGCTCGAGTGCTTTAAGGCTGCAGAGGAGAACGTTCCTTACATAAATAATTGGCCCTGGAACACTGTCAGTGTTATGCTGTCTTTCCTCATAACCAGCTGAGATGAATGGATGATCCATGATGGATAGCTTACTCAAAGAATTTTGCTGCTGACATTGCTCACAGTTTGCTGGTGAATGGATCACACTTCTCTTCAATTCATCTAAAACTTCAGGTTACCCAATTCCTTTTTTTCATGTTCTTACTCTGGGGATGGGCTGCCCACAAAGTGCTCAGTGTGCAGCCCCGGGAGCTGCTCTGGACACCAGTGGTGGGACATGTTAAACATCCTCCTGCTCCAAACTGACATGAGAACACACCACCTGTGATCAGGAGGATGAGCAGGAGGCCACTGGAGGTTTGAGTCTGCTGGGAAGACAATCCTTTAGGGAAGAGGAAGAGATGAGGAGAAACAGAGTATTTTACAAAAGGAGACACCTCTTCCTTCTGGGTAATGCTGACCTTACTGAGCCAGAGGAAAAAAACCAAAACAACCAAAGGGAGAGGCCAAACAGGCTGAACTGCTTCATTGCTCTCATGTTTGCAGGCAGACACATGGTTCTTGCTTGGTGGGAACAGCAACACCCTGCTCTGATTCCTGCTAATGGACTCTGGGGAGGAGTCCAGGGCTCCCTCGTCCCTTGGTAGGAGCTCACCCCACCTACACATCTGCATGTGATGGCCCCTCATTTCCCAATTCACTGGAAGTGAATAATTTGATGTCAGCACAATTTCCATCCCTAGATCTGCAACGGGCTCTTGGGTCCTTCCCTGCAGTGACTCCAGAGGTGAGTATTTGTCTTGGAGAAATACTGTATCTGAGCTCATTTAATCTGTGTCCCATAAAAGTCCCATGCCAACTGCTTGGATTGCCTAGTAAAACATGCAAGGTGGATTAAAACAATCATAATAGTAAGAGGTGGAGAAATGTAACAGGCCCACAGATGTGTCTGAGCCCAGGGTGCTGCCCCCAGCAGGGTTTCCTCTGTCTTGCCCTTGTCCTGGTGCAGAACACACCAGCCAGGATAGGACCTGAAATGAGCAGAGCAGACTGAAGTTTAAAGGCAGCTACAGTCTCACAGATTTTTCCTCTCAGACTCTGGTTGGCAGAGCTGATGAAACCACAGGCACATGAGCTGCTGAGCAATCCCTGTGGCCCAGCAGCAGCCTTGTCTCTGCAGCACGTGGCCCTCTCTGGGGCAAGTCTGGTGCTGTCAGGGACGTCTCAGCAACAACACAAAACCATTTGGGATAGAATCATAGAATCAAAGAATCCTAGGGGTGGGAAGGGACCTTGGAAGATCCCCCAGCCCAACCCCCCTGCCAGAGCAGGGGCACCCAGAGCACATCACACAGGAACGTGGCCAGGGGGGTTGGAATGTCTCCAGAGAAGGAGACTCCACAGCCTCTCTGGGCAGCCTGGCCCAGGGCTCTGTCACTCTCACAGCAAAGAAGTTCTTCCTGAGATTCACATGGAACCTCCTGTGCTCCAGTTTGCACCCAGTGCCCCTTGTCCTGTCACTGGACATCACTGCACAAAGCCTGGCTCTGCCCTCCTGACACTGCCCTGAACAGATTTGTGCCCATGGATGAGGTGGCCCCTCAGTCTCCTCTTCTCCAAGCCCAACAGACCCAGCTCCCTCAGCCTTTCCTCAGCAGGGAGATGTTCCCCTCCCTCCAGCATCTCTGTGCCTCTGCCCTGGGCTCTTCCCAGCAGTTCCCTGTCCTTCTGGAACTGAGGGGCCCAGAACTGGACACAACATTCCAGATGTGGCCTCACCAAGGCAGAACAGAGGGGGAGGAGAACCTCCCTTGACCTACTAACCACCCCCTTTCTAACCCACCCCAGGTGCCATTGTCCTTGATTACAAAGGCACAGGAAGTGAAGAAGAACACCTTGCCCTAGGCAGAACAGAGGTAGGTAGGATGCAACTAATTGCCAAGGACAGGTGTCTGAGCAGAGTGATCATAAACTCAGCTTTACCTCTGTAAAATAGATCTTTGACTGCTTGGTGGCCTCTGTTGCCCTACTGGGCACTGCTTGGTAATGAACCAGCAGATGGGCAGCCACCCAGTACCATCAGCAGTACCCCTTAGTGTTCCTGTGCCTCTGGGCACTGGCCTCTGTGGCCCTGGAGCTGAGCTGGGCAGCCTGGCTTGGGGCAGGAGAGCCCACATCTCTCCAAACTGGTACCCATGGCTGATCCCAGCTGTCTCCTCCCCACACCTTCCCCTTCATCCTGCTTTGTTCCTCAGTTCCTTCTTGTCTTCACTAAAAGAGGAAGGCAGGGGGGAGGCAGGGGTTTAAGTGCAGGCCAGCAAGAATAACTGAGAGCTGGGCACTAAAACATCCAGGAGAAATGCTTGTCTAGGGCTTTTCACTAGACCATTGCAAAGGAAACTGGAAGTTGCTGAGCTGTGGAAAGGCACTGCTGGGGAGAGGACAGGTCATGATCTACTCCCCCTAAGGCAGCTGTAAATCTGGAGCCCTGTGTCTGAGGGAATGTAGCTCCTGGGGATTTACCACCACGGGAGGGTGAGCAGGACGTGGCCTCAGCACATGCTCAACTAAATCCCCAAGGTCAACCTGCTCTTGGCAAAACCAGAGGATCTTTGGCAGAGCTGCGGGCAGCAGAGGGGCTGATGTCCTCAGAAGAAAAAAGAGAAGCCCCCCAACCTCTGCCCCAGGAGCCAGGGATGCTGCTGAGAGGTTTTTCTTTCCAAGGAAGGCAAGTCCTGGCCCTATGTTGTGCTGGGAGCTCCTGGATTTCAGGTCTGGGTGGGGATGCTCAGTCTGTTGGCACAGTGACAGCTCTTGGGATGATTTAAGAATTTGGAAATGGGCTGGTTACCTGGCACTGCTGGCCAGCAGTCTGCCAAAGCCCTGTGTCAAGAAAACACCAGCCAGTACCCATCTGGTGTCCTGCTGATATGGACAGGGATCCTCTGGGCCACTTGCTCCAGACAATAACTCAGACAGGTCCTTGGCCCATCTCTTCTCCCAGCCCAGCCTTCTGCTCCAGGCTAGGATGCCATGAGCCTCTCAGTGGGCTTTGCAAGGGAGCTGCTTTGCCCCACTTCATTCTACTGACCCATCCCTTCCTCTTCCTTTCTCCCATGAGCTTTATCCTTGCCAGGTTTGGAGCTCAGCATCTGTCAGCCCTTTCCCTGCCTGCACAGGTAACTGCACCACCACTGCTCTGCTCTACCATGGAAGAACAAGGAGGAGGGTTGCTACTTCTTCCCAACTCTCTCAAGCTCCCCTTTGTCACTCACTTTTCTTCCCTGACTCAGGAACTGAAGGGAGGTGGGTCCCTGCTGGCAGCAGGGCTCAGGAGCACCCCAAGCTGCTGCCACGGGCATCCCCCATCCTGCTCCCCTGTGTCCTGGTGCAGGTCCCAGCCTGCCCCACATGCCTGGGTGATGCCTCCTGACTTCCAGGCATCCATGATGATCTGCACATTTTTATGTGTAAACACCAGCTTCTCACTTCAGCCTGGGCTCTTTGCCATCTGTCTGGCCAGTGCTGCAGGGGGATGTCCAAACCCTCCTTTGCCTCCCCAGGTGAAGGTCACCCCAGCTGGGTGGTGGGTGCCAGCTCCTCCGGGGCCCATCTTCTGCTCCCTGAGCAGATGAGCTGAATCTTTTCCAGGCAAAGAATAACAAACAGGGAATAATGAAAATTAAATCTGCCAGCTTGGGTTTTGGACAAATAAACATTGACGTAATGATGAATGGAATGGGTGGGAATCATGGATCATCTCCAGGACAAGCATGTGGTGCCTGGGTAGCTGCAGTGGCAGGGCTGGAGCTGGATACCAGGGTGCAAAGGGACAGAGCAGCACTGCTCTTAGACCACAGGCAGGTATTGCCTGGTCTTGCCTTTCCTTCATCACTCATTTTTCTTCTCTTGCTTCATGACAAATGGTTTTGTGCTGGGAACAAGTTCGTTTTTGCAAAGAAACAAGTCACCATAAAAGTTTTCCTGTAGACACCCTGATTCCCTCTGGCCTTGTTTGGATATGAGGATGAGGAGAGGACACCCTGGGATGATCCTGCTCCTGTCATCTGTGCTGGTGGGGAAGGCTGCTGTGTTGCTCCTCAGTCCTCCCCACACCCCAGTGGGGTGCAGGAGGGACAGAGCATCCCCCTCTGGCCCTAGGAAAAGAGACAACACATTGGTGAGGCTTGAAACGTTGGCCTTTCCTCTCCACCTCTTATTGCCCAGCTCAGGGGTTGGGATGTGCTACTGGGCATGATGAGGGGATGCTCTGAGGGGCACATCCTTGTGCCCACCAAGGTGACAGCCTCTCCATCCTCTTGGCCCCAGCCCCAAGGCCAGCAGGGTGTCCTGGGGTGGAAGGAGGCTGCTCGGTGTGGAGATCCAGAACAACACAAATGGGAAACACATTGGGGATTAGTGGGAGAGATAATAGCAACAGACAGGGCTGGCCTGGCCTTGATTACTGCACAATCACAGCAATCGCTGCTGTTTATAATCCCAGTAGAAGCAATTCTTCTTTTATTGTATTTGCCCTTGATTGTGTTTCGAGTTTTTACCCCCTCTGTGGTGGAGTTAAAGGGACCTTGATGTGTAGTTTAGGAGCAAATCTGGAGCTGAGAGGGAATTGCCATAATCTAATTACATGGGGAATGTCCCCCAGATCTGAAGCAAGTAACTGCTTTAATTGCACTTGGCCTGTCCTAAAACTTCATGAGTTTATTTTTTCTGAAGGCCAGGCAGGGATGCAGGGACAAGAGGCTGCAGACCATTCCCAGCCCTCTGCTTGGTGCAACTGGCTTTTCCTCTACCTGCTGCACCTCTGCCCCTGCTTGTGTTCCCAGGCTCTTCTGAGGAAATATTCACCAGCACTTGGGGATTCTGGTGATTTCTCCAAGGAGCTCAAAGTCGTCCAAGCTCCTAGCCAAGCTGGTGCTGACTGCAGAGAACCTGTGGGGGCCAGGCACTGGTTGAGGGGCCCAGAAGGCAGGCTCAGTTGTTCTGTACTGGAGGGTGGTCAGCACCAATACTTGGTGATCCACCAAAGGCTCATTTATTGGGTAAGCTGGAAGAAAGTCCATGGCCAAGGCTGTGTCTGCTGCCCCCTGATGCTGCTGTGGTGCTTGTGAACACACCAAAGTGTGACAAGGCAAGGGGAGTAGGTGTTTTCTATCATTTCAGTTGCAGGATGGACATGGAAGTCGGGCAGCAAGCTCAGAGGTGGATCATGAAGATGATCAGAGGACTGGAGCACCTCCCCTATGAAGACAGGCTGGGAGAGTTGAGGTTGTTCATCCTGGAAAAGAGAAGGCTCTGGGGGGACCTCAAAGTGGCCTTCCAGTGCCTGAAGGGGCTTCCAGAAAGCTGGGAAAGGGACTTTGGACAAGGGCAGGGAGGGATGGGACAAGGGGAAATGGATTAAAACTGGAAGAGGGGAGATTTAGGTGAGACATTAGGAGGAAATTCTTCGCTGTGAGGGTGGTGAGAGCCTGGCCCAGGTTGCCCAGGGAAGCTGTGGCTGCCCCATCCCTGGCAGTGTTGAAGGGCAGGTTGGATGGGGCTTGGAGCAGCCTGGTCTGGTGGGAGGTGTCCCTGCCCATGCAGGGGGGTTGGGAATGGATGATCTTGAAGGTCCCTTCCAACTCAAAAAATTCTATGATCCTATGATGATTCTTCATCTAAAGGTGGAAATAAACAGTGCTGTCCTTCTGCAACAAATGGCCATTAACTGTGCTTGGGGATCAGGCTGAAAATAGAGGTTGCTCTGCTCCCTGGGAGTTCAGCCCTTTCCTCACGTCTCTCCAACCCTCCCTTTTGTCCTTCTCAATCTATTTTGTTTTTCTGTTTATTCCTCTCTACATTTTTCTCCCTCCACTCCCTGCCTGTCAAATTTTGCTCTGCCTTCATACCTGGAAAGACTGAATTAGAGGTTTTGAGGAGCACTTTAGCAGACAGCCATCACCCATTGCTTTGCCAGTGGCATATGGTGATAATAACAGTGCAGCAGCCCCAGACCTCCTGGCTTCAATTACTCGACAGGATCAGCTAATCCCAGTTAAAATTACCTATGTAACTGAAGAATAATAGTAAAACAGGCTCTCTCCTGGACTCTGGTTTTCTGAAAAATCGTTACTGAATTGCTCCCTGTGTCAAGGCTGCAGAGGGACCAGCAGATGAGTAACAGGCACAGGGAGATGCTGTTGGAGCAGATTGCTTTCTTTTCCTTTTCACAGCAAACTCCAAACAGATGGTCACTTCCTTCCCCGTGGCTCTATGGAGAGGGTGGGATTGAAGTGGCAAAGGGAAGAGGAAATATTTCACCAGTTTGTTTGCCTGGGTAGAGCAAACACCAAGGGGTTAACTTCTCCCAGGATTGTCCCAGCTTGACAGAGCCCTCAGGAGGAGGCTGATGTGAAGGTTTGCTCAGGAGCTGCTTTTGCCAACCGTGCCAGCCCAATGAGACCAAACCAGAGCAGAGCTCACACCACATGAGGCTTCAGGAGGGATGGGAGGTTGGTTTTGTCTGTCTTCAATTTTATGCCCTTTTGCTGTTCTCAGCCATGACAGCCACAGGTGGAGAAATTCACTGAAGCATAAGTAAGCAGAGACATCCCATTCCTGTAAGTGACATGAAGGTGGCTGGGTCTGGCACATCCAGATCTCCTCTTGATGGGGTCTCCCAGGCTTTGCCATCTCACGACATCTCTGGTCCTTCCCCTGATCAAATCCACCAGTTACCATGACAAGACATGATTCTTCTTTGGATGGCAGATAAACCTCTCCTGAACCACGGAGCCCTGCTGTGGTTTGATTGTCTCTACCCTCAGAGTCATTTTCATGACAGTTTCTGCAAGTTGTTCCTTTTAAAGCTCAAATGTTCCAGATTTGCCCCAGCTCTCACAAAGGTCACCTCCTCACCACCCAGCCCTGCTGCCATCTTTGTCCTGGCATTTTTCCTCCTGCCTTATTTCACCACCTGCCTCTGACATGCAGATGGATTTTACCTGGCAGTTTTGTTGTAGGCCTTGATGAAGGATCAGTCAGACACTGGTGGCTCAAAGACTCCATAAACTTCATTAACTCCTTTACAGGCCAAACACACTTCTTGCAAGGCTCCGTGATAGCCCCAGATTTCATGCTTTGCTTGGTGTATCCTGCAGAAAAACCCAGTCCTGATGCTATTTGGCAAAACTTGTCAACAACTGCAGATTGGATCTCTAAAAAAACTCAGCCCAAGTCAGGTATATTCCAAGAGGTATCACCTGTTCAGGTACCACCAAGAATAGCACAGGGTTCATCCTCAACACTTTCCCACCTGCTGCAGCAGACCCTCACCACTCTCAAGCACCCAGCTGTGGTGGGGCCAGAGCCAAGCAGATACCAGTGGAGTGGGTCTGGCTTCCCTCTGGACTCCCAGCCCAAGGATGAGAACATCTTGAGAGGCTTGAGCCTGCCCCTGTCTGGATGGCTCTGTTGGAAGGCCAGAGAACCAGCTCTGCCAACCAGTTCTCACAGTGAGGGCAGGGCAGGGAGAACTGAGGCTGTTCTTGAGCACAGCACTGAGGAGCAGAGCCCCACAGCATCATCCTCCCAGGGCTCTGCAGCATCAGCAGTGCCTGGTGTCCTTGGGCCATCACAACTCACGTTGTGTCCCAGCTCCTTCTCCAGGGTGGAGTTTACAGGGCATTCAAACTGCCCTGAAATTCATCCCACTCTGATGCAGGGGATGTTCTTGGAGCTGGTGCCAACTCAGCAAACAGCAGCCAGTGGCTTTGTTACTGGTGTTGTAAGGCAAGAGGGAAGCACCTCTGCACCTTTCCCATGGACTCAGTGTGTGCAGGAGATGCCCACTGCTCCCTCCCAAATGCACAGCTCAGGATGTCAGAGCAGGAGAGAGGGGACAGAGGGACTGCCCAGACAATTTACCTAATTAAAACGAGTGTTATGTCTAAATAGCATAAGCACACTCGAAATGTCAAGAGCAGCAGTAGCTGTACAGCCTCTAATTGCAGGCAGCTGAAAGCAAAGTTTGTATTGTCTGGAGTGATCTGGATACTTTTGCAAAAGAAAGATCAAAATGGGAAAATAGTGACATGATCAATGTTGCTATTTGGTCCTCCTCAAATTGTTTCTCTTCTGTAAGTGTAGCCCAGCACTCCTGTTGCCATTATTACTCTCCCCTATTTTTCAGTCTGGTTTATGAAAGCTATTGATCCATCAGATGCTGGAAGCTCCAGCTTCCCTGGCTGGGATGGCTCTGCTGAGGCCATTAAGGACTCAGCACACAGCAAGGCTTGAGGATCAATAGAGTCCACGGTGCACTCACACACCAGCCCAAGTGTGATTTAATTGATATCTTGGTTAGAAGAGGCTCAGGGATCAGGAGGGGAGGACAGGAGCACTTGGGGGACAGGAAAGCTCAGGGCTGCTGGTTTGGATGGCTTTGCCAAGAGCAGAGCTGACAGTCCCCACCCAGCCCTCCTCTGCTAGACTCACCCTAAGGAGATTTGATTTGCCTTTTACTAGCAGATAAATAATTGTGTGAGGCCGGGAGCTTGCCCAGAGGGGGGATGAGGGGGAAGGCAGAAAAGTTTTCTGATTTCCAGTTGCAAACTCGTGATGTTGCTCTGGGAGAGGAGTGAGGCCACGTCCCTGCTGGGGACTGTGCCTCCCTCTGCCAGCCTGGGCTGCTGCTCAGCACCCAGCACCCCATCCCTCTGACCTGCAGGCAGCTGGGGGGTGGGGGTTGGGGCAGAGGGATTTATAAGATTTTCACACATTATCTGGTATGGATTGATATGAGTTTGTTTTAACCATAAACCCCAGGGTTTTTTTAGCTGATTCTGGGCTGTGCTTTATGAACAAGGAGAGGTCAGAGCAGGCTCTCAGGATGGAGGGAAAGGCTTCAAGCTGTCTTCGCCTTCTGATTAGCCTGGGGTGGGATTTAGGCTGCTCCTAATCCCACATATCAGAGTAACCCCGGTGGGATTGCTGCCAGGGTCCCTGGAGATGCACCATCTGCCACCTCCAGCCCACACTTTCTCCCCAGCCAGGACCACCTCTTGCCCCCAGTGAGGCCAAACCCGAGAGCTGCTGGAGTGCAGGGGCTGTTCTCATGCTGAGGATAGTTTGTACATATGGAATAATTTGTCAAGAGATGTCCCACAGCTCCTCTCCAGCATGGATGAGCAGCTCTTCTCTCCTCCCTGCCTGTCTTCAGGTGTTCAGGACTCCCTGATGTTTTTACAGACATTTCCAGTGACCATCTCTGTATTTTAAGTCAAAAGAATAAATTACTTCTGCCTATCCCCTTCCTGCCATCCACAGGCACGTGCACTTGGGCTGGACTTCAGAACAAAACAAGCAAGAGTTCCCTAGAAAATACATCTCAGGTTTTTACTTGGTCCCTTGCACTGGGACACAAGACTGTGAGGTGCTTTGTTTCAGATGGAGATTGATAACCCACCCCAAGTCTGTGTGAGCAGCAAAGTGGATGCCAATCTAATTTCATTTTGGAATTAATTCCAAGCAGATGAGGCCAAGCAAGCCACATGCTGGGGTTATTTGCACAGTAGGTTGAAGGCTTCAGACCATGGAAATATTGTTGAGCTTTAATTCCCTTTGCTTCTGCTTCCCTGCAACAAGACAGTGTCATTGGTGGGTCAAACGGAAGCAAGAGAATTCTGTGGCTGGGAGGGCTGGCTGGCACCTTGGGAAGGAGAGGGAGGAAGGGATTGCTTTGCCTGGAGGAGATACTGAGAGCTCAGAAAGGCAGGTCCACCTCTCACCCTGGGATTTAAGAAGCTGGGAGTATTTCAAACAGAAACGGTCTCTCATCTGCAGCATCGTGAAGGCAGAGAGCTGGAATAACATATCAAGACCTTGGGAGCTCCTTGCTGTCACAGAGGAGCTAATGTGTTTTTTGCCTGGGGACTGGCAATGCTCTATTCACTGTTGGGGGTTACTAATGGGGTCCCCCTCAGTTCTGCTCCCAGCCTTTCAAACCAGCAGTGTCCTTTTGTTTGCAGAAAAAGACAAGTGGCTCTGGAGAGAATGCACATTTGTAAGGATTTTTATCCTCCCATTGTGTGTGTTCAGGGAGCCAGCAGGAACAGTTGAAGAGTTTATGGAATTGTGTTTTCAACAGGATATGGTGGCACCATGTTCAGTCTCTGCCTAGAGAAAAAAGGGCAAGGCAGGGACCTCTTGCTCGTTGCTGCTGCAGAAGTTGTTTGAGGTCTCAGTGGGTTTAGGGGGAAAAGGACCAACCAATCTTCACTGCAGATCTGCTTGGTAGGTATGTCATCTCTTCTACAGGAAGGCAGCAACATTAGCACACCCCTTAGCAAACAGATAGACAAGGGAAAAGGGAGAAGGTAAAGCTCCCAGGTACATCTGAAGCACCAGGAGCTCAGGGTGCAGAGGTTCCACATCCCAAGAATGCCAAAGGAACTTCATTTTCTCTCTGTGTGGAAACTCACACCCATAATAGAGATATTTCTGATTTGCATCCATGTCTGTACAAACACCCCCTTGTCCTGGCAGCCCAGCAGCAACAGGTGACATCAAAGGCTCCTGGGGCAAGATGCTGGGCTGTGCCTGCAGGCAGGGGATGCTGCCAGGCTGCATGGGCATGGGCTGCCCTGATGGTTGCTTTGGCTTTGGCTTGTTCTTTTCAATATCTTCAGTCTAGGGATGCTTAATATGAATACCCAAGACAAGCCAAAGGTCTAACATATTTTTGGCTGCAGCAGAAATAATTATCCCCCAGTTCAGCTCTGGCTTCTGAAGTCAGTAGCTTACAACAGCTGCCAGAAGAATTAGTTCCAAATGCAGGAAGCTGTAGGGGCAGAGCATGGAGATGTTTCTCACCCAAACCACAAGCTATCCACCCGCTGAAGGAGCAGATAGGGTGTCCTGGCACAGGGTGGAGCTGGCAGTGCCCCAGGGCAAGAGCATCTATTAGCAGGGCCTGAGCTGATGTCAGCAGGGGCTGGGCTAATTCCCCTTTCTGAAAGCTTGCTGGGTGCCTGCCCCAAATCTGTACTTTAGATGATCTATGTCAGACTTTATACACAAATATAAGAGCACACTTGCAGAAAGCATGACTTGATTTCAATATTAAAAAAAAAAAAAGTGGGGGAAGTGTGGAAAAAAGGGCTTTAAAAGCATGGACTGCTCTTGTGGAGAGCACCAGGACCCTGCAGGTCACCATGCAAAGCCCCCAAAGGGTGATGCTGATGCCCATAGGGGTGGGCAGACCCTAAGTATGAGCCCCCAAGCCAAGGGGCAGTCAGAGTGCCCTGTGGCTGCCTTGTGTGCCCAGGCAGAGGCAGCCCCTGCATCCCCCAGGCACACTGCTCAGGGACCGGCCCAGATATGTTTCATTCTATGTTTTGAATTACATCACCAAAATTGAAAGCTGTTCTTAGGTATTTTTCAGCCTGAAACCAAGCAGAATAATTCTATTAAACAGGTTACTATGAATAATTCAATCAGGCTCCAGTGGTGAAGGTGGCACATATTATAAATATCAGAAAGGTTTTGCTAAAGGGGAGAAACTTTGAGCTGTGCTGGGAGATGAGTGCCCAACCCTGAGCTGCTGCTGGTGTCAGAGGCAAAAAGCTTTCCCTAAACTGTTTGTAGGAACCAAAGTCCTACAGCAACAATTAGTCCTACTACCCACAGCAGCCCAGCATCTGCCATCTCCACCCTCCCCACAGCAGCAGAGCTAGCAAGGAGCACCTCCCCATCCACCCCTGGCAGAGCATCGGGCCTGGCCAGCCCTGGAGAACCTGGTTTCACAAGGTGGCAATTAAAATTTTATGCTTTGAGTTTTCCCTGAATGATTTAAAAATGTCTTTCCTGATGACTTCCTAGTAGCAAGTTGAGTAAATTAGAATCTGAGTGCAATCAGCATCCTTAATTCAGACGCCAGCCCGGGGCCCGTCAGGGAGGCTGTGTCTCAGCAAGCTCTGCCTGCTGAAGAAGGTCAAGGGCTGGGTGTCCTCAGAGTCTTTGCCCTTGGAGTATTGTCAGGGAAGAAAAGAAACACCAGAAAGTAGGACACAGTCCCACAAGTAGCATGAAAATCCCGCCCTGCTCAGCAAAGTTTACTTCCTTCCTTCATCTGTGTATTTGCTGTCACCTCTGAGATGTGACTTTGGTGATCTATGAATAAAGGAGCTTCCACCAGCAGCCACAGCCTGGCCTGGCCCCAGGAGTAGAGTGGAGGGGTGATGCTGAAGCCAGGTGCTGGTCCTGTACTGGGACACCAGTACTGGTGTTGAGTTACTCCTGATGGTGGCCAAGAGCCAGTTCCTGGGTCTCCTCCTCGGGCACAGCACAGCCTGAGGGTGGTGGCTGCTCTGAGTGCCTCAGTGCTCTCCCATCAACCTGCCAAACTCAGGGATGGTTCTGGCATGGAAAGGTATTTATGGGGGCTGTTGGTCTCCAGGTCCTCTGCACTAACCCTGTGCTTTGGGAGGCAGGATCCAGGGCCTGGGATTTTGTGTGGTGGAGCAAATTTGGTCTGTTCAACCACCCCTGCTTCACCCAGGTATGATGCTGTGAACTATGAAGCTTTTTTCAGCGATGTCCAGTGACAGGACAAGGGGCAGTGGGTGCAAACGGGAGCACAGGAGGTTCCATGTGAATCTCAGGAAGAACTTTCCTGTGAGAGTGACAGAGCCCTGGGACAGGCTGCCCAGAGAGGCTGTGGAGTCTCCTTCTCTGGAGACATTCCAACCCCCCTGGCCACGTTCCTGTGTGATGTGCTCTGGGTGCCCCTGCTCTGGCAGGGGGGTTGGGCTGGGGGAGCTTTCCAGGTCCCTTCCAACCCCTGGGATTCTGTGATTCTATGATAACTGCTCAGTGGGGCTTGGAGGACATCAAGGACATGGGGAAGGTCTCATTCCCAGGCACAGAACCAGCAGAAGGCAGAGTCTCTGAGGTGGCCCATGTCTCCACACACACACACAGGGATGTGCTGTGTCTGCTGGCAGCAGGCAAGCTCTGTCTGGGTGTCTTTGCAAACATGAAGTGGTTGTGAAAGTCCAGCAAAACTGCTGGACAACGATCCTGTTACATGGGGAGGGAGGTGGGAGAGTTTTTCTTTCCAATTAAAAGCTCTGCCACAGCAGCAGCAGAGGAGCAGGGTTGTTGCCCCACGCCTGGATGTGTGGGGCTGGGCTGGGCTGGACCCAGCTCTAATCAATCTCAGTGCAAACAGGCCAGGGAAGCCCAGCCCTGAGGGGGCCACCAGCAGCCTGTGCTTCTCAAAAGGGGGTCTTGGCGGGTGGCAGGTGATGGGCACATGGATGGGAGAGCTGAGGTGTCATCGCCAGGGCTGCTCCATCTCCACTGGGTGAAGGCTGGTTTTGTTTCCCTCCTGCCCCGGAGCTGGAGGTGTGTAAACAGGAAAGAGCAGCTCCTCAAGTACCAGGAAAGAGGGAAAAACGAGGTGTTGAAAACATGACAACTGGCTCTGCTGAGGAGTTCACCTGGTCAGGGAGGTGGGAGCGGGGGGAGCCCAGGCAGGAGAGGGATGGGGAAGCAGGGGAGCTGCAGCAGGAGACGCTGGGAAACATTTCTGGTTTATTTTGGGAGCCAAAAATATTCTCCCTGGCTTCCTGGCATCAAAGGGTTTTCACTTGCTTCCACCTTGAAAAAATAAAGCCAGGACCTTCTGCCTGATGAGAGATAGAGGGGCAGTGGTGGGGCCGGGGCGGGCAGGGGGACGGGCAGGGTATGAAAAGCTCTCTGTGCTGCTCAGCTCTCCTGGGGACAATCAGGGCTGCCAAAAAGCCCAGCAAGCAGCTTTATCGTGGAGTGTTTATCGCTGAGGTCATTCCTGCCCTTCCCCACTTCCAGCCTCTTCCTACCTCCCCTGCTCGGGAACCAGGCTCAGGATTTCCCGAGGACAGAACCTGCCATCCCCCCGTCCTCCCCGTGTCCCCACAGCCCCGGTGCCCTGTTCTGGGGACAGGGGTACCCAGGACACTGCTCCAACACTGGAGCAGTCAGTCTAGGTAGGAAGCAGCGAGGTTCTCTGCTCTCTGCTGGCACAGGGTGCTCACACAAAGCCCTTCTGCAAGGGCCACCAGAGAAAATTGACACCTGGTGGCAGGAAAAGATCCCTCTGTCCTTCACAACAAGCCCCCCTCTCGCCTTGATGCTCCAAGGGGCATTTCTGCTCCCTGGTCACTCCCTGGAGGTGGAACACGGAGCAGCTTCATTGCCACCCACCAGTGGTTTGAGTCCAGGTGGCCTCAGGGGACCCAACTCCTGGTGCCACCGCTGAGATACACCCTGTTACCGCCTGGTGGCACCAGGAAAGGTTGTCAGGGGAAGAGCTAATTAATACCAGTTGCAGTCCCCGGCTTTGGAATTTCAGGGCCTTTTTTAGGCTGGCTGGGGTTCTCTGCATGGCTGTTAAACCCCGAGTCATGTTTTATAGCTGGAGGGTTAATGGTCCTGGGCTTCAGCCTCGCAGCAGGGACGGGTTGAGGCTGAGGCTGCAGAACAAAATAAAAGCAGGGGGGGCTTTGCTTGGGGAAATCAAGGTCCTACCCCCCCTGGATACCATCCCCAGTGCTAGTGTGGTAATGGCACATCTTCCCCAGGGCAGGAGGGGGCTGCTCAGGAGGGGCTGGCTGCCCTGTGGCAGCAGGCAGGGGGTCCTGGGGGACCCAAAATCCTGTAGATCAATCCCCAAACTGCCACCCTTGGCTTGGTTGGTCCTCCCTCGTCTGGGCAGGGCAGGAGTGAGGAGTGGGGGTGGCAGTTTGGACCAGCTGCACCCTGGTGCTTGTCAGCAGGGCCAGGGTGGGTTGGCGGGTGGGATAAACGAGCAGAAGTTCCTCCCCAGCCAGCAGGGAGGCTTCAATGCCACAGCCCTGGGGGTAAGACCTGGAGGGGAAGGGGCTGGGTCCCTGGGGGGCTGTTCTGGCTGGTTGCTGATAGGGGCTGACTCTCCAGGGGCCTTGGAGCAACCCTGACACTGCCCAAACAACCACCCATCTCCCAGCTTCTCCAGGTGTAACATATCACCAGGTCTGCTTTATCACAGGCAATGAAGGCTTGAGCATCACAGTTTTGCAAAGCTGTGACATTCCCTGTCCTCCCAGGAGCAGGAAGGACAGTGGCACAGCATCACACTGACACCCTCACCCCTCTCTGCAAAAGCCCTTCTGCATCCTCCAGGAATAGCATGGACAAGCACCCAGGTGAGGAGATGGTGAGGCAGTGTTTCATGGACCTGAGTGATGAAGGCAGTGTCCTGTTCTGACCCATGTGAGAAGGAGAAGAAGGACTGAGGAGCTGCAGGGGAGCTGGTCCCTCATCCATGGCTGTGAACACACCCAGTATCCCCAGCCACCCCCTTCCCTCTGTGCCCCACTCCCCTCCTTGCTGCTCCAGGCTGACATGTAGAGAAGACCACCCCAGTTTGCAGGATACCTCTCCAGCTTTCTCACCAGCAGCTGCCTTCCCTCCAAAGCCATGAGGTGACTCGTGGGCAAGGGCTGCAGGGATGGACCAGGGTGGTGGGACGTGGCTAGACTAGCTCTGAGCCCTGGGCAAGGCTGCAGGAACCTCCCACATCCTTCCTTTCCCTGTGATATTGCTAAGCAGGAGGTAAATTGAAGGCAGGACATCTGATGAAAGCGGGTTTAATTGCTTCAGGTTTCATTCAAAAAACACAGCTTAAATGAAGGTGGAGGAGGGAGAAGTAGCAGCACTTGATGGCTTGAGAGATTTATGTATCTCAGCTGCTCCTGATCAGCCCCAGTCACCTCCAGCTTCCCACTGAGTATTTTCCACCCTTCCAGGGTTGCCCCATGTGTTGAAATGTTTGGGTGTCTCGGGGGGACTGAGCCTTGGCCCCCATTAATCCCCCCTCCCTAACCCAACAGCAGGGAGGAAATTGGCTTCAATTAAATGTGTAAGGTCTCATTTCCCTTTGAAGTGCAGAGCAGCACAGCAGCCTGCTCTGGGGAGGTCTGGAAGATAACCAGCTAAAATTGGGCCCAACAGCTTCAAACTGGTGAGCTCCAAACTAGAGATGAGCCTAAGTCCATGGAGCAAACTGGTTTCTGTTTCACCTCCCTCAGGAGAGGGCCTGGGCTTCCAAAGCTGTGCCTGAGTGAGGAGCAAGACAGCAGGGAGGAAGATACAAAGACACCAGGAGGACCCATGTGTTGGCACCAGCATGAGCTGGGACATGGCCACCCTGTGAAGGTCCTTTGCAGAAGGTCCTTTGCTGTTCATGGCAGCACTAACCTGAGTCTGTTCCAGCTACTGCCCGAGGGAAGATGAACCTGCTCAGGGATGTTTCAGGTTGGGTGCTTTTCCTTTAGAGATGGAGAGAGGGTGCCTGGGCACAGATGCCTCCAGAGAGCAGAGGTGAAGCACCCAGGTCCCGCTCAGCCTCAGATGGGCCTTGCAACCCTCTCAGTATCCTTGCAGGGTGTGTGGACATGCATGGAGCTGCTCTCCTGTCCCATCCAGGGGACCTGGCAGTCTCCAAGTGCAGGAACGGTTTCACCCAGAGATACCCTCTGTGTTCTTGCTGAGATGAGATCTAGAAGCACCCAGCCACATTTTCTGCTTCTTCTGGTGCACTGTGGGAATAAGAGATCACCAGCTACTGCCTGTCATCCAACCTGCTTATTTCCTGAGCAGGACCTGATTTATGCCTGCATCTCTTTCCTTTATGCCATCAGTGCATGCTGATAAATGGCCCCTCTCTCTGCTCTTGCTGTCCCCTTGTGCTACATCAAGCCATTAATTCTTTGCCAACCTAAGCCTGTCTTGCTTTCGAGACTTTAATTTTGCAAAAGCATAAACACCTTATAATCTGTCTCCCTTTATTTCATGAGCTGACTCCAGAGCTTTCTCTCCCCTCCGGTGGCTGTGGGTTATCTGAGGTGATGATGTTGGCACAGAGGTGGGACCAGCAGCAGCCAGCATGGCCAAGGGGGCTTTCTCAGTCCCAGCAGTGTGGGACAGCTGGGAGGAAGAGTCACTCCCTTCCTCAGAAACCCAAACCCACCTGTCCGTATTCCTGAAGAGATGTGGGAGGTTCAGCCAGGCCCCATAAGCCATTCAGTCCATTAAATCCAAGGGTCAAGTGCTTGGCAGGCTGGTAAGTGGCTCAAGCCTAGTCCCCAAGTCTCTGAATAATGCCCAGACCTTCTGTGCATGGAAGAGTTCTCATCCTGAACAAATCCTGGCATTTCTTGTGCTTTGAGTCCCAATGAAAGAGTGAAAATGGAGGTTTGTGATGAGCTGGGAACTGGACACCTGCTCCCTGCCCCTGCCTGTGGGTCCTCTTTGCTCTGCTACCAGCCTGACTTGTGCTCCTGGTGCCAAGCTGATGAGCAGGGGGGTGGGAACTGGGACATTGATGGGTGGGATTCATGCTCAGGGCTTGGAGTTACTTCAGCTTAACCACAAGTGTCCTGAGGTTCCCTCCAGCAGTGACAGCTTTACCATGTCCAGGAAGAAAAAGCAAACTCCAGTGGCATTGCAAAGAGGTGTGTGTTCCTGTGCTGCTGGGTGCTGATGGATCTGCTTGCTCCAGCAAGAGGGATGGAAGGAGCTGGAGTCAGGGCTGCAGCAGCTGGTGTCCCTGGGCAAGGGGAACATCAGCCAGAGCCAGATCCACATGGCCCAAGGGACAGCAGTGCCACCAGCAGGACATGCTGACCCAGCAGACAGGCCAGGGCCACCACTGGCCAACTTTGCTGAACATCCAGTGAGTCCCTGCAGGGGTTTGTCCTTCCTTGCCTAACTTACCTCTTTTCCCTTTTGATCCTTATTTGAGTTATTCATCCTGATCTTTGGCAATTCCTCCAGCACACAGAAATATGTGCCATTCCTCCCCTTGGGGAATGACGTGAGTTGGGTTCCGTGGCTCTAATCCATTGAGTGCCAGGTTATTAAAATGAAGATATCTTTCAGCACTACAGACCTGTTAATCAGGGGAATGGCTTCAAAGGGCTTTTGTGGGCTCTGTTAATTTGTGCTGCATTGAGCCACGTAGAGCTGAGAGGAGCATTAAGGAGGAGAGTGAAGGGAATAAATCAATAAAGTGGATTGAAGAGTGCTGGGCTGGCTTGCTATTCTGGGGCTGCTGTGCTCTCACTTAAACGTTTTACATCCATCACAGCCTGCAGGTGTAACTCTGGCTCACAGGCAACAGGTTTTGTCCTTATCAGTTCAGCCTGTGCTGCGCAGGGTTTGTCAGCATGAGGAGCAGCCCCAGCCTGGTCCAGCATTGCCCATCCAGCCTAGCTAGGTCTTCTCCAGGGACTAGGTGCTTTGTATTGTATCAAGCCTCCCATCCCATCCAGGTCCTCGCTTTGTGTTTGGAGTCTCTGAGCTTTCCCAGCCCTGCTTTGGGACGGTGCTGCCCAGCTGAGAGACTCCTCAGTGCTGACATTCCTGCCCAGGAGCAGCTTTTTGCTCTTTCCTAGCAGACATCACTGAGATGGGGCAACAGGCTGGCAGGACATGCCATAACAGCTGCACATGAATATGAACATTGGATTTTCTTCCCAGTCCATCCAAACCAGACATCCATGCCAGAGCTGCGAGAGCATCTCCATGAGGAGCAGCTCCTGAGCTGGAGAGATGTGGTCTGTGAGATGTCCCCTGCTTCTGCTGAGCCATGGGGTGTGCAAGCAGAGAACTTGGGTCCTCCCATTGGTCTGCTTGGCACCACTCACCTGCACATTGAAAATCAAAGCCCTGAGCACACCCTGCATTGCCTGGAGAAAGGAGAAGACAAACTGTCCCCTTTTTCCAAAGGCTGGGAGGGCAGGGCCAGCCCTGTGCTGGGCAGAGCTGGCAGCCCTGGCAGGAGAAGCCCCTGCGTTCCTCCTGGGCAGCTCCTCTCTGCAAGCATCTCTGGTGTAGCCCCAGGGAGGGAGCAACAGCTCAGAATAATCATTAGTAATTAGTACTGCAACCCCTCCTAGCCTGGCCCATTAGTCTGACTTTTAGAAATTCATCATTTCTATTCACTGGGATTTGCCTTTGGTAGCAGAGCTGTCCTGGCAAAAAGAAAATAAATAAAAAAGCATCATGCTGCCTCCACACTGCCTGGCTCCCCATGCTTCCAGCAGGAGAATCTTCAGGGCTGTTGGGAAAAAAAATAGGATTTAGTGCAAACCTTCCCTGCAGAGGCACTGGGAGCACTTTGCCTTTTGGCAGCTCTGATCACTTGTGGTTCATTTGGTGCACGTGTCATTCTCTGTCCTTTTGGCTGAGAGGGAGTTTGTGCTTCTGAAGGAAATACTGCATTTTCATTGGGCTTCATTCTTTAGGAAAAGGAATAATTCACATCTCCTGACTTGGAAACCTGGAAACCTTATCCTCTTGCTATTAAAGGTGTCCTTCTTTGCTTCAGTGTTACAGAACAGCAGCCTTGAAGTCTTTGCTCTGGTCAGACACTGGGAAGATGGCACCAGCTCCTTGCCTGTGAGTGACTTTAAGGGAATTTTGAGGGAGTTAGATGCTGGAAGTGAAGCACCAAAGAAATGGATTGGAAGAATTATCAATTCAATAGTGCGGTGTAGAACAAAATGTCATCTGGAGTTATGACCTGTCTTGAGTAGTAGAGTTGGAGTTTTCCTACTCTGAGGTGAGATGGGGAGTAGAAGCACCATGAATAGGTGCAGAAAGGTTAGGTGGGTGTTGGGACCCCAGCAGGAGCAGAGGTGACAGGGAGAGATCACACAGGAGAAAAAGTCTGGCTGGCTTTAGGGATGCTGCAGCACAGAGAGTTTGCAGCCTGGCTTGTGTCTCCTACCATGTCCCTTACCAAGGAACCCCAACTGCTTGCCAGGCTGTGGGGGAAGTAGAAGAAAACCTTGGATTTCCCTTCTCCTCATATGATTTTGCAGACTTCTCTTGTGGGCCCTTGGATCAGCACCAGCCATCCAAACCCTGCTTTTCCTTAGGTTGTTTTTTTGTTTGTTTGTTGCTTGGTTGGCTTGTTTGGTTTGGTTTTTTGGTTGGTTGGGTTTTGTTTTGATTTTGGTGTTTTGTTTTCTTGTTAGAACAAACTCTCTCCATACACACCATAAATGCCACCCAAGACTTGACTATTCTCTTCACACCATTCACCAGACCCCAACACCAGGCTTGAGCTGCAAGATTCTCTCTGGCTGGTGGCAACCTAGAGCATACATCATACCATGATGTCTGAGAGTCTCCAAAGAGAGATGCTAGAAGGTAACTTTTTCAAGAGGTTAGAAAGATGAACTGTGAGAATTCAGGGTAAAAAGCAAGCTGATGTCTGCCAGAAAGGAGGCAAGAGTCACTCTGGTTTTAAGAAAGCCCTTTTCCTGTTCTTCATGCAGCCATTTGCTTCAGCAACATTAGTCTTAATGTTTGCACCACTTGGAAAGGAAATTGTGATCAATGTGGGCTTCTTTTATGGCTGCACATAGTGCACTTAATTTGTAGGTCTTATGCAAATAGCAACCACTGTTTATTTGTTTTTAAATTCTTATCAGCAGTGATGTATTAGCTGTTTTTAAACAAAGAGAGACTAGTGTTTGAGTGATATTTCTCACTAATTGGAACTTATTGTGTGGGACAGAGCCTTTTAGCCCAGACCACATGTAAGAGTGCTCTCATTTTCCCTGCACTGAGTGTTGCTCACTGCCTGCTCCTCATCTGGGAAGGGAAAGGAAATGTTTCAGCATTTAACAGGCCCTTTCCCAGTCTTCAGAGTTTGGGGGGAGAATATATTTTCATAATTGTGCTTCATAATAACGTGCTTGAATATATTTGGGGGGAAAAAATTAGAAAAGCAGGTTCCAGGAGAGACTGGGCTTCTGTGTGCTGTGGGAACACGCTGGGAGAGATTGATCCTGCACTGGGTGCCCCGTGCTGCTGCTCCTCTGATGCTCCTCAGTGTCATGATTCCCCCCTTGGCAGGTCCTTCCTGGGACCTGGGGACATCACCATTCTGGGATGAACCAGTGCATGCCTGCACCTAAAGAGAGTGAAGAACTAATCTTTGCCAGGGCACAGAGTGAGATTTTGCAGGCTAGAGGATTGCTGTGTCCTTGCCTTGGGGAAATGGTAAATGTGAGATTATGGAGTCAGAGTCCATCCCAGCAGGACAATAAGGTCTCCAGGGCATGGGCTGCAAAGTCCTCAGTGTGAAGACAAGCCCCAGGAATGACAAACCTTGCAGCAAACAAGGATAATCTGCCAGGTCAGTGTCTGGAACAGGAGGGACCTTGACAAGGCTTGAACTGGGTGAGGTAAGCTGGCTGCCTCTAGGAGACTCCTGCAGCAAGAACTTGAAGACAGAAATGCCCAGTCCCTCTCCTCCTCTCAGGGTCACATTTTTCTGGGCTTGCTCAGAAACCCAATTACTTCTGCTGTCCTTGGGAACAGTGAGAACCAGGAGGTCATCTCCATCAGGAGTCTTCTGAGGGTTGAGGTACATCCCCTGTCACCCAGGTATCATCTCAATTAGTTCTCCCTGGATCACTGGGCCTGTGTGACCATCTCTACAGCTCAAACCATTTTTTTTCTTTGAATGCTAAAACCTTGATTCTAAAGTTAATTTTACCACTCCACGGTGTGGAGCCCATTTCTATCAACTTGCTGGCCTTTTGTGAAGCTCATTAGATGTCTGGAGTCTTTCCCTGAAACTTTGAGACCAAGGGAATAGTCTCATTAAGGAAGATGGGATAATCTCCACACACAGAAGTTTTGCAGCTCGTGCCAATTAAAAATTCAATGATGCTTATAGCTTGTGGGGGGATTTTTTTGTGGCCCAGAGGCAGTAGGACAGACAGACACTGTGGAGGCCTGCATGCATTTAGAAAGGGCTGGTTAATCACAAGAAGAGCTGCTTCAACATTGGCAAGATTTTGAAGACCCAGGGAAGCTCTGAATGCAGAGGAGTGTGGGCATGATGGAGAACACCCTGCGGAGAAAAAGGGAGCACTGGCCTGCAGGGTAGCCTGGGATGGGAAGACTGAAGCAGGTTGGCTGTCTGATGGCCTCTGCTGGAAATTATCAGGAAATCTTGAAAGCAAACAAAGTCCCCTTCAACTGAAAAGGTATTATTTGAATGCTCTCAGAAAGAAGAGGTTTGAACAGCATGATCTATTCTGTCTCTGAAATGTCACGGAACATTTATACAGCTGCTCAGCTGGCATTAAAATCTAGGGCTTCTGCAGGAACATGGCAAACAGCTCCAGGTCACTGGGATGAGTCCAAGACCTCAAGCAAGGGGTGGCTGGGGATTGCTGGGTTGCTGGCACCCAGCAGCTGGGGCTGGAGCCACAGCCCAGCTCCTCCAGTTCCTGCATGGCCAGCAGCAATGCCGTGTCCGTGTGGCCACCATTCCTGATGGCAGCAGAGGAGAGAGCCCATCCTGGAAACCTGTTTCCCTAAACAGAGCTCCGGGCTGCTCCCTGAAACACCCTGTCCAGCCCAGGAGGATTTGGAGAGGATGAAGAAAAGAAACAAAAGGAGAGGGAGGTGCCAATGTGGGCAGAGATATCCCCTCTTCCCTTGTCTGGGAGAGTGGGACAGGAGCTCCCAGATGAGCACACAGCCTCTCCTGATGGTGGGAGTCGGGAAAACACCAGCCACTCATTTTCCGAGGGCTGATTCCATCAGCAAAAGTGTGGATGCTCTTTGTCTGCTACCTGTGCTCTCCACTTGTGCCCTTCCTTGCAGCCCCGTTACACCTTCCTTCTCCCTCACTGCCCACCCCTTTCATCCCTCCTTCCCCTCCTGAGGCTGAACCACCCTGCAGACACCTCCCACCTCTGCCACGGAGCAGCTCTGCTGCCTGGAGGCAGCCACAGGCACCACTGCCATGGCAGCAACCTCCCAGTGCAGATAGGAGGGTGATGGGGCACGAGATGGGAGGGTGATGGGACACGTCCATGTCTTCCACCCCCTTGGGAGCTGCCCTGGGTGCTCCCCAACATCCCGCTGCCTGATGCAAGCACTAAAATTTCCCTCCAGCTTCAGTGGTAAAGGTCTGTGGCTTCGGGTGAATATCCCACCTTTGATCCTTTCTGGCTGCTGTGGTTCCCTGTTTACACAGACAACCGCAGCTCTTTGTATCTTGCCCTCATTAACTCTTGTGAAGCGTTTTCTCATCACCAAGATAAGGCTCCTGGTGTGTGAGCAGGGGCCGAGCCCTCAGCTCCGCGCTTCCGATCCTGCCCCAACAGATCCTGCTCGGCATCTCTGCAACCATTTGGGTATGTTGATGGTGGCAGCCATCCCAGACAAACGCGGGGGGGGGATGGATCTCTTCTCCCTGGGCGAGCACACCAGTTGCTCCCCAGAAGGCACACGTAGGAGGAGACCCACCTTGTGCAGGCTGCACAGCGGGGCCAGAGCCCGCGGGCAGGACACGCTCCACTTACCCTGCTTCTCCTTCACGTGCATCAGGGTGAGTTTTTTATTGTTGCTGTTGCTGTTCCTTTTATTTCATTCCCTCGCTTTCATCCTCCTAGCCTTTCTGGCAGGCTTTTGAACATATATAATGACTTGGAAGGTGCAGCAAAGGTTCTGGCATCTGCCGAGTATGGCGGGAGCAGAGCCAAGATGCAGGGCTGCACGGTGGTTTCATCCCATTTGCAGACTATAAGGCTGCCTTTGAGCAGAGGGGCAGCACGCAGGAACATGTGCTAAACATCATGTTGGGAAGCTTAGCACATTAAGGGGAACAGCGTGCTGGCTATGGGCAAATGGAAATGGTTTGCAATTCGTCACAGGAAAAGGGGAGGCAAGGAGCAGCTTCTTTGATTTAGGGCTTCGTGAGCAGCTCTGGCAGGGCAGGTAGGATGGTCTTCTCTAGGTGGTTTAGCCAAGCACGTGTCAGAGTGGCATAAATCAGAGTGTTTTACCCAAGTCTGTCAAGCCTTTAAGGAGAATTTGGTATTCAAGAGCTCTCACACAAAGAGCGGTACAGACACAAGGTAATGAGATGGAAAGAGGGTCCTTGGGAAAATAAAAACCCAGGCACCAACCTGCAACATGTTCATCAAGCCTGGGCTCTGAAAAACACCCCTCAGCCACCTGGGGTGGCCCAGAGATTCTCTGCTGCTCAGCACTGCTATGACTTTCATGATCTCACCTGTGAGGGCAGTCGGTGCCTCTGACAGTGCCAGTCAATGAAAGGCCAGCTAGTGAGGCCTTGACTTGCCCACAGTGTCTGTGAAGTTCCCTTCTTGCCACACCAGGGACATGTGGTGTCCTGTGGCAGACTTGGCCTGACCAGGCTGCTCTCAAAACCAAATACCAGGTAGACTGAAAGACTTAACCATCTTGCTGCTCGGGGTGGTGGGGCGGCCAGAACAGCAAACTTCAGAGCTGGAGCTGTGGGTGCTGACTGATGGGATCAGTTGGGTCAGGTTCCCTGGGATTTGGGAGGAAGCTTCAAAGCTGCAGTTAAAAACTGAAGTCTCTCCTTCAAAGAAACTCCTCTCTGTCCCTTACTTTCTCCACCCCAAGCTTCTAGGAGCCTGTTGGCAGTGCTGGGACAGTGGGCAGGAGTCTGATGACAGCTGCAGCCAGGAGAGAAGCTCCAAGGTCCTGCAGAAACAGAAGTGCTTTTTCAGACCTTTTTAAACTCAGAGCATCCACAGAATAAAGTGCCCGGATATCAGTTCTGGGAAAGAAAAAGGATCAAAGAAGCAGAAGGAGAGCTGAGAGTCTTTCAGCAAACAGGGAAGGGGTGCTTAGCCTGCCAGGTGAAGTGGGAGCATATCCAGCACATCCAGTCACCCCCACACCTGCTGCTGTGGACCATGAACCTGCACAGCTCAGTCTGGAGCACCCTCCAAGCCCAGCAGAAGGGCCAGCTTGGAGCATCTGCTGGGATTGGGCTGTGGTGCTGCACAAACCCCATCTCCTTCCCACCTGACTGACAAAGGAGCCAGTGTGAAAGCACCAAGCACATGCAGGCTCCCCCTTTTCCTGGCCCATTCCATCTCCTCACTGGTGGTCCCTGTTGTGATGCAGAGAGGAGGGATCTTCAACAGCATCTCAGTGACTGAGACATTCCTCTGTTGCTGTCCCCTGCCACATGACAATATTCCTGGGAGAGCCTCAAGAGATGCATCCCAATGATCTTCTCACCAGAGAAAATAAATTATAGATGTGTAAAGCTTGTTTTCATAAATTCAGAAAGCCAAATTTTCTTGAAATCTACGTAGCTCCTTCTCTTTTGTCCTGTTCTGACCTCATTCCCTGGGAACTTTCTGGTGGGGTCCCTCCCTCCCAGCTCCACCATCAGCCCATGCAGCAGGAGACCCTTCTGCACTGTGCATCTTCCAGCTCTGCCAGGTGACTGACCCAGTGGTTAGTGATGTTGGATGGGCTGTTGGGCTTCCCAAACAACATCCGTGCTTCCCTGGGCACAGCCCCTCTGCCTGCTTTCAGGAACACCCAACTCTCATTGTCACCAACACCCAGCTCTCATTGCACCAACACCCAACTCTCATTGTCACCAACACCCCACTCTCATTGCACCAACACCCAGCTCTCATTGTCACCAACACCCCACTCTCATGGTCACCAATGCCTCATGTCACTAAAGCCCTGCTCTCATTGTCACCTGGCATTGCTGCAGCAGCAGGTCCCACACTGATGCTGCATCCCTGTGGCTGGAGTGATGCTTTTCCTGGAGCTCACACTCTACCCCAGCACGTGAGCAGAGGGAACTGACAAGCACCCACCAAACAAAGCCTGTTGCTCCCATCATTCCTGAGCAGTACCCAGAACACCAGCCCACCAACCTGCTCTGCAGCACCACAGATATAAATGTTTAATAACCATTATCACAGCACTGGGTGGGTGGTGACACACACCAGACCTTGAGGTGCACACCAGACTGTTCCTGAGTGGGGAAAAACATCTTCCCTCTACATCACTTGCAGCTTTAATGGATCCAACAAATAAGTCACACTCGACAAGTGTAAAAATGGCATTTCCCCTCTGTGATCTCACTGGGAGGCCAGAGATGGTGGCTCTGACATCACAGCTCATGAAATAAGCTTTGCTTTGCAAGGAGGCCCTGGTTCTGCCCCACGTGCTGGGCTGTGTAAGTGATGTCCCATCAAACAAGGGAAGGGGGACATGGCTGAAAGGTCAGGCCAGCCCTGCTTCACCCCCTTCCACCAACAGCTCCTCTGGCTCCACCAGTCCTCACCTTTTCTTTTTTCCATTTGTTTGTTCATTTCTTCTTTATTCTCTGCAATTGTCTTTAATGGAACCAGCATCTCAGCAGAAGTCACCCTGCAGGAAAGCTGCAGCACAGAGGGATTTTTGTAGATGGCTTTAATAAAAACATTGAAGGTCTGTTGTTGTTACAGTGCTGTGTGATCCATTAAGTCTATTAAATACAACAGAGGGAAACTGTGAAAAAAGCCAGAGGAGGCCATGATGTCACCAAAAACAAATGAGCTGGGGCTGCTTTCCTAGTCTGCTCTCTCTCTGTGGTACCTCAGCTCTGCCCTGTGCTCTGCTGCCTGTGCCGATGGAGAACGGACCTGCCCTGGCTCGCTGTCACTCCCATGTGTGTGTGCTTGGGTTCCACTAAATGTGTAGTTTCTAGCTATTAAATAAAAGGATATTACAGCTGAGGGCCATGGGGGGTGTGCTCTTCCCTCCTGCACACAGACACTTCTACAGCACACGTGTGCTGGGTAACTGCTGAGGGGGAGCGTGTGCCCAAGTGTTCCAGGGCACGTGGATGCAGCTGGTTTGGGTGGTTCCTGGCAGAAACAGGGACCATAAAACCCCATAGGGCCCTCCCCAGCTGCAGACAGAGATGGACCTGGTGATATGTATTCTCCTCTGCTTGCCAAGGCTCAGCTCTGGCTGCAGGCTTCCACCTGGAGCCCAACTTGGGCTGAAACCCAGCCTGAAGCTTAAGGACAGACTTTCCATCCTGCTTGGTACAGAGCAGCCATGAAGGGGTGGAAGGATGGTGTGCACAGAGGTGAGTTTCCATTGCTGAGGTGATGGCTGTGTGGTGTGAAATGCCTTCTGAAGGCCTGTCCTGGAGAGGGATGGCTGAGAGCAGATGGAGGAGTCACGGTGTGGCATCTCCCCAGCATGGGATCTCCTTGGTGTGGCACACAGAGCTCCAGCTGTCCCACACCATCCCAGGAACCCCTTCTGCCAGCAGAAAACACTGATCAGGTGCAAGGCTGGACCTCCCTGAGTTTTGGGGGTCTGATGTGCTCTCCAAAAAAGCTGCAGGCATCGCCACCAAACCTCATTTGGTGACTGCAGTGATTAGTGACTGTCTGGAAGGTGCTTGGTGATCCTCTGGTGGAAGAGCATATGGATTACATTTAGATTTAGGTCTTTATCTTCTGCATGGTTTGTGCAGTCCAGCTGGATCTTGCTCTAATCTAAGCCTCTATCCATAGGGAAAGGATTCAGTGAAGGCTGAAGGCAGGAGTCAGGGAAGAGGTGAGCCTGGAGGTCCATGTTGTGCTGTTCCTCCATGGAGCAGGTAGGAGAAGATGCCTGTGGGTACATGGGTGACATTAAGGCCTTAAACATCCCCGTAGCACATAGCCCTGGTGCAGGCAGCAGAGCTCAGCCCAGGAAGATGATACAGAAGCAAATTGCTCCTCAAACTCTCAGCACAGAGCAGGGTGGGCAGGAACCAGCCCCCCGTGGGACACAGCCAGAAGCTTCAGGGAGTGGTGGCACTGGACAGGCATCCCAGCAATTCCCTGCACAAACAATGCAGGATAATCCATCTAATCTGTTTATTTGCATGAGATATTTTTTTTTGTTGAGAATCTTTTTTCCTCTTTTCCCCCTTTGCCTGATGCTATTATCCATCATTACCCCCCCAGTCTCACAGAGCCCACCAAGTGCCAAACCAGGAAAGTTGGTGAGATCTGGACAGCAGCACCCCAGGGCCAAGGCAGAAGTGACCAAGCTGCCTCTTGAGCCTGGGCATGGTGGGCAAGGATACCTGCTGCAGCCACCTGGCAGCCCCCTGTCCTGCCCCCACGGATGCCCTGGCCCTGCTGCTCCTCTCTCCCAGCCCCTGCCCCACTTGCAGGGTGCTCAGCCTCCTCCCCACACCCTCAGCCTTCCCACCCACCTGAGAAAGGTCCTTTGGTGAAGTTCTGGCTGTTGGATCAAGGAGCAGCCATCGCAGTGTGGTGTTCCCAGCCACGGCCAGAAGGGGCTTCTCAAGGAAGAGGATGAGAAGTAAGTCATATATAGAGGGATTTTATCCTCCCACATTCTGCCAGGCCATGGTTTATACTTCTGGAATTGCTTAATAACCCTGGTTGGGCCTGCCTTGAAAGAAGGCATCTAATCCCTTCTGGAAACTTGTTAATACCTTTGGCTACTACATGATTTCATGGCAATTAATTACTGGACCAGCCAGTCCTTTCTCATTGTCAAACCTTCTGGCCACTCACCATCCCTGGTGACTTGAGAAGGGCATGGAAACATGAAACAGAACCCCCAAGTCTGCTGTCCTCATGCTCCAAGCACCAGCTGTTGTATTTTGTGACTGAGGCACCGAGGAAGTTGGAAACAATAGTGGGGAACAAAGCAGCAGAGAAGGTCTCTGTGTGCAGATATGGCATAGAAACAACTTGCAGTTGCAGTTCTTCAGCTGTTGTTACCCTGGTACACAAGGGACACATAATCTCCCCAGGATGTTGTGTCACAAAGTGTTCACAAAAACCAGTTTGGACTTTTTAAGTAAAAAGAAGTAAAAGTAAATATTTCAAACCAATGGATGTTCAGAACCTGCCAGGCAAGCTGGAAACCAGCTGATCAGACTGAGATTTTAAATAGCCAGGCACAAGGAGGAAGACAAAGGGACCCTTCTTCTCTTTATTGGTTGTGGTTTTTCCTTGTTTTCCTCCTCACAGGGTTTTTTAGCAGCCATGCTCTCGTCAGCACCATGATGGGCCCTGAAATGTGGGGATGTGCTGCACGACTCACTGATGTCAGCACGAGATGCAATGGATTCACTTCCTGACTTCTCAGGTTTCCAGCTCTTATTCATGGTGTTAAATGGGTGTCAGTGGTGGTGCCTGAGCAGGGCAGAACCATCTCCAGAGGAGGAAAACAAGGGAAAACCACAACAAATACACAGGAGAAGCTCCCCTTGCTCTCCAGGCCTGGCTGCACAGACACAGCACTCAGGGCACCAGCACTTCAAGGATATGCTGACCAGCCTATTTTTGCTCAGCAAATTGGAAGGCTGGAGTGTCTAATTTTGTGGTAAATATATCCAGAAGCAGAGCACAGGGAAGGAAGGGGCAGACTGGGGTCTGTGCAGCTGGTGATGCCACAGCCAGAGCACCTGGCTCTGCTCCCATGGGAGAGCAGCATTCCTGAAGGTCGGCAGCTCTTCTGGCCCCTGGGATTGTTCCGGGTGCCCCGGCTGACAATCCAACAAGAACTCCACATCAATCTTTGGGAATCAACCCTTGAAAAATCCACTTTCAGCAGAAATATTGCTATTCCCTGCTCCATTTTGAAGTTCCCTGAAGAGCCCCCAGATCCAGGCTTTTTACATGACATGTGGTGGTTTTTTTCTTCTCCTGAAACTCACAGAAGTGGACAAAATGCAGGTGTGTCAGCACAGTTTGACTCCAAGATAAGTCAAATAGGAGACTTCTTTGATTGCCACAGAGTGTTGCCAGAACTGGGTCTGAATAAAGAAGCCTGGCCCTGGAATAACAATATTCGCAGCGATCGACTGCATTATATAATGTACTATAATAAAAGGTATTATGGTATTGCCAAGAGACAGGAATGCAGAGGGAAGGAAGGAACTGATGTGACAGTGATAAATCAATCTGGAGAAGAAATACCAAATGCAATATATTCATTGTCTCCTTTTGTTTGAGAGTCTGATGGATGTTTCCAGGTTCAAATAATAGAGCTCGCAGGAACATGTTTCTGCTCCTACTCTCCTACTTATGCATTAAGCTGATTTTATTAAACCACTCAGTAAACAATCATTGCAATGCATCTTTTCCAGCTTCCCCCTCCCCCTCTGGCAGCTGTTGTACAGATGTCCACACCATGGAACAGGAGTGGCTGCACTTAGAGGTGAGATAATTCATCTTAAAATTGCTCCTGACAAAGATAATGCGGGACTTAAGGAAGCTGATAATCAAATTGGTTCTCAAGATAGTCAATTAAGGAGCAAATGGCAAACAAGGCAAGAAGAGATGGTGTGTTCCTGGCATGGGCAGCGCAAGGGATGGAGCAGGGCTGGGCTACAAAACCCCCCACAGCATTTGCCCCCCAAGTCTGGAGCGCTGCTTGCAGCAGCAAGGAAAACCCTGCCTGTCCTGGAGCCTGTTCTGCCACCACAGTTAGAAGGTAATTGAACTTCTGAGGTCCCTGTTCAGTGAGGGGCTTAATCATCCGTCTAATTTCAAACACTTAAGTTAGTCCATTGACTTCAATGATTTTCTTCAAAGGCTCAACCGAGATATTTAGGGAGGCTTCAGGGCTGCAGCAGGGCCCTGGCTCCCTGCCCAAGGCTTTTCAGCTGCTCTTCACATTGACCAATCACTTTTATCTAGGGCTTTAAAAAATATATATATATCTTTGATGCTGTTAATTTACTTTTCTTATTACTTTTAACCTGAGAGAACAAGAGGGCTGCATTTTTTGTTGGATTTTTTTTATTTTCAAGCTGTGGAAATTAGGAGGAAAAAAGGGTGACCTGTGACTTCATCAAAAGGTATTAGGTTGTCATTTCTCATAACATCTCCTGGAGTTTCACTTTGTCTGTCACGCTCTTCTGGCCAAACATTTTAATATCAGGAAAATGATGGGATAACTACCAGTGGTTGGAACTGCTATTTTAAGTAACATTAATCCACTAGAGCATTCCCTGTGGATTAGGGGCTGGTTTGGGGTGCAGCAGGGCCCAGGCAGGCTGCAAGCTGCCCTGCTCCTGGGCATGGCTTGGCATGGGGAGCACTGCCTGCCTGTCCCTCACTGTCCCTCCTGTGTCACACACACAGGCATTTTGGGGACACGTTTGGTGGCTCAGACCGTGCAGGCAGGTTACCCCAGACTGTCCTCATTTCTGCCATGGTCCTTGAGCCTTGAAGGCTCTGATGGATGACTGGGATTAACAGCCAGGGGGTAGATCACTTTAACAGGCTTCAGCTTTTCTTTTTCCTTACCTATCTTTTTTCTGGCACCCTGTACTGGTCCCCAAGCCCCAGCAGGGTGGAAGAGATGGGCCATGGACCCGCATCCCATGGCAGGTCCAGCCGGAGGTTCCCAGCTGCCTCCCTGCCCTCTGCTTGCAGTGAGCAGGAACACTTCCCATACCCCCACACACCAATTGGCTCACCAAGGAGGATGCTCCTCCACCTTTTATCCTTCTCTCCCAAGGAGGGAGGAGAGCAAACCCCACGGGGACGTGTGTCCAGGGACCCCTTCCCTTCAGGCTTGTGCAGTGCTGTCTCCAGCCACCCTCCTCCTTTCTCCTCTCTGCTCTTTTCTCCTTCTCTTCTTCTATTTTACTTTCCACCATGGCTTCCTCTCCCTGTCACCTCTCCACACATCCTCCCCCTCCTTTTTTATCTCTGGATACCACAGAAGATTAGACTTTCTCTAATTACAACTCTGTTTGTTGGTGGTGTCCCCGAGCTTTGCCCAAAAGCCACATTGGCTCAGATGTTACTGCATGCCAGGTTTCTGCTTGGTTACACTTATTTATTAGTTGTTCATTAGCTTTTTTTTTTACATTGCTGGAGATCTGAGCTGCTCACATGGCAAAGGAGGCTCGAAGTGACAGCACTAAAAGCCTCTGCTAGTGAGATTATAGCTGCTTGCTGGCTCGGGTGGGAGTGCTGGGGAGGGCAAGGGGAGAGCAGTGCCTTTGTGCACAGCTGAAAGGCCCTGTCAGTGTGTGTCAGGCAGCCTCCTGGAAAAATGGAACTTGCCAAAACCCCATGAGAACTGGTTAAATTAACCCTTTCCCTGGTGGCCATCCCCCCCAAAGAGGCTCTGTGCAGAGGCAAAGAGCTGCCTGAGCCTGCCTGTGGGCCCCCTTGTTGGGTGGTACCTGTGATCAACACAAACCCACTTCCCCCTCTGTGAACAGGGCTGGTTTTTCCACATCAAGACAGAAACTCCAAAATATTGCAAAAATCCCAGTAGACAGTTACCAGACCACCATCAAAACAGCTTCACCTTGTCCTTATGGCATTAATTCCCCGAGCTGGCTGTGCAGCCCTGCAGGGCACCCAGCACCATGGGCTGTCACCCAGGGACCCACTGCTCTGCAGCTCTGCAGCCACCCACTGTGATCCCATTGCTCCTCTGCCCTCATTCCTCCCCAAGCCCCCAGGAGAGAAGGGACCAGAGGATGCCAGTCCTTGTCCCATCCTTGGTCATGTGGCAACAGTGGCACTGGACACCAATGGGGCCTGTTTTGTCCAAAAAATACGTGGAGGTAGCACTTCAGGACATGGATTAGTTGGTGTGGTGGTATTGGGATGATAGTTAGACTTGATGATCACAGAGGTCTTTTCCAACCGTAATGATTCAATGATTCTATAGTTCTATTATCAAAACCGAATTCAGTTCAATTGCTGAGCTACTGGAGCAGAGGAAACTAGGAGAGGTACCCTCCAGATTGCTCCCAGCTCATCCCTCCCCATCACACACCTCTACCAGCATCACTGGGGGACCTTCAGGTGTCCCCACTGCCTGCTGGTGCATCCCCTGGTGCTCCTCCAAACCCTGGGGAAGAAAGTCCTGGCAGGTGGGGGACAAACAACATCCTGCCACCAGCTCCTCCCAAGAGCTGCCCCTGCAGAGCTGAGGTGTCACCCTGTGCTGGAGCAGCAGGACATCAGTCCCCATGGCCAGTAGCCCTGCCCACGGCCTGGGGAGGGAGTGCAGGACATGGCTGAGGCTGGGCCACTGGGTGACAAATCCCTGCAAAAGCAACATTCCATGTGCTTTGAGCAGGTGCCACATGGAGTGGTGTAGCATGTTATGGTCCTAGGTGGTGTGGCGTGGTGTGGCATGTCCCCATAAGGTGTGGCATGTTCCCATAAGGTGTGGCATGGTGTCCCAGAATGTGGCACAGCATTGGCAGGGCACGGTCCCACATGTATGGCATGGGGCCACGCAGTCTGGCATGGCATGGTGCCCCATGGCATGGTGTGGTGCCCCATGGCATGGCATTGTGCCCCAGGGCATGGTGTGTCCCAGTGCCATAACCAAGCCATGGTGCAGGCAGGAGCAGCTGTGGCACCTGAGGCAGCAGCTGGGCAAGGCTGCCTGCCATGGCACACACAGATGTCACAGATGCCATGGCACATACAACTGTCATCGCACACACAGATGCCATAGCGCACACAGATGCCACAGCACACACACAATTGTCATGACACACATGGATGCCATGGCACACACAGATGCCATGACACGCACAGATGCAATGACACACACACAGATGTCACAGATGCCATAGCACACACAGATGCCATAGCACACACACAGATGTCATGACACACACAGATGTCACAGATGTCATGGCACACACAGATGTCACAGATGCCATAGCACACACAGATGCCACAGCACACACATGGATGCCATGGCACATACGGATGCCATGACACACACGGATGCCACGGCACACACACAGATGCCATGACACACACAGATGTCACAGATGCCATAGCACACACGGATGCCATGGCACATACGGATGCCATGACACACACGGATGCCATGGCACACACACAGATGCCATGACACACACGGATGCCATAGCACACACAGCTGCCATGACACACGCAGCTGTCCCACTCACCCCATGCCCACCCCACGCCAAGCCCTCTGCAAACAGCCACACGAGCTGGCAGCCCCCTCCCTGCCCGCCTCGGCTCCCTTCAGTGACAGAGATCAAGGTGCCAGTGTCACAAGGCGACAGGCCCTGACGTTTTTTTTCCTGGAGCAGCATCTCGAGCAGCCTCCTGCCCTGCCCCACCTAACAAACACACCCCTGATGGGCTGGAAGGGCTTTAATTGCTCCCACACCCCCCGCTGTCCCAGACGCCGGGAAAGGTTTCTTTGCCCAATTTGCATCGTTCCGAAGGAAGCACATTTTTTTTCCCCCAGCCCCTAATGAATGTTGCATGTTCCAGGGGCTGGAGGAGCCGAGCCCTGCCAGGCCGGATCGCGCTCTGCAGCAACACTTTGTCACTCCCTGTTCCCATCAGCTGCGCCTTAAAAGCCCCGCCAAGTCTGGAGCAAGATTAGGGACAGCGAAGGTCTTCAAAGCCCGCACCAACACAGGCCCTGCTGGCGGGGCATGAGGTGCCGCTGTCACTTCCATGTCTGGATGTACCAAGCACCTTGTCAATAGGGATGTGAAACGCCTCGAGCCAAGGGAAAGGGAGGCAAAGGGGCAGCGGGCGGGCAGCGGCTCCCGGAACGGAGCCAGAGCCTGAACCGGCCCCGCGCTGCGCTCCGGCCTCCCGGAAACACAAACACCTCAGAGCATCCCACACATCCCGCATGGAGCCAGAGCACATCCCGCATGGACACATCCCGCATGGACACAGAACACATCCCGCATGGACACAGAACACATCCCGCATGGACACAGCCCACATCCCACATGGACACAACACACATCCCGCATGGACACAGCACACATCCCGCATGGACACAGCGCACACATCCCTCATGGACACAGCACAGATCCCATGGAGCCAGAGCACATCCTGCATGTACCCAGCACATACACAGCACGCTTCCAGCACACATCCTGTACATATCCAGAATGTATCCAGCAGCAATCCAGCTCACATCCCGCATGCATCCTGCATGTATGCACCACATCCCACATCTGGCACTCACCCTGCAAACACTCAGCCTGCATCCAGCATGTACCTACCATGAACATGTGTACAGGATGTGCACCTCCAGCATGTGTACATGTACACAGCATGTACCCAGCACACAGCAAGAACACATCCAGAATTTATCCAGCCTTCATCCAGACCTGCCCATCTCTGCCACTTCCGCCCTTTCAACAGCAAATTCAATAACCCTGGTAGCACCCGAATAAGATTTACCAACAGCACTTTTCTCTTTCGTAGTTTCAAGACGTCACATTTTATGACAAATCACTAGAATGTTTGCTGTGAGCACATTCTTTGTTGTACTCATTTAAAATACTATGTCTTTACAAATACCAGCAGAACATGAGAGTGGGAGCTAACACACTTCACATGGCTGAGGATGCTCACAAATTGCCACTGCTATTTACTAATCACGTCTACAAATATTTAAACAACTCAGTAAAACTTTTTCTGGGAAATTGACACAATAATTTCCTTCTCTGCCTTTCTCTGGATTTCAACCACCTTTAACATCAGGCACTTTCCAGATAATTTGAACTTTTCCATCTTTTTGCTCTGCACATTCCCCCAGCAGCCTTTTGGGCTCGGAACAAAACAAACACTCAGATTAAAGCTCATTTTTAATCCTGGGTATTTTCGGTGGTGCTTTTGCACTGCTGCTTCTTATTTCTCCTATCCATTTCGTGGTAATGGCATCCCAGAGAGTTTAAATGCTTTCATTTTGCAAACACTCTCCCAGGGAAACAGGAGACAGACAAGTTGTTTGAAAACCTCCAGTGTTAGTCACTTGGTGGTTTTATTTCATTTTCGTTTGGTTTTAAAACTGTCACTGCAAAACAGCAGAGGAAAGTAGCTATAGTGTTGAGGGTTAAATAAGTATTACAAAAATCATAATAATCTATATATATATTAAATACAACAGAGCAAATGTGAACCTTTCCATGTTGAGGGCAGCAACCAGCTCTGGGCAGGGCGGGTGATGCCACAGCTCCAGCCCTTGGGGAAACTGCTGAAGCAGCAGCGTGTCCTGACACACGTAGTGAGCAGTGAGCTTTTAGGCACAAGGGAAAGATGTCAAATGAAAAACTGTTCCCAGAAGGAAACTTTCTCCTGGGGCAAAGCAGGTCCTGAGCAAACTCTTGTTTGACTGTTTGAAACAATTTCTTTGAGCCATTCTAATCTTTGTACAGGGAGAGTTGTAGCAAAACGCTTCATTTCAATTCTGATGCAAAGACATTTTAAGGAAAAAAATAGGAATATTGTCTTCCTGGTTGTTTGGGGTTTTTTAATTAAAAGAAAAAAATAGAAAAAGAGTAATAACTGTACACAGCCTCATGTGAAAAAATGCTTCAGGTCCTTTTGACTGAAATCAAAGCAGAGAGTTTGTGTTGGGTTGTGCAGCAGCAAGGCAGTGCTGGAGCTGCCCTGTGGATGCAGGTTCCAGCAGCAGGGCTGTTTCCACCTGCTCCTGTGTTTATCTGAGGAAATAATTCTGGATTTTTGTTCACATGAAACGACGAAGAGCACAAAAAGATCTTGCTCTGATAATAATAAAAAAAAATCCCTTGCCAGACTTCTGCTCTCTGGCAGAACAAGGCGCCGCTTTCTGCCAGGTGGCAGCAGCAGCGGAGCAGATATGACTAAAATAGTTGTTGTTGTTATTATTATTATTATTGGAAGTGGCAACTAAATGCAAAGAGTACAGAGCTCTTTGTGCTCAACACCATTATTTATAGTGGTCTGGAGATGGAGAGGTGAGAAAAACGGCTTTGTTTTAGCAGAAGTTGATGGAGTTTTACCACCCTGGTGTGGGGATGCTGCACTGGTGCTTCCCACAGCGTCCCGGGAGCACAGCCCCTCACAGCCAGTCTGGAGCAGCCCTGGGGTCCCCGAGTTCCCCCAGACACCACAGTCCCTTGCCAGGCTGCTCCTCCCAGCAGCAAGAGGGTCAGGGATGGGGGTCATGGCCCCCACACTGACCTGATGGGCAGCCATGAGGTGGCTTCTGTGCCACCTGTAAGGAGCCATCGCACCCGAGCTGGGGACCACTGCCCAGCCCCCACCCACAGGCTCCCCAGGGAGTAGGATGCCCATCTGAGAGGGCTCATGCTGCTCTCCCCTCTGCCCCAACAACCCCACTGCCCATAGGGGGAGTAAATCAAACCCTTTGCTCCTCTCCTTGGCCATGGCATTGCTCCCCAGTGGGGTGGCTGCCACCCATGCACCCAGTGCTCTGGCTCATTTTTACAGGCAGAGACGTGTCCTGGGGGCAAGTATTTGGGTCAGGGGATTCACCAATGTTCCCCTAGGGATGGCCCAGCACGTATTTAGCCTTCAGCAAGGGACCAGCCTCCCAGCCCCATGCCCAGCTTTCTGTGTCCCCCCAGCTCCTGGTGGGCATCACAGGGCTGCCCTCTGAGAGTGGGTGGGGAGAGGGGTGGAGATATCAGGAAAATGTTTCCCACCCAGAGGGTGGTTGAGCACTGGAACCAGCTCCCCAGGGCAGTGGTCCCAGCACCAAGCCTGCCTGAGTTTCAGAAGCCTTTGGATGATGCTCTCAGGCACATGGTGTGATTCTTGGGGTGCCCTGCACAGGGACAGGAGTTGGACTCGATGATCCTGATGGGTCCCTTCCAACTCAGCAGATTCTATGATTCTGTCATCCGGTGAAGTGGAACAAGGTGTCTGTGTCCCCTTGCTAAGCCTACACCAGCACCTCCTGAGCCTGGACTTTAATGCAGAATCCTTCCCTGCCTGCATCACCTCTGGAGCAGCCCCAGCAGGGGAGCAGAGGGGCACCTTACACTGGCAGGGGCTGCAGAAGGTGTGCAGCACAGTCCTCAGGCACCTCAAACTCAAGCCAACCCCCTCTCCTGCTCTACCCCCTGTGAAGTTGTGTGCTCTCACGCTGCTGGAGAGCTAAGTACACACCAGCCTGAGCCCTGCTTGTTCACAGGCTGGTGTGACTGGCTTCCAGGGGCCTCTATGGAGCCGTCCATGTATGTGCTGCATGCTGGTGAACCCTTCCCTCCCCCCACTCTGCTGTCCTGCCCCCACGTCTCTCCACCACACAGACACAGTTGAGCAGCTACTAGATATTCAGAGCCGTGAAGGTTGATAAACAAAAGTGAGATAGGACATGGCACCAGAAAGACCTCAGCTAATGGAATTTTTAAGCTACTTAATTTGGGGGCTTGTCAACCTTGACAGCAAGCCTTTAATAAATGATGTGTTGTAATTCCCACCAAGTTCCCGAGGTGTGGGGACCGGTGCTCGGCGGAGGGGGATCCAGCTGCCTGGGGAGCCCGGCACACACGGGAACAAGCTGTGGCCGTGGGGACGGTGCTGGGAGGCAGCGGGGGGGGCAAGGGGGGCAGGGCTAAGGGGGCTGCTACAAGCTGGGGGGT